>NC_064620.1:87637000-87943000 GCF_023898315.1 Schistocerca nitens
TTTCAATTGGTGAGAGATTTGGAGAATGTGCTGGACAGGGCAGCAGTCGAACATTTTCTGTATCCAGAAAGGCCCGTACAGGACCTGCAACATGCGGTCGTGCATTATCTTGCTGAAATGTAGGGTTTCGCAGGGATCGAATGAAGGGTAGAGCCACGGGTCGTAACACATCTGAAATGTAACGTCCAATGTTCGAAGTGCCGTCAATGCGAACAAGAGGTGACCTAGACGAGTAACCAATGTACCCCATACCATCACGCCGGGTGATACGCCAGTATGGCGATGACGAATACGCGCTTCCAATGTGCGTTCACCGCGATGTCACCAAACACGGATGCGACCATCATGATGCTGTAAACAGAACCTGGATTCATCCGAAAAATGACGTTTTGCCATTCGTGCATACAGGTTCGTCGTTGAGTACACCGTCGCAGGCGCTCCTGTCTGTGGTGCAGCGTCAAGGGTAACCGCAGCCATGGTTTCCGAGCTGATAGTCCATGCTGCTGCAAACGTCGTCGAACTGTTCGTGCAGATGGTTGTTGTCTTGCAAACGTCCCCATCTGTTGACTCAGGGATCGAGACGTGACTGCAAGATCCGTTACATCCATGCGGATAAGATGCCTGTCATCTCGATTGATAGTGATACGAGGCCGTTGGGATCCAGCACGGCGTTCCGTATTACCCTCTTGAACCCACCGATTCCATATTCTGCTAACAGTCATTGGATCTCGACCAACGCGAGCGACAATGTCGCGATACGATAAACCGCAATCGCGATAGGCTACAATCCGACCTGCATCAAAGTCGGAAACGTGATGGTACGCATTTCTCCTCCTTACACGAGGCATCACAACAACGTTTCACCAGGCAACGCCGGTCAACTGCTGTTTGTGTCCGAGTAATCGGTCGGAACCTTTCCTCATATCAGCACGTTGTAGGTGTCGCCACCGGCGCCAACCTTGTGTGAATGCTAGAAAAGCTAATCATTTGCATATCACAGCAACTTCTTCCTGTCGGTTAAGTTACGCGTCTGTAGCACGTCATCTTCGTGGTGCAGCAATTTTAATGCCCGGTAGTGTAGATAATTTATTCTAGATAATGAGCGTCATAAAATGAGCAATTCAATAACGTGGTGGCCCACCTCCGGCTCTTGTGGAAGCAGTTTTTCGGCATGGAAGTCCTCCTGAGGGGTATCGTGTTGAATTCTCTCCAGCTGTCGCGTTAAATGGTAAAACATCCCCAGCTGGTTGGATGGTCTTGCCCATGATGTTCCAAACGTTCTCAGTTGGGGAGATATGCGGCTACCTTGCTGGCCAAGGCAGTATTTGCCAAGAGCGAAGACAGTAAAAAGTCTCGCCATGTGCGACAGGCAGTATCTCGCTGAAATGTAAGCCCATGATGGCGTAGAATATCGTCGACGTGCCGCCGTTGACAACCGAAGAAGTTCTGCTATGAAAATAAGTGTCACCCCGGACCATCAGTCCTGGTGGTCGGGCAATATGGCGAATGACAGTAAGACTGGGATCCCACTACTGTCCGGGATGTCTCCAGACGCGTCTTCGCAGGTCATCAGAAATCAGTCCGAAACAGGATCCACCACTGGAGACAATTCTACTCCAGTCAATGATATTCCAGCCCGAAGACTTGTCTGTAGACGCCCCGAACTGTGGTGGTATACCAACCTCACTGCTGCCCACCGTACAGCCCTACAAAAGGACTGATGGTGTGGTGAGCCATTTCTTTTCATAGCAAGACCCCTGCGGTTGTCATCCCCGGCACCGTTGCAGCACAGTGGTACGTCGACGATATTCTATGCTCCGTTTTGTTGCCCTTCGTGGCAAGCCATCCTGGGCTTACATTTCAGCGAGATACTGCCTGTCACACATGGCGAGACTTTTTACTTCGTGCTTGCCAAACCCTGCCTTGACCAGCAAGGTCGCCAGATCTTTCCCCGTTTGAGAACGTTTGGAGCATTACGGGCTGAGCCCTCCAACCAGCTCGGTATTTATATGGTTCAACGCGCCGCTTGGACAGAATCTGCTACAATATCCCTCAGGTGGATTATGTAACAAGTCTATCAGTCAGTGGCAAGACGAATAACTGCCTACACAATGTCCACAGGTGGACCACAGTGTTATTGATTTTCTCAGTTTCTGCAGCTCTTTCTCTTGAATAAGTAGTCCAGTTTTTCTCGTATTGTAATCATTCGTATTTTTGCACATGTACATCACACCTAACGGTTTCCATCCCATTCGGATAATTCCTTCGTGATGCACCGATTGTTCTGTCTTGGTGTGTATTTCATAGTAGCGTAGTCAATGATGTCACTTAGTAACTTAAGCGGTTACTGTATGATGCGACCTAAAAAGCAGTATTTCAGAGCTGCAAAAACCTCGCGATTATGCCTCGTGGACTCCTTGCTGCCAGATGACTGCTGTTTCAAACCGTGTAATTTGCACGTCTTTATGGAGGGTACTTTTCCATCGGCTACGAGGGGACTTGAAAAAGTTGTCGTCGTCGTCGTTGTTGTTGTGTTCTTCAGTTTGAAGACTGTTTGATGCAGCTCTCCATGAGCTCTCCATGCTACTGTACCATGCGCAAGCCTCTTAATCTCCGAGTAACTACTGCAACCTACGTCCCTCTGAATCTGCTTACTGTGTTCATCTCTTGGTCTCCCTCTACAATTTTTATTCCTCACGCTTCCCTCCAGTACTAAACTGGTGATCCCTTGATGTCTCAGGGTGTATCCTACCAACTGATCCCTTCTTCTAGTCAGGTTACGCCACAAACTCCTATTGTCCCCAATTCTATTCAATACCCCTTCATTAGTTACATGATCTACCCATCTTCAGCATTCTTCTGTAGCATCACATGTCAAAAGCTACTTTTCTTGTCTAAACTGTTTATCGTCCATGTTTCACTTCCATACATGGCTACGCTCCTTGTAAATACTTTCAGAAAAGACTTCTTGGCATTTAAACCAACAAATCTCTCTTCTTCACAAACGCTTTTCTTGCCATTGCCAGTTTGTATTTTATGTCCCCTTTACTTCGCCGATCACCAGTTATTTTGCTGTCCAAACAGCAAAACTCATCTACTACTTTAAGTGCCTCGTTCCCTAATCTAATTCCTGCTGTCTCTGACAGAATTACGGTGTCACTGGCAAACCCCATAGTTTTTATTTCTTCTCCCTGGACTTTAATTCCTACTCCAATTTTTCCTTTGATTTCCTTTACTGCTTATTCATTGTACAGATTGAATAACATCGGCAACAGGCTACAATCCTGGAAGGAAGGTAAAATATTAGGTGAATATAGATTGGGGAAATGAATGAAAGATGAAGCCCCCTGGTAAAACTTTGCATAGAACATAATTTAATCATAGCTGACAGAAGGTTGTATGCGTGGAAGAGACATGAAGACTCAGGAAATTTTCAGATTTATTAGGGGTATAATGGTAAAACAGAGATTTAGGAGCCAGATTTTAAATTGTAAGACACCTCCAGGGGCAGAAGTGGACTGTGACCAGTTTATTGGTTATGAACTATAGATTAAAACTGAAGAAACTGCAAAAGGTAGGAATTTAAGGAGATGGGACCTGCATAAACTGAAAGAGGGAAAGAGGGAGTATTGGGGAATTATTGACATGAACAGAAGAAGAACGGGAAGTTGAGAGATGAAATAGTGAAGGCAACAGAGGATCAAGTAGGTAAAAGACGAGGGCTAATAGAAATACTTGGGTAACAGATGAAATATTGAATTTAAATGATGAAAGGAGAACATATAAAAATGCAGTAAATGAAATAGGCGAAAGGGATTACAAACGTCTAAAAAATATGACTGACATAAATGCAAAATGACTAACACAAAACGGCTTAACAAGAACGGCTAGAGATCAAATGTAAAGATTTAGAAGCATACATAATATCAGTAGGGAAGATGCCGCCTACAGGAAAAATAAAGAGACCTTTGGCGAAAAGAGCTCAGATGGAAAACCACTCCTAAGCAAAGAAGAGAAAGCAGAAAGGTGGAAGGAGTGTATAGACGTTCTATACAAGGAATTGAGGGTAATATTATGGGAATGGAAGAGAACGTAGATGAAAATGAGATGGGAGATATGATAGTGCGTGAAGAATTTGATAGAACGCTGTAGGACATAAGTCGAAACAATGTCCCAGGAGTAGGCGACATTCCGTTAGAACTACTGATAGCCCTGAGAGAGCGAGCCAAAACAAAACTCTTCCATATGGTGAGCAAGACGTATGAGACAGGTGCGAAATACCTTCATACTTCAAGAAGAATATAATAATTCCAATTCCAAAAAAGCAAGTGCAGACAGATGTGAAAATTACAAAATTATCACTTTAAAAAGTCACGGTTGCAAAATACTAACGCGAATTCTTTACAGAAGAATGGAAAGCCGACGTCGGGGAAGATTAGTTGGGATCCCGGAAACATGTAGAAACACTCGAGGCAATACTGACCTTACGACTTCTCACAGAAGATATATTAAGGAAAGGCAAACCTACTTTTATAGCGTTTGTAGACCTAGAGAAAGCTTTTGACAATACTCTTTTAATTTCGAAATATGGCAGGGGTAAAATACGGCGAGCGAAAGACTATTTACTTGAAAAAGTAACTTACACATTATCATGGAAAGTCAAATAACTTTTATTGACTGCTGCACTAACTTCGAAGTGACACAGATAAATGACACTGCGTAGTCACCGAGTCTCAGAAAACAATGGGCGATACCTTCTTTCATTCGTTCAACAGCTAGCCCCTCATCGGCCACTTAGCCATTCGAGAACCGCTGTGTGAATGTCCTCTTGATTGGAATACCTCTTGCCTCCCAGATGTTCTTTCATCTTGTCGAAAAGATGGGAATCTCCAGGTGCAAGATCGGGAGTATATGACAGATACTCTAAAACCTCTCACCGAAAACGTGCAAGAAAAGTTGTTGTGCGGGCTGCGTGGTGTGTTGCATTTTCGTGCGAGAAAACTATGCCTTTGCTTAATTTTCCACTCCTCTTGTCCTTTTTAGCGATGTGCATCGATGTCCGTTTCGCACGGTACAATCGGCATTGTTGTGCCCTTTGCCATGAATTATGTGTGCACAACTCCTTCACAGCCGAAGTAAACGATGGCTATGTCCTCCTCTGCTGATGGCGCAACTTTTTCATTTCTTCTGCAGTGGCGAGATGGTGTCGTCATGCTATAGACGCTCTCTCTATTAGATTAGATTAGATTAGATTAGATTAGATTAGATTAATGCTAGTTCCATGGATCATGAATACGATATTTCGTAATGATGTGGAACAAGTCGAATTTTCCAATACATGACATAATTAGGTTAATTTAACAACATACTTAAGTTAATATAACAACTTTATTTTTTGTGTTTTTTTCTTTATTTTTTATTTTTATTTTTTAAATTTTTTTTAATATTTTTGTTTTGTTTTTTTTTTCTTTTTTTTATTAATTTATATCTAAAAATTCCTCTATGGAGTAGAAGGAGTTGTCATTCAGAAATTCTTTTAATTTCTTCTTAAATACTTGTTGGTTATCTGTCAGACTTTTGATACTATTTGGTAAGTGACCAAAGACTTTAGTGCCAGTATAATTCACCCCTTTCTGTGCCAAAGTTAGATTTAATCTTGAATAGTGAAGTTCATCCTTTCTCCTAGTATTGTAGTTATGCACACTGCTATTACTTTTGAATTGGGTTTGGTTGTTAATAAAAAATTTCATAAGAGAGTATATATACTGAGAAGCTACTGTGAATATCCCTAGATCCTTAAATAAATGTCTGCAGGATGATCTTGGGTGGACTCCAGCTATTATTCTGATTACACGCTTTTGTGAAATAAATACTTTATTCCTCAGTGATGAATTACCCCAAAATATGATGCCATATGAAAGCAATGAGTGAAAATAGGCGTAGTAAGCTAATTTACTAAGATGTTTATCACCAAAATTTGCAATGACCCTTATTGCATAAGTAGCTGAACTCAAACGTTTCAGCAGATCATCAATGTGTTTCTTCCAATTTAATCTCTCATCAATGGACACACCTAAAAATTTGGAATATTCTACCTTAGCTATATGCTTCTGATGAAGGTCTATATTTATTAATGGCGTCATACCATTCACTGTACGGAACTGTATGTACCGTGTCTTATCAAAATTCAGTGACAGTCCGTTTACAAGGAACCACTTAGTAATTTTCTGAGAGACGGTATTGACAATTTCATCAGTTAATTCTTGTTTGTCAGGTGTGATTACTATACTTGTATCATCAGCAAAGAGAACTAACTTTGCCTCTTCATGAATATAGAATGGCAAGTCATTAATATATAATAAGAACAACAAAGGACCCAAGACTGACCCTTGTGGAACCCCATTCTTGATAGTTCCCCAGTTTGAGGAATGTGCTGATCTTTGCATGTTACGAGAACTACTTATTTCAACTTTCTGCACTCTTCCAGTTAGGTACGAATTAAACCATTTGTGCACTGTCCCACTCATGCCACAATACTTGAGCTTGTCTAGCAGAATTTCATGATTTACACAATCAAAAGCCTTTGAGAGATCACAAAAAATCCCAATGGATGGTGTTCGGTTATTCAGATCATTCAAAATTTGATTGGTGAAAGCATGCGAATTGGACCAATGTCTCGTCGGTCGTAATAATGCGATTTAAAACATCATTGCCTTCCACGGAGTAATGCTTAAGAACGTCCTGAGACGCCATAAAGCTTGTGGGTTATTGTGGCGGTGACAATGATCGCAGAACGCAGCGTGAGAAGAATTTCCGGGATTGCAGACGGTCTCGGACAACGGAATGGGCAATGCCCTTAGAGACACGCGTCTGCTGAGCAATGTCCAGGGCAGTCACTCTGCGGTTGCTGACAATCAGTTCTTCGACTGGCTTGGCGGTGTCGTCTGCAGTCGATGTCGGTGGACTTCTTCCCCGACAGCATCAGCGCCTTCTGTGCAGTCTCCGTCAAATTATTGGCGCCATTTACTATGGATGGAATTTCCACTTTAGCCCCTGGGCCGTATAGTGGTAAAATTTTATGGTAAATCTGTCTGCAATTTAGAGGTTTCGCCAACATTTTTGGAACTAAAATTAACCAAGAAAAAAAATTGTTGCATTACTTAATGAACGCCTGCCGTACAGTTACTTCTGCGTCAAAGACATGTAACGTTTGAATCCTGTAATGTCTGTAAGAGCTATGATTTTACTATGTTACATCGCAAGATTTTACGTGTTTCTGCAGCTCTTTGACGTAACTGCAGCACGGTGCAGCAAGTAAGTGTGCAGACGTTTTCAGACGTGCTAAATATGACTGTGTTGAAAATGGCTCAAAGAACACATATTAATGACGTTATGAGGGGTAGAATACTAGGGCGACTGGAGGCTGGTCAAACACAGCAGGTCGTAGCATGGGCCCTCAATGTGCCACAAAGTGTGATCTCAAGATTATAGTAACGATTCCAGCAGACAAGAAATGTGTCCAGTACGGGACGTCCACAGTGTACAACACCACAAGAAGACCGATATCTCACCATTAGTGCCCGCAGACGACCACGGAGTACTGCAGACAGCCTTGCTCGGGACCTTACCGCAGCGACTGGAACAGTTGTCTCCAGACACCAGTCTACAGACGACTGAACAGACATGGTTTATTCGCCTAGAGACCTGCAATGTGCATTCCACTGACCCCTGGTCACAGGAGAGCCCGTAAAGCCTGGTGTCAAGAACACAGTACATGGTCATTGGAACAGTGGTCCCAGGTTACGTTCACGGACGAGTCCAAGTATAATCTGAACAGTGATTCTCGCCGGGTTTTCATCGGGCATGAACCAGGAACGAGATAACAACCCCTTAATGTCCTTGAAAGGGACCTGTATGGAGGTCGTGGTTTGATGGTGTGGGGTGGGATTATGATTCGTGCACGTACACCCCTGCATGTCTTTGACAGAGGAACGGTAACAGGTCAGGTTTATCGGGACGTCATTTTGCACCAGTATGTCTGCCTTTTGAGGGGTGCAGTGGGTCCCTTCCTCCTCATGGATGATAACGCAAGGTCCCACCGAGCTGCCATCGTGGAGGAGGACCTTGAACATAAAATGTCAGGCGAATGGAGTGGCCTGCCTGTTCTCCAGACGTAAACCCCATCCAGCACGTCTGGGTTGCTCTCGGTCGACTTATCGCTGCACGTCTTCAAACCCCTACGACACTTCAAGAGGTCCGACAGGCACTGGTGCAAGAATGGGAGGCTACACCCCAGCAGCTGCTCGACCACCTGATCCAGAGCATGCCAACCCGTTGTGCGGCCTGTGTACGTGTGAATGGTGATCATATCCCATACTGATATCGGGGTACATGTGCAGAAAACAGTGGCGTTTTGTAGCACATGTGTTTCGGGACGGTTTTCTCAACTTATCACCAATACCGTGGACTTGCAGATCTGTGTCGTGTGTGTTTCGCATGTGCTTATGCTATTAGCACCAGTTTTGTGTAGTGCCACGTTGTGTGGCACCACATTCCGCAATTATTAATTTATGTGCATGAGTGCAGATCCTTTAAGAGTTGAAGCACCTGGAAATGAATTCGAAACGACATCAAAGATAATATAAACAAAATTATTTTCTGATGTATATGCTGATGAACTTGATGAGGACATAAGAAAATTGAGTAGTCTGGATGAGCAGCAGGTAGACGCTTTAAGACCTGAAGAAACTGAAAAGCAATCAGAAATGACAGAGGATAGTTTAAACAAAATTACTTTGTAGCCGGTGTAAATGCTGATACACTTGATGAGGACACAGAAAAAATTTAGTTCTCTGTGTGAGTAGCTGCTGAATAAAGGATCCGCTTGATCACGGATCACCTACTAAAATTGAGGTCTTTAGGGAGGTGAGATGGTCATCATTCCATCTTAAGTCGGCTGTTGCTCTTTCGGAGTAGTCTTTAGAATGAAGAAGATGAATATTATGGGTGCGTAACAGAGGATTTGACTTGAGCGTGAAGGATAGAGTAGCCTTAGGACGTCAAGATCAGTTTGGTTCGTGCTAGCAGACATAAGCATACCTCATTCTATTCATTTGCCATTAGAGACGAGATAAGAACAGTCATCGGCGCACTATCAGTTAACACGGCTGCCACATTCGTTCAGTAACACAACGAAAATGAGCGTGTTTAGCGGCGTCTGACGGACGGTAGCGCTGTGCTAACAGATATAATGAACGGAAATGCTTATATTACTTTAATAACCCTGGAATCCGCTTTAATTTACGCGGCTCTCCGTTATTACCTTCAGCGCGATAATAACAGCGGCGTAACTGTTATTAACATCAATGTGGCCGTAATAACAATAATATAAAAGCGAAACGTTGGTAACAGCTCAACTCGTTTCATCACCGGCGCCGCTAAGATTATCCGACGTCCATTAAGAACGCATCTGAAATTCAAATGACCGTGATCAGGGGTGCGCTTAAAAAAGAACAGGGGAGGGGGGGGAGGGGGAGAAGTGACGTAGTGAGAGAGAAGACAGAGTAATATCGTGGTAGTGCCAGGTTGAGAAGTTTTCTCGTATTCGGACCTCGATCGCTATAATTACAAAGGGTTCCGTAGTTTTTCCTCAGATCACGGACGAGAGAGAATGCGCGTAACGATTGTGGGCCTAGAGGAAAGGAGAAATCATCTTTCTCTCTAAGTTATTTATCTTTCTCCGGAGTGGTTTGATTATACAGTTTATTGCGTCTCGCGTCCGCGTGTGAAATATGTGCGAACGACCGCATAAATAACGATAAAAGCGAGGAGCGAGGGAAAAGGTTTCCGATGACGGCGTCGCTGCCATGGGTGCCGATTCCCGGCATGCAACGCGCGGCTCAGGAGGCTCGTGCCTCGGCGAACAAAAAACGGTGCTGGCGCACGCTGGCCTGCGATTGCGTGAATCTCGATAATTTGGCGGCCCGCCGCGGAGGAATGAGAAAAATGGCTCCCCACCCACTCTGCCCCTGCCTGCCTTTCTATACTCTGCCTGGATGCCGCCGCATCTTCACGGGCACGATCGCCCCCCCCCCCCCCCAAATCTCCCCCCCCCCTCCTTCCTCCTGCCGGTCCAGATATAATGACCGCGCCGGGATCAGGGAACTCTCGTTTAATATTTCAATAGACGGGACGCCGGCCATTACTGGCTCTCGCGCTCAGACAGACGGACAGCCGGCCTGCTTGCTCATCACACGCCGCTCCGCTGCGGCCGTAATCGACCGTGGCAGGCCGCGGCCAACTCTCGCGGTCCGGATAACGAGGATTTATGGGGCATCCGAACCGTTGCAAGGGGGCAAACCACGGAGTTAAACTTCCGAGGTATTGTTCCGTCGCTCGCTGTGTTGGGTTAGCCAGTCCATCTTACGTGTCATCTTGGGCTTTCCTTTTGTTCCAATTACCGGTCTGATCTCGATGGGAATGGGGTTTGGTTTGATAACGGGCAACTCCTCCCGCATTTAGGAAACTGCAAAGTGGCAAACACACACGCACGCACGCACACACACATACACACTCAAAATAAACAGACAAAGATAGAGACATGTAAAATGAACGATGGCAGTGTTTGTAATGTTCCTTTCCTCTTCGGCTCTGAACACAGTTTGCAGCCTTTCTCCAAGTGATCCACGTTATGCATGATAAATTCCATTTCCATACACGAAATAATTATGTAACTATCAACAAAGCAATATTTATTGGCACAACTTTGCCCGTTTCTACACTTGTTATGGGACACCACCGAATATCCCCCTTCATCCCCTATAGTTCCATGGAGTTCCGATTGGTGGTGACACTGCGTGTAGCCTTCAAAATGGCGTATGTAACGGTGGTGCGCTCCAAGCTGACAGCTGTCATTGAGTTTCTTTTGGTGGAAAACTGGAGCATCGCAGATATTTATAGGCGCTTGCATAATGTCTACGGAGACCTGGAAGTGAACAAAAGCACGGTGAGTCGTTGGGTGAGGCGTATGTTGTCATCGCAACAAGGTCGCACAGACCTATCCGAAACGGCCGTTGTGGCCGAGCGGTTCTAGGGGCTTCTGTCTGGAACCGCGCGACCGCTACGGTCGTAGGTTCGAATCTTGCCTCGGGCATGGATGTGTGTGATGTCTTTAGGTTAGTTAGGTTTAAGTAGTTCTAAGTCTAGGGGACTGATGACCTCAGATTTTAAGTCCCATAGTGCTCAGAGCCTTTTTTTCGAAACCTAGCTGATCTCCCGCGTGCCCGCTGTCCGCACACACCTATAATTCATGCAATGTTGGAACGTGCGCGATCGACGGATCGCAGTCAAACACCTCACTGCTCAACAGACGTCTCTGTTGGTAGTGCTGACACACTCGTCCACCAGTTGGGGCACTCAAACATGTGTTCTCGTCGGGATACTTCCTATAATCTGTATCTCGCAACTTCCGACTTCCATCTGTTTGGGCCAATAAAAAAAAATGTCGTGTGACTAGGGCCTCCCGTCGGGTAGACCGTTCGCCGGGTGCAAGTCTTTCGATTTGACGCCACTTCGGCGACTTGCGCGTCGGTGAGGATGAAATGATGATGAATAGAACAACACAACACCCAGTCCCTGAGCGGAGAAAATCTCCAACCCAGCCGGAAATCGAAGCCCTTAGGATTGACATTCTGTCGCGCTGACCACTCAGCTCCCGGGGGCGGACTTTGGCCCAATGAAGACTGCACACCGAAGGAAACTGTACATGGATGATGGGGAGGTTATTGATGCAGGAGGATAATGGTTCAAATGGCTCTGAGCACTATGGGACTTAACATCTGAGGTCATCAGTCCCCTAGAAATTAGAACTACTTAAACCTTATCTAAGGACATCACACACATCCATGCCCGAGGCAGGATTCTAACCTGCGACCGTAGCGGTCGCGCGGTCCCAGACTGAAGCGCCTAGGATCGCTCGGCCACAGCAGCCGGCGATGCAGCAAGACCTTGGCTCTGGCGTCCACTGGTATAGTCGTAACATGTGCGCATACAACCCTCCCAGTGAAGTGGAGTAAGAACGCCGCACTGAACGGAGATGAAACTTAGTGTTTTGTATCCAAATAACATGGTATCCTGGAATCTTGAATAAAACCAAATCGCTTTCAGAAAAAAAGGTGTTGCATTACTTACTGAACGTCCCTCGAATAGCGCTATTAATATATACAAAAACAAGCTTGTACTACAGGCCACTGAAGACGCTTCACAAATGGCACAATAAAAACAGCCTTTCATTTTGTTGCATTATACGAACCATATTTCCAAGAATACAAAAGCAACTAAGGAAGGTTGAAAACAATAGAAAATTCCGAAATAAAGACGTCGGAAAATGTAATAAACGGGGACGGAGGTTTCAATTTAAAGAAGGCTCTGAGCCCGGCGCTCAGTTTATTAAGAGTTCTCCGACCAACACATCCACCAGAGTTGGAAAAAAACGCACGGACAGCGACAAAAAATGAGACATCACACTCAATATGATGTTGCTCCAGTCTGGCCATTTTAACACGTTTGGATTCTCCTTGGCATGTTCCCCACGAGGAAAGGCGTCAGTCGGCTGTTCCCATCCATCCCAGTCTTCGACAATCACCGTCCTGAGGTCGCCCAGAAGATTGAGGAAGGTTTCAGCGATAAAGTGCTGTAAGTTTGAACTGAGCCCAAGCAGATTCGGTCGGGTCCATGTCAGCGGATACTCCACGCAATCCTATTCGATTGATATCTGCCTCCTCGTAAATGTTCAGTTTGTTTAATATCGTCTTGAAAGAGACAGCTATCGCCCAAGTGTGGTCTGTAAAGCTTGTCAGTAAATTGGAGGATTCGAGGATCTTCTCGAGATACAACAAAGTTCTCAAATTTATGTCGATAGTGATGAGAGTTGTCCATCATCTGTAGATAAAACCCGTCCAGAACAAGAGTAACCCATGTCGCTGCTTAACCCTTGGGACTGTATGCCTATGTGCTTTGGAACCTGGCCGCCTCCACACCCCTCTGCGACATCTTCAGGCTCCAAAGAACCGTGTACTCTTGGACGAAGAGGTCTCGACTCCACATAGGTTGCATCCCAGGCGTTCTGTGGCCAACATTCTATGAGTGCAATGGACGGAGGGGGGGGGGGGGGGGGAGGGAGGGCATTCTAATGTTAATCGTAATGCATTGGTCTTGTGGAGGAGGTTGCGTATACTCTGTGTCACCATAAACCTCCTAGCTATGGCCAAAAATCCATAACGCACTTCTGTCGCATTCTTCTCAGAGTTGCAAGGAACAATCAACTGGTATCGTCGAGGACGACAGATCACTACAATGCAGATTTTTTATTTTCTGTTTCTCAAAGTAACGGCTGGACGTTCGGATTGGTGGTGTATGTCGATTTGCAGGCAACGTCCCACGCTCACAATACGCGCGCGGCCTACGCTTGAAATGAACGTTCGAGGCATGTTATGAGACGGAACGGCATACTTGGTGATTTTTATAAATGGGGTAAACTGCAATAAGCGGCCCCTGAGAGAATGAGGAGCACAAAACGTAAGGACATATCGCTGGAACTGCCTTCTAAGGGAGCTAGACACACTTGGACATGGAGATAAAACGTCTGCCCTCAGTACCAGCCTCAGCCAGGTGGCCTGCCGGTATGATGTAAGGCCAGGCGTTCACTACATGTGCCATTATAAGTATTATTTACAGTGGGTGGGTACCTTATTACCCACAGAGTTGCCTACACAGCAACGGTTATATCGCTGGTTCGTTGCACTGACCGCCATGGTGCTGGGATTTCTGCCATCCATCCTATTCACAGGTGAGATTACCTTAACGAGGGGCGTAATCATCAACATTCACAGCATTCATCTGTGTGTTCATGAGAATCCTCACCATATGGTGGCAACGAACCGTCAGCAGCAGTTCACCCTCAGAGTGTGGGCGTAGATAATTGGCGTCCGTCTCACGGGAGCAGCCATCCTCCCGTAACGCCTCACAGGCGAGGCATATCTGCGCTTCCTGCGGATGATCATGCCTCCCCTCCTGGTAAACGTTCCTTTGGCGGTAGGAAGGGTAACTCTGCTACTACGTGATGGTGCTCCACATTACTATCCTCTTGAGTGTGCAGCTAAAACACTGGTACAGACAGAACAGTCCCAACTGTCTGGTGTGTTATCATGTGTGCTTTCGATCATTGGAAACAGTAACGTAAAATATCTCTTATCTGCTTCTTCTAGTGCGGAACGCATTTCTGCCACAAGTCGGTATGGCATTTTTTTTTTTTGTCCTTACGCTCTCAGGGATGGTTTCCTGCAGTTTGCCTACGTTTAGCAAAGTCACCCTGTACATAAGTCACATTGTCCCATTCAGTACCGGAGACGTACCAAGCTCTACCCATCTGCGCTGGAAATGAAAACTTGCTTTTGCATCGAATAAAAGGTTCTCGCGTTTCCAGCCGCGCCAAGTGATTGAAATTACACGAGTCTTCTGCCTGGCACTCCTTCCCCATTGTCACGTGATATCACTTGAGTGATTCACCAAACGCTCGTGTAATTTTAATCACTTTACGCACCCTGAACCGCAAGAACCTTTTATTCAATGTTACCGTCGCAAGACTCTGCATTCATACAGTGCTTTTGCATCCATTACACTGGTGGGTGTACGTAGTAATTTCCTATATTCAAAAGAATATTTGACAAAGAGTTTGCAGTAAAAGGAAACTGCTGTCTAAGCAGTACAGAGGACAGTGCAGATAGCCTTTTGAGCAGTTAACAGACGTGCCAATGAGTGGGAGTAAATTCGGAAAGTCTGTCTGCCGGAAGATACCTTTCTACAGCGGTTGAGTGTACTCGCCACTTATTTGGTGCCCCTTTTTGTATCCACTCTGCACTTTTTATTATTGTTTTACACACATATCAACAATGTATTCCTCTGGTCACGGTTTGGTTACGTACCAGTGATTACGGGATCTGTTCCTCCAGTATCCACTTCGAATATTAACCGTAAATGTTGCTGTATTAGAACGACTACTTACATAAGGCAAAATGTCTTTTTACCCGACGACTCCATACATGTATAGCACAAATTTAACATTTCTCTACTGTTGTTAAAGAACTGTCTTATCCGATATACATATATAACATTCTATTAGAGACGATCGATTTCGGTCTAGGATCGGTCATTATGGGGTCCAAAAACCGCCTCAGCTATGCATTTAAGTAATTATGACAACAGTTATCAGATGTCCATTGTTCCATCATTAGATGATGTAACCATGTACATCTTATAGCTGTCATTCTAATTACGCAACAGCGTGTCTGAGATAGGTTTTGGAACCTGTGATGGCCTTATCTTGTCCAAATCGGTTGTCTCTTATACAATGTGCCATTACGGCTGTGTATTGCATAATGCAGTTCGTAACATTCATCAGAGCTGTAAAACCCGATCTCCATAAAATATTCTTAGGAGGTTAACCCAGGATTTAGAAGGGAAGATCTGTGGCAGACAACTGTATTATTTAAATGGCCTACCATTGAAACCTGCATGTAATTTCTGAAATGTTCCCGCACTGACTGATCATTCATCTTTCTGATCATTCTGCTTCGCAAGAATCGGTCAGGCATAAGTTTCATAAAAGCTTTCCTTCCCTGTCGTTTCTTCTAAAGACCGAGCCTCGTGAGGACTCCTAATGTAAGTTTTCTGTGGTTAGATTATGGCGAAGGCTATGGTGCTCGCTTTGGTAAGAACACAGCCAATTTCCTTACCTATCATACTGGACTCGCATTTGGGAGGACGACGGTTCAATCCCGCGTCCGGCCATTTTGATTTAGGTTTTCCATGCTTTCCCTAAATCGATCCAGGAAAATTCTGGGATGGTTCCTTTGAAAGGGCACGGCCGACTTCCTTCCCCATGCTTCCTTAATCCGATGAGACCGATGACCACGCTGTTTGGTTTCTTCCCCCAAACAACCCAATCCAACCCTTACCTATCTATGTCCCTTCCAGATTCGCGATTCTTTACTAAAGACCCCTTCGTCAGCAAGTAAAACGCTGATGTTCCTTCCTTTCTGTTATCGAGTATTCTCACAACATGACACACTCATGAGACAAAACATTATGAACACTAATCATAGCGACACTGAACGCGACCTGATGTCCCTGCAGGCAGGTGTCGAGGCTAGGAAAGTACAGGGTGATTCAAAAAGAATACCACAACTTTAGGAATTTAAAACTCTGCAACGACAAAAGGCAGAGCTAAGCACTATCTGTCGGCGAATTAAGGGAGCTATAAAGTTTCATTTAGTTGTACATTTGTTCGCTTGAGGCGCTGTTGACTAGGCGTCAGCGTCAGTTGATGCTAAGATGGCGACCGCTCAATAGAAAGCTTTTTGTGTTATTGAGTACGGCAGAAGTGAATCGACGACAGTTGTTCAGCGTGCATTTCGAACGAAGTATGGTGTTAAACCTCCTGATAGGTGGTGTATTAAACGTTGGTATAAACAGTTTACAGAGGATGGGTGTTTGTGCAAAGGGAAAAGTTCTGGACGGCCGAGAACGAGTGATGAAAATGTAGCACGCATCCAGCAAGCACTTGTTCGCAGCCCAGGAAATTCGACTCGCAGAGCTAGCAGAGAGCTGCAAATTCCACAATCAACTGTATGGAGAGTCCTACGAAAAAGGTTAGTTATGAAACCTGAACGTCAACTACCCGAGGCGATGGATCGGCCGCCAGGCAGCCCGTGACAGAGCACTTCATCACTGGCCTCCAAGAAGCCCTGATCTCACCCCCTGCGATTTTTTCTTATGGGGGTATGTTAAGGATATGGTGTTTCGGCCACCTCTCCCAGCCACCATTGATGATTTGAAACGAGAAATAACAGCAGCTATCCAAACTGTTACGCCTGATATGCTACAGAGAGTGTGGAACGAGTTGGAGTATCGGGTTGATATTGCTCGTGTGTCTGGAGGGGGCCATATTGAACATCTCTGAACTTGTTTCTGAGTGAAAAAAGAACCTTTTTAAATACTCTTTGTAATGATGTATAACAGAAGGTTATATTATGTTTCTTTCATTAAATACACATTTTTAAAGTTGTGGTATTCTTTTTGAATCAGCCTGTATTTAACAGGAGTAGAAATGAAAGGGCAATCATTGTAGAGTCGGTACGGGCACAAGTGGGGAAATCCACTTATATAAGCGATTTTGACAAAGGGGAGGTTGTTATGGTCCGCCATTTGTGAACGAGAGTCTCCCAAGCTACGGGTCTAGTCGGCTGTTGGGTTGGCGCTGTCATGAGAGTCTGTGAAAAGTGGATAAAGAAAGGTGAAACCACAAGTAGGCGATGGGGTGTCGGACGTTCACGCCTCACCAGGAGAGACAGGAGGCTTGCCCGCTCAGTACATCAGGATAGGCGGCGATCTCTGGTAGATCTGACGACAAATTATAATACTGGTGCGGCCACAAGTGCTTCGGAGGACACCGTTCGGTGCACATTGTTTAGCAAGGGGCTCTGCAGCTGTCGGCCCCCACGTGTTCCCAGGTTCATGTGTGCCTGCAGTGAGGAATGTTCAAAATTTGTCCGAACCACAAGTCGAACCCGCGCTGTTTTTAGTGAACCTTGACCGGATTGGCCATCGCGACACGGTCCCTGACCGACCCAAACACCCAACTCACCCACACACGACTGACATAGTCCGCATCCCTATTGCTGTCTCTACCCCCAGCGATTACAAGCTCCCGTAGGAGTTCCGGCTTGTCTGTGCACCTGCATCGGAACAGTCCCTGAGTTGTGAACGTAATGAGCAGGAGCAATGCGTCAGTAGTGTTTGAGCAAGTTGGGAATTTGGGTCGGTGTGGGACAGTGTCCCGCTAGCCGAAGAGGTCAAGGCGAAAGGGACGAATCCGGGTTCGACTTCTAGTCCAGTACACGTTTTCAACTTTCCTCATTGATGTAATTCAGTCCCCACTACCGCATAACGTCATTAGTCCTTTAATTGTCATATAAAGGCTGCGAGATCAATGATGGTGTCCGATAGAACAGACACCACATACATAAGCAAAAGTTGTTGTGGAGTAGGGCTGCTGTTAAAATATCGATACATCGGCGACATTCTTTCCCCCAATATATCGATAGCCAAATGACAATATCAAGTGCCGATATTTTTGTTTTATATTCTTTTTAACAATATTTAGTAAACTTTTGAGGTTGCTCTTTTGAAATAGTAGTAGAATATAATTTTACTTTCACTGTGTGAAGGGGTCTTAATACTTTTTGAGCTTTCATCACGCGCTCGACGCTACCAACAGAAACTGCAATGCTTAGCTTCGCCACGCAATTTTGACACTATAGCTGCTAGATCGCTTGCGTTAACAGAAATGAAAGAACAGGGAAATCGACAAGAAGTGTTTCGGACAAATCCAATGTGATGGAACCGAACGACGTACCATCAGACATCTTTCGCTGTGCCACTTACAAGCAGTTACCATTGTTAGCAAAGTGTTTATCGCCAAGCGCGAACGTGCATCGTTTTCCTTTCAATTCTTGCCCTAAGGGGGGATAGGCAGGCAGGCTGCAAGCTTGTCGATGTACAGAATGTCTAATAATAAATGAGTACTTAAGTATGCAACTCTAAACCCGGTAGTATGTTTAGAATGTGCAGCCGACATGTTTATAGGCAGCGTCGATAATTTTTTTAGTCGATATATCGACACTCTCGCAATATCGAGAGCCGAAAAAGACTTTTTTTAAAGAAATATGCGTACATCTGATTCCCGATATTTTTAAAAATATCGGCAATCCTATTTTGGGCCACCGGCATCCCTTCATTCTAGATGCCTCCCTGACAGCGATGCCACCTTCCAACAGGCTATCTCTCCGTGTCATAAAGCCAGGAACGTGTTACAGTGTTTCGAGTAGACACAGAAGTCTTGGCCACCAAATTCGGCCAAAGTGAACTCCACTGTGGACCACAGCTGGAATGCTATTGGGGACGAACAGGCTATTAAGCAGATGATTATAATGTTTTGGCCAGTCTTCCAGTTTTTAGACTCTAACCTAAGAAGGATGAAAACTTCACTGTCCAGTCGCATTAACGGGCTCCGGAACGCCCTATACTTGCAATGTTAAAATAACGCTTATAAATTACATCTTTCCTCACAAAGTATTTGAGGTAGGAAGTTGAACTTTTTACAGATTATTTATTGGAATATGGGCTACAACTTAACACAGGGATTTTACAAAATTTTAGTTCAGTTATTAAAGATGATTTTTTTTTCAATTGTAATGAAAATTCACAATATTATTTTGCAATTTTTTATTTATATATTCAAAAATATACAGTTTTTTGGAAAAAGGCTGTGTTAAATTATGCAGAAGGTACTGTGTAACATTTACTGAAAGTTTGAAACAAATATGTTTGGAAGATCCTTAGAAAACATGTAATTAGTATGAGAAAATAAAAGTTTTGGGAATCGAGCGACAAAGATTGGATTAACTTTTTAGTGCATTCCAGGTCCATAGGATGAATTATCTTCATCCTCTGCAAACTCCTCCTCCAACTTCCTCTTGTTCCTCCTCCTGTTTACTCTTGCTTGTATTTCTAGACTCTTTACAGCCCTGTCTGCAGCCCGAAGGCGTTCCTTGTCCAAAGCAAGCATCGCTCGTTGTTGTGTTCGTAGATTTTGCTACCATTTTCTTCAGTTGCAGTTACTGCAACACTGTTCCAAAAGGTGGTCACGTATGAACACTTATCACATTTCAGTTGTATTTCACTAGCAAGTCCTACGTGCTTTATTATGGAGAGTTCCAGACCAACTTCACTACAATGAATACATCTTACACAGTTTGAAACAATTCCTTTGAGAACCGACATATCAAATATTTCATTCACATCCGATTCGCCCATAAAACATTCATAGTTTTCACTCATTGAACCAAGCTTCTTCTGTGAAGTATTTTCTTTCCCACTTTGACTGCTATGGGCAGGTGTACTTGAGAGGTTAGGTTCACTCACTTGGTTATCGTCTTTATTGTTTACAGTAATAACACATACCTTTGGCTTTCCAACATTTCTCCTTTTCTTAAAAGCCTTCAGAGGATTTCTAATAACTTTACTTTTACTCATTATTATACTTCAACAAAACAGAGACTCAAGAAACAGAATTAATTACGAATATTTTCGAGATAACGACAGAGTAAATAAACATGAAACAATCGACAATCACACCAGCGATATATATTGAACCATCACAGGTTAGCCACAACACATACTTTATCTCACATCACTAAAATGTACCTGATGAACACGGACGTTAATAATAACACCATTTGACAGCAGTTTAACAGCGCCACAGTGGGTCACGCCCATGTAGAACACATTTCAAAAAAAAATTTAAAAATAGTTGTAGTCTTCGGAATTGAATAAATTATATATCTATTAAAAGGTAATAGTCTGCAGATTCAGAAAACGCAAAAAAGTAAAAATTGAACTTTTCATGATTTTGAGCCTTTCCGGAGCCCCTTAATGTGTTCGTAAGCCTCAAATATCCACCTTTCTCAGGGTGGATCAATGCTAGAAGCGTAGGAAGAGCGTCAGTGAGGCTCTCGAAGACACCGGCAGGGATGTGGAGACATCCGACTCCAGTGCCGTGGCAACCCTCGCTAGGTTACTAAGTTGACGATCCATGGCACGAACAAACCCACAATTCTCGACTGGTTTGAAACCCGGGGAGTTTGGTGGCGAGGGGACAGGTCCACACTTCCATTGATTGTGATTTCCATATGACGAGACCACCCAGGGAGTACCACGGAAACTTTTCCAAACCTCATCGCTCACTCTGCTGACCTTGATCGTCTGGTTTCAGAAGTATCATGCCACACACGCCAACGAGCATCTGTCCGATGGAGCATAAAACATGATTCATCTAGAAAGTCCACCTGCTGGCACTCAGTTAACGTCCAGTTGCGATACTGGCCTACAGATTCCAGTCTTCATTGCCAATCAACTGCACTCAGTGTCAGTGAATGAACCAGGCGCCTCTTGTGTAAGTCCATACGCACCAGCATTCGCTGAACGGTCTTTGGGGAGACACTATTGGCAGCCCCTTAGATCATGCAGATCGTTCAACGGTTGCACGTCTATTCGCCCCTACGCTACACATTTCCCCAAGCATCGTTCACCCCTGTCATCTATGGCCCGTGATGCACCACACTTGCATCAGCGCCTGTTTCGGATAACACCATGTACGGTATACTTCAACCACAAGGTCACGCGAGTAGTTTACAATGTTAGCCACCCTTGGTATGAGAGTCATGGGTCATCCTCTTTTGGACGTCAGATAAATAGCTCTGTTCCCGCATAACGACAACGACTGCCGTTTTCCGCGGCCCTTCGACACGCTTTATATACCCTCCACTGCTAGTGCTGCCACCTGTCGTCTGTGAGTGGTTACTGCACATGGAAGTCGAACATAGACGGCACTTAAACTGCGTGAGTCTGAGGCAGATACCTACATGCACATGCGGGGAAGAAGGTTCCCAGAACACACTGTCTTTTTCTGCGGGCAATACGCGAACAATAGACATACACTACACTTAGATTACACAGGTACAGACATAGATATATACACACCAATAAGAGACGAAGAACAATGGGCACAATTAAACGCACTGACAAACAGTATTTCAAAAACAACACATGAAGAGTATATGCGGACACCACATTACAGACATGCCTATGTGCAGCGTAACAGCAATCTCCAGAGGATGGACAGCAATACCACAGTGACAACGAAAATAGTGAGAACGAGGAGGAACAGGAGGAGGAAGCTGACATGTGACAGTAAATAAGCAAAAGTGCTGGCAATCTAGACAAGAAAACATCAAATGCTGTACAAGGATGGGCACCAAAAGTAGTTAATACATAAGATTAGTAATAAATAGGATAAGCAACATTATTTCTCTACTAATAACCATGTGTGTGTGTGTGTGTGTGTGTGTGTGTGTGTGTGTGACTGGCGGTCAACGGCTCGAAGAAACCATTCCGAGGTATTCACCGTCAGTCACATTCGGTGATGGTACGAACAAATCTCTCATCTATCCTATCTTCTTTTTATATTCTTCTTAAAAAAGAACAAAATTTTATTTATATTTCAACCTTAAATTATTTTTTTTAAATATCATTCTTTGTAAATGTTGTAGATAAAACAAAAGGAGAGAAAACTGTAAAAAGACGAAAAACGAAAATTGTAAGATGTACGACCTGTTTTAAACATCAGGTAACAGGTCAAAAATTGGCAATAAATAAAATAAAAAAATAGGTGGTGGTCACGTTAATGTGACTGCACCATATATGAGGACGCGACAAATGATAAAGCTCTTCGTACATCCATATTTAAACTGGATGATGGTGGGACATCGCTGGTATAATTTTTATTAAAAATGAAACTCCTCCAGCTGTATTTAAGATTTCATATTTATTTGGCTACTAGTTTCAACGTTGCTTCAACGCCATCTTCAGGCCCTGTATAACACCATTCATAAAACAAACAATGTCAGATATCAGTAGTCTGTGAGCTATTGTTCAAAATAAATAGATTATAAACATATTATATAAAGGATGACTTCATTAAAAGTAGTTACATTTCGTTCATTTTCATTAAGATACAATTTCCCTTGACACTAGCAGTTTAAATGGTACAAACAAGTACAAATGATGTTATATATACACGGTTATTTCCATTGCAGATCAATGCCAGACATTTGAATAAAATGGGGATATACATCAGTCTAGGTGACAAACCGTTACTCTTAGAGATAATAATATAGGCGTGAAACAGTACTAAAAATGGGGTTGAAAGCTAATAATAATACCCTAAACCTTTCTTTGTGTGCACAATGTAACTAACAGGAAGGAAAATATGCATTGCCAATCAGAGATATGTAAAGTATGCTTCCATTGTTTATAAATAGTGGAAGATGGGAAAGGTGGAAAGGAGTTACGTTTGCATAACACTGTGCAGTCATCACTATAAAGTAACAAAGTGAAATAGATAACTTAAATAACATCATTCATAACGATACAAAACACAAATGAGGAGGAACTGGAAGAATGGTATGGAGCCCAGTTAATATATTAAAAGGTAGTGAATCGTGTAAAATAAATGCACATCAGTCACTCCAAGAGGAATGTAAGCTAACATGCCACCAAAATGTACCATTTCAATATTGGTGCCTCATTTATGGTCGTAACCCAGGTCTAAAATAATCTAATTCTAATGGGCCTGCATTAGTAAAAGAACGATCAAGTACATAATAGTGCTCCAAATACAGGTAAACAGGGTGTTGTCAGTCCAAACAGTTCGTCACATATGTAAAATACTTGTAGTTCCTCTAATAACTAATTACTAAAGAAGAGTACACAGTAAGATATACAAAGTATAACTCTCGTATTGTTATACGTAGTCAAGTCAAGGGTAGACATAAGTCAACAACAATCATTGAAACGCCTAATCATCCACTTACTTGGACGGCTAAAGTCTAACATTTATTTTTATAGTACTTATGGTGTAGAGATGATATAAATGTTAGACTTTAGTTTTTTTCAAAAATATGAAATCTTAAGTACAGTTGGAGGAGTTTCATTTTTTTTTTTAAAAAAAAGGATGATAATGCTACCTCGAAACTTGAGATGAGCAGGTTAGACTGGGATGATTAAATTAATCACAGCAATAGCGAACAACCCTAAATAGAGAGCTGAAGTATTACTAGCGTTCTGCTTGGCACAGAAAAGTCGTTTAAATATCTGGGCGTAACGTTGAAAAACGATACGAGGTGCAACGAGGACTGTGAATGGTCAACTTCGGTTTATTGGGAGAATTTTAGGAAAGAGTGGCTGACCACTAAAGGAGGTCGCATATAGGAAGCTGGAGCGAGCTATTCTTGAGTACTGCTCGAGTGTTCGGGATCCGTACCAGGTCGGATTGAAGGACGACATCGAAGCAATTCAGAGGCGCGTTGCTATAATTGTTACTGTTGGTTCGAACAACACGTAAGTGTGACAGAGATGCTTAGGAAATTCATACGGGACTTTCTTTTCGAGGAACACTATTGATAAAATTTAGAGGCATTTGAAGCTAACATTCCATTAGAACTACTGATGGTCTCGGGAGAGCCAGTCATGACAAAACTCTACCATCTGGTGAGCACGATGTATGAGACAGGCGAAATACCCTCAGACTTCAAGAAGAATATAATAATTCCAATCCCAAAGAAAGCAGGTGTTGACAGATGTGAAAATTACCGAACTATCAGTTTAATAAGTCACAGCTGCAAAATACTAACGCGAGTTCTTTACAGACGAATGGAAAAACTGATAGAAGCCGACCTCGGGGAAGATCAGTTTGGATTCCGTAGAAATGTTGGAACAGGTGAGGCAATACTGACCTTACGACTTATCTTAGAAGAAAGATTAAGAAAAGGCAAACCTACGTTTCTAGCATTTGTAGACTTAGAGAAAGCTTTTGACAATGTTAACTGGAATACTCTCTTTCAAATTCTAAAGGTGGCAGGGGTAAAATACAGGGAGCGAAAGGCTATTTACAATTTGTACAGAAACCAGATGGCAGTTATAAGAGTCGAGGGGCATGAAAGGGAAGCAGTGGTTGGGAAAGGAGTGAGACAGGGTTGTAGCCTCTCCCCGATGTTATTCAATATGTATATTGAGCAAGCAGTAAAGAAAACAAAAGAAAAATTCGGAGTAGGTATTAAAATTCATGGAGAAGAAGTAAAAACTTTGAGGTTCACCGATGACATTGTAATTCTGTCAGAGACAGCAAAGGACTTGGAAGAGCAGTTGAACGGAATGGACAGTGTCTTGAAAGGAGAATATAAGATGAACATCAACAAAAGCAAAACGAGGATAATGGAATGTAGTCAAATTAAGTCGGGTGATGCTGAGGGAATTAGATTAGGAAATGAGACACTTAAAGTAGTAAAGGAGTTTTGCTATTTAGGGAGTAAAATAACCGATGATGGTCGAAGTAGAGAGGATATAAAATGTAGACTGGCAATGGCAAGGAAATCGTTTCTGAAGAAGAGAAATTTGTTAACATCGAGTATAGATTTAAGTGTCAGGAAGTCGTTTCTGAAAGTATTTGTATGGAGTGTAGTCATGTATGGAAGTGAAACATGGACGATAACTAGTTTGGACAAGAAGAGAATAGAAGCTTTAGAAATGTGGTGCTACAGAAGAATGCTGCAGATAAGGTGGGTAGATCACGTAACTAATGAGGAGGTATTGAATAGGATTGGGGAGAAGAGAAGTTTGTGGCACAGCTTGACTAGAAGAAGGGATCGGTTGGTAGGACATGTTTTGAGGCATCAAGGGATCGCAAATTTAGCATTGGAGGGCAGCGTGGAGGGTAAAAATCGTAGAGGGAGACCAAGAGATGAATACACTAAGCAGATTCAGAAGGATGTAGGTTGCAGTAGGTACTGGGAGATGAAGAAGCTTGCACAGGATAGAGTAGCATGGAGAGCTGCATCAAACCAGTCTCAGGACTGAAGACCACAACAACAACGGATTCTACTACCGTGAACATACATTGCGCGTAAGGACGGCGAAGATAAGGTACGATTAGAGTTCATACGCAGCTATGCAGACAGTCTTTTTTTTTTTCTCGCTCTATTTGCGAGTGGAACTGGAAGGAAAATGACAAGTAGTGGTACAGGGTACCCTCCGCCACGCACCGTACGGTGGCTTGCAGAATAGCGGAACAAACACTGGTAACAGTTACTTCTGTAAAATATCTGGGAGTATGCGCGCGGAACGATTTGAAGTGGAATGATGATATAAAATTAATTGTTGGTAAGGCGGGTACCAGGTTGAGACTCATTGGGTGAGTCCTTAGAAAATGTAGTCCATCAACAAAGGAGGTGGCTTACAAAACACTCGTTCGACCTATACTTGAGTATTGCTCATCAGTGTGGGATCCGTACCAGGTGCCGGCCGGAGTGGCCGTGCGGTTCTAGGCGCTACAGTCTGGAGCCGAGCGACCGCTACGGTCGCAGGTTCGAATCCTGCTTCGGGCATGGTTGTGTGTGATGTCCTTAGGTTAGTTAGGTTTAATTAGTTCTAAGTTCTAGGCGACTGATGACCTCAGAAGTTAAGTCGCATAGTGCTTAGAGCCATTTGAACCATTTTTGAACCGTACCAGGTCGGGTTGACGGAGGAGATAGAGAAGATCCAAAGAAGAGCGGCGAGTTTCGTCACAGGGTTATTTGGTAAGCGTGACAGCGTTACGGCGATGTTTAGCAAACTAAAGTGGCGGACTCTGCAACAGAGGCGCTCTGCATCGCGGTATAGCTTGCTATCCAGGTTCCGAGAGGGTGCGTTTCTGGATGAGGTATCGAGTATATTGCTTCCCCCTACTTATACCTCCCGAGGAGATCACGAATGTAAAATTAGAGAGATTCGAGCGCGCACGGACGCTTTCCGGCAGTCGTTCTACCCGCGAACCATACGCGACTGGAACCGGAAAGGGAGGTAATGACAGTGGCACGTAAAGTGCCCGCCGCCACACACGGTTGGGTGGCTTGCGGAGTATAAATGTAGATGTAGATGTAGAATATATATGCAGGTGTAGATGTAGAGAGTAATGAAGGAATTACAAGTTTAAAGGAACATGACACTATGACGAGCGGAAGATATGAATTATTAGGTGGAGAAGGTAGGGTTTCGCCCATAACGAGACTGATTATCTAAACAACATTTTTTTTTAAACGAGACGAATACCTGACATGACCCTGGTCGGAGCAGATGCATAAAAATACCTCATCTTTAGTGGACTGTTTTTCAAACACGAAAGGAATAAGCATCTCCTATATTCTCCAGTGCTCGAAAAGTCTGAAAAATTAAATGGAAGTTATGAGCCTTCCAACTTTTTCTGCCCACCCAAATTACCTGCCGGCGAGCAGTGAGGCCGTTTTTGTGGCCCAGCGAGGCGAGGCGAGCCGCGCCGAGCCGAGCCGGTATCCCACCGCCGATTCCGCTGCCCCGACCACCGCCACCCCTCACCTGCATCCCTCTGTTCCCCAGAACTCCCTCCCTCTCAGCCCACTTGCAAGCAAAGCAACACGCTCGCGGACTGTTTTGTTTATTTCAGTAATCCTCTTTCAGTCTGCCACGGCATATCATTCAATCTAATGTGCGCGTTTGGCGATGCTGCACTGAGGTGACAAAAAATTATAGGAAAGCGATATGCACATAAACAATGGCGGTGGCATAGCGTTTGATACGTTTTACAAACCGGACACAATAGGAAGGACCAGGCCCCTTTGCTTTTTCCTTTTATCACTCTTTTATTACATCAGAGAGATACACATTTTAAGACAAAATTTAACTACATGAAATATTGCTCCCAGTAAAGGTTAACATAAGCAGTGACAAAACTTAGTTCTCTTAAGGGTTTCTGCTGGCAACAAATTTTAAGGAGGCAATGTAAGGTTTATATCAATTTAACTCAAACACGTAGCTAGTGATTGAATCACGACACAGACACTTTAACAATTTCGGCAACAAATAAATAGCGTGAATTTGTACTCACAGTAACCAACTAATCAAGAGTCTTGCCATTGAATAAGTAGTAGGCCATTTGGAACGAATTAGCAACACCCAGCAACTAGGGGAGTTAATATCAACAGTCTTTAAATGTCCTGCTCCCCATTAAATAGACAAACTTACAGTAATTAAATGAAAAATCAAACACACTACGTTCCACTCAAACTCTTCAGTGGAAGCCAAGCCAAAATGAAGATTCCATTAACTGAATAGCACTGAAGTCACACTAAAGCTCATCTCTGTGTTCCCAGACGCACATGGGGCAAATTTATATAAGACAACATTTTGAAGGGAGCACATTAGTAAAACCGGTAGTGGAGCTAACTCGTGCCACTGCAAATTAAGGTACTAGACCGGGGCACAATGTGGTATACAATGAGGTTGCCTTAGTGCTATACTGCGCTCCAAAATATTAATTCAAATGGCCAATTCAAAATTAAGTACACATAAACCAGCATTAATTAACGAGGAGTGACACCAGGTCGTCGAAGGGATGACAACACTTAATTGAAAAGACGAATGCCGGAGGTGGCAGTACAACAAACACCTTCTCCGAGTTTTAACCAGGAGTCACTTCCCGCCATACAAGTAAACATTTAACCAAGCACAAGGAAGGAAACCCAAAGAGAAAATTCAAATAAAACCTCCAAAAGATTATAAAGGACAGGGTACACAAACTATTTAAATTTAAAAGAATTAGCTCTTCCCAAAGGCAGTGTAAACGCTAAGGGCACACTTAAGAGGCCACCAAAATTGGTTACAAAAAGTCTTACACATTTGCTCCTTTTCGTTAAAAGAAACATAAGGCTGCTTAACTTCTGCTGGACGTCCGGTATGACTCGTGTAGGATACACCAGGCAGCAACCCAAGCTAGGCGGTCGCAAGGCACGGCGAGCAATATCAGGAGAGCAGACAGGCAGGCAGCCAACACATATCCTCAATCCTGAACCGGCAGACCGCGTACGACCAACTCGTACCTCGCGGCGTCTCTGCAGGTCGCCCGAGCAAACGTCAACTGCCACTCGCCCCGCGAATGCGGAAAACAACAAGGCAAGCAAAGACAAGAAACATCGAAGGATCGATAATGGACATCCAAGAGACTGGAGCGCCAGTAACGAACGCCACAGCTCAGCGTTCACAAGGTATAAAAGGGCAGCTCATTGGTGCAGCTATCGTTTGTACTCAAGGTGGTCATATGGAAAGGATTACTGATGGCTCTCGATCTTCCACCATAATCGAGTCCATCAACATGAGGTAGCAAATATGAGGTAGTCAAGGAGGTTGAAACGGGGGTTCTACTATGCCAAGACTGCTTGGTAGCTACAACAGGAAAACACAATTAATTAGCAGGAGTACAAAATAAGAGAGTATTTATTACTTAACTTTGCTGTAGTCCATGGTCAGTTGATTGACAATTATAGAAGACGCGACTAGACTAAGCGTCTGTAGAATGACATAATTTACAAGTCACAAATTTTGCAGGACGAATTACTCTCTCGTAATCTTGAATGTCGAATCCGGTTCATTTGAAGACAAACTTGGAACGGAGTTACAAAGACTTGATGGCAGCAATGACTGAGCTGCAGACGATGACTAACATCGGCGCTGGCTGACCACTAAGGGCGGGTACGGACTGTAGACTGGCACAACTGCACTACACTCCTGCTGCACATGAAATGGCCTAGCGGCGCCTCGCGGTGAGCATAAGTACTGCGACTGGCCGTGTACTCTTTGGCTAGCACAGCCGTTCTTGTGTTCCGTTTATCGAGAGAATCGCATCCGGCGGATCGATCTCTCAGCTGGCGGTGTGATCGTATGACTGACGTCATCACAATTCCGACGTCATTATGGCCGCACGACGGGAATTAATAGACTGTGAACGCGGAATCGTAGTTGGAGCTAGACGTGTGGGACATGTCTTTTCGAAAATCGTTAGGAATTTCAGTATTCCGAGATCCACAGCGTCAAGAGTGTGCCGAGAGTACCAGATTACAGGCATTAACTCTCACCAGGGACCACGCCGTGACCGACGGCCTTCACTTAACGACCGAGAGCAACGGCGTTGTCAGTGCTGACAGACAAGCAACACTGCGGGAAATAACCGCAAAAATCAGTGTGGGACGTACGACGAACGCGCGATTGTCTTTGCTAACAGGACGACATCGCCTGCAGCGCCTCTTTTGGGGCCGGCCGGAGTGGTCGTGCGGTTCTAGGTGCTGCAGTCTGGAACCGCGAGACCGCTACGGTCGCAGGTTCGAGTCCTGCCTCGGGCATGGATGTGTGTGATGTCCTTAGGTTAGTTAGGTTTAACTAGTTCTAAGTTCTAGGGGACTGATGACCTCAGAAGTTGAGTCCCATGGTGCTCAGAGCCATTTGAACCATTTTTGCCTCTTCTGGGTTCGTGACCATACCGGTTGGAGCCTAGACTACTGGAACACCATGGCCTGGTCGAATGAGTTCCGATTTCAGTTGGTAAGAGCAGATGGTAGGGTTCGATAGTGGTGCAGATCCCATGAAACAGTCGACCCAAGTTATCAAAAAGGCGCTGTGCAAGCTGGTGGTGGCTCCATAATGGTGCGGACTGTGTTTACATGGAATGGACTGGGTCCTGCAGTCCAGCTGAACCGAACATTGACTGGATGTGGTTATCTTCGGCTACTTGGATACCATTTGTAGCCAAATAAAGATTGAATTTTTATGGATGAGAACACACCATGCCACTTGTGCTCAATTGTTGGCCATTGGTTTGGAGAACATTCTGGACAATTCGAGCGAATCATTTGGCGACGGACGTCGCCCGGCGTGAATCCTGTCGAACATTTATGGCACATAATCGAGAGGTCAGTTCGTGCACACAATTCTGCACCGGCAACACCTCCGTAATTATGAACCGCCACAGAGGCACCGTTGCTCAATATTCCTGAAGGGGAGTTACTGTTACTTGTAGAGTCTATGTCACGCCGAGCTCCTAGACTACGCCGTGCAAAAGGGCATGTGACACGATACTGGCAGGTATCAGCTGCCGAGAATTCTTCCGGGTTGTATGGCCGTGGTCCATGGAACTCTTCTATCCCTGACGTTTCGTCCAAAGCTACGTTGGACATCTTCGGAGGTGTTCCTGGTTGTGCTGAGTCTTGGCGACTGACGAGTCGGACGTCGAAGAACGGTCTAAATACCACGGAAAGTGTTCTTGGTCTGAATTTCACGTGATAGCAGAGATAATCCTTGTCAAGGATAAAATATAACTATCAATCCGCCCGCATCTCGTGGTCGTGCGGTAGCGTTCTCGCTTCCCACGCCCGGGTTCCCGGGTTCGATTCCCGGCGGGGTCAGGGATTTTCTCTGCCTCGTGATGGCTGGGTGTTGTGTGCTGTCCTTAGGTTAGTTAGGTTTAAGTAGTTCTAAGTTCTAGGGGACTGATGACCATAGATATTAAGTCCCATAGTGCTCAGAGCCATTAGAACCATTTTTTAACTATCAATCATAGCTGCTATCACGTGAAATCCAGGCCGCGCCCACTTGCCGCGGTATTTAGGCCGTCCTTCGACGTCAGACTCGTCAGTCCGCACGACTCAGCACCGCCGAAGATGTCCATCGTAGCTTTGGACGAAACGTCAGAGATAGAAGAGTTGCATGGGCCACGGCCATACAACCCGGAAGAATTCTCGGCAGCTGAAACAACCGGTCCTGAAAGGCTTCACTGTATGACTGGCAGGTTTCCCACGACCTTTGTCCCCTCGGTGTATGACGCACGTAAAGTGACCGAGGTAGTACAGTAGTTACGACGCTGGTAATATACATGGTGGAAGCTAGATGTAAACGTCAGCTATCTTGAATGAGATATTCACTCTGCAGCGGAGTGTGCGCTGATATGAAACTTCCTGGCAGATTAAAACTGTGTGCCCGACCGAGACTCGAACTCGGGACCTTTGCCTTTCGCGGGCAAGTGCTCTACCAACTGAGCTACCGAAGCACGACTCACGCCCGGTACTCACAGCTTTACTTCTGCCAGTATCTCGTCTCCCACCTTCCAAACTTTACAGAAGCTCTCCTGCGAACCTTGCAGAACTAGCACTCCTGAAAGAAAGGATATTGCGGAGACATGGCTTAGCCACAGCCTGGGGGATGTTTCCAGAATGAGATTTTCACTCTGCAGCGGAGTGTGCGCTGATATGAAACTTCCTGGCAGATTAAAACTGTGTGCCCGACCGAGACTCGAACTCGGGACCTTTGCCTTTCGCGGGCAAGTGCTCTACCAACTGAGCTACCGAAGCACGACTCACGCCCGGTACTCACAGCTTTACTTCTGCCAGTATCTCGTCTCCCACCTTCCAAACTTTACAGAAGCTCTCCTGCGAACCTTGCAGAACTAGCACTCCTGAAAGAAAGGATATTGCGGAGACATGGCTTAGCCACAGCCTGGGGGATGTTTCCAGAATGAGATTTTCACTCTGCAGCGGAGTGTGCGCTGATATGAAACTTCCTGGCAGATTAAAACTGTGTGCCCGACCGAGACTCGAACTCGGGACGTTTGCCTTTCGCGGGCAAGTGCACTACCAACTGAGCTACCGAAGCACGACTCACGCCCGGTACTCACAGCTTTACTTCTGCCAGTATCTCGTCTCCCACCTGGTTCGCAGGAGAGCTTCTGTAAAGTTTGGAAGGTGGGAGACGAGATACTGGCAGAAGTAAAGATGTGAGTACCGGGCGGGAGTCGTGCTTCGGTAGCTCAGTTGGTAGAGCACTTGCCCGCGAAAGGCAAACGTCCCGAGTTCGAGTCTCGGTCGGGCACACAGTTTTAATCTGCCAGGAAGTTTCATATCAGCGCACACTCCGCTGCAGAGTGAAAATCTCATTCTGGAAACATCCCCCAGGCTGTGGCTAAGCCATGTCTCCGCAATATCCTTTCTTTCAGGAGTGCTAGTTCTGCAAGGTTCGCAGGAGAGCTTCTGTAAAGTTTGGAAGGTGGGAGACGAGATACTGGCAGAAGTAAAGCTGTGAGTACCGGGCGTGAGTCGTGCTGCGGTAGCTCAGTTGGTAGAGCACTTGCCCGCGAAAGGCAAAGGTCCCGAGTTCGAGTCTCGGTCGGGCACACAGTTTTAATCTGCCAGGAAGTTTCATATCAGCGCACACTCCGCTGCAGAGTGAAAATCTCATTCTGGAAACATCCCCCAGGCTGTGGCTAAGCCATGTCTCCGCAATATCCTTTCTTTCAGGAGTGCTAGTTCTGCAAGGTTCGCAGGAGAGCTTCTGTAAAGTTTGGAAGGTGGGAGACGAGATACTGGCAGAAGTAAAGCTGTGAGTACCGGGAGTGAGTCGTGCTTCGGTAGCTCAGTTGGTAGAGCACTTGCCCGCGAAAGGCAAAGGTCCCGAGTTCGAGTCTCGGTCGGGCACACAGTTTTAATCTGCCAGGAAGTTTCATATCAGCGCACACTCCGCTGCACAGTGAAAATCTCATTCTGGAAACATCCCCCAGGCTGTGGCTAAGCCATGTCTCCGCAATATCCTTTCTTTCAGGAGTGCTAGTTCTGCAAGGTTCGCAGGAGAGCTTCTGTAAAGTTTGGAAGGTGGGAGACGAGATACTGGCAGAAGTAAAGCTGTGAGTACCGAGCGTGAGTCGTGCTTCGGTAGCTCAGTTGGTAGAGCACTTGCCCGCGAAAGGCAAAGGTCCCGAGTTCGAGTCTCGGTAGGGCACACAGTTTTAATCTGCCAGGAAGTTTCATATCAGCGCACACTCCGCTGCAGAGTGAAAATCTCATTCTGGAAACATCCCCCAGGCTGTGGCTAAGCCATGTCTCCGCAATATCCTTTCTTTCAGGAGTGCTAGTTCTGCAAGGTTCGCAGGAGAGCTTCTGTAAAGTTTGGAAGGTGGGAGACGAGATACTGGCAGAAGTAAAGCTGTGAGTACCGGGCGTGAGTCGTGCTTCGGTAGCTCAGTTGGTAGAGCACTTGCCCGCGAAAGGCAAAGGTCCCGAGTTCGAGTCTCGGTCGGGCACACAGTTCTAATCTGCCAGGAAGTTTCACGTCGGCTATCTTTATTTTCCGTTTCCAAAAGGTGATTCGGTTCTTGTGAATATACAGGGTGTTTCAAAAATGACCGGTATATTTGAAACGGCAATAAAAACTAAACGAGCAGCGATAGAAATACACCGTTTGTTGCAGTATGCTTGGGACAACAGTACATTTTCAGGCAGACAAACTTTCGAAATTACAGTAGTTACAATTTTCAACAAGAGATGGCGCTGCGGTCTGGGAAACTCTATAGTACGATATTTTCCACATATCCACCATGCGTAGCAATAATATGGCGTAGTCTCTGAATGAAATTACCCGAAACCTTTGAGAACGTGTCTGGCGGAATGGCTTCACATGCAGATGAGATGTACTGCTTCAGCTGTTCAATTGTTTCTGGATTCTGGCGGTACAATTGGTCTTTCAAGTGTCCCCACAGAAAGAAGTCACAGGGGTTCATGTCTGGCGAATAGGGAGGCCAATCCACGCCGCCTCCTGTATGTTTCGGATAGCCCAAAGCAATCACACAATCATCGAAATATTCATTCAGGAAATTAAAGACGTCGGCCGTGCGATGTGGCCGGGCACCATCTTGCCTAAACCACGAGGTGTTCGCAGTGTCGTCTAAGGCAGTTTGTACCGCCACAAATTCACGAAGAATGTCCAGATAGCGTGATGCAGTAATCGTTTCGGATCTGAAAAATGGGCCAATGATTCCTTTGGAAGACATGGCGGCCAGGACCAGTACTTTTTGAGGATGCAGGGACGATGGGACTGCAACATGGGGCTTTTCGGTTCCCCATATGCGCCAGTTCTGTTTATTGACGAAGCCGTCCAGGTAAAAATAAGCTTCGTCAGTAAACCAAATGCTGCCCACATGCATATCGCCGTCATCAATCCTGTGCACTATATCGTTAGCGAATGTCTCTCGTGCAGCAATGGTAGCGGCGATGACGGGTTGCCGCGTTTGAATTTTGTACGGATAGAGGTGTAAACTCTGGCGCATGAGACGATACGTGGACGTTGGCGTCATTTGGACCGCAGCTGCAACACGGCGAACGGAAACCCGAGGCCGCTGTTGGATCACCTGCTGCACTAGCTGCGCGTTGCGCTCTGTGGTTGCCGTACGCGGTCGCCCTACCTTTCCAGCACGTTCATCCGTCACGTTCCCAGTCCGTTGAAATTTTTCAAACAGATCCTTTATTGTATCGCTTTTCGGTCCTTTGGTTAAATTAAACCTCCGTTGAAAACTTCGTCTTGTTGAAACAACACTGTGTTCTAGGCGGTGGAATTCCAACACCAGAAAAATCCTCTGTTCTAAGGAATAAACCATGTTGTCTACAGCACACTTGCACGTTGTGAACAGCACACGCTTACAGCAGAAAGACGACGTACAGAATGGCGCACCCACAGACTGCGTTGTCGTCTATATCTTTCACATCGCGTGCAGCGCCATCTGTTGTTGAAAATTGTAACTACTGTAATTTCGAAAGTTTGTCCGCCTGAAAATGTACTGTTGTCCCAAGCATATTGCAACAAACGGTGTATTTCTATCGCTGCTCGTTTAGTTTTTATTGCCGTTTCAAATATACCGGTCATTTTTGAAACACCCTGTACAAGGTGTCCATGAACTCGCTTCATCGTTTCAAAAAATCATAACTTGCAAACTTTTCAAATTTTTTCTTCAGGCAATTGTCAACAGCGAATATATGTTTCAGGGAACTCATGACGCTTGACTGCGTTAGAATTTTTTATTTGCTACCGGTCTCGAGCATGACCATCATCTGTCACCTGAATCAACGTTAAAAAAACAAAAATGACGTCTGCAGTATGTCTCAGTTGTTGACAAGAATAATGAGAGCTGAGCCGTGGCGACTGGCGATAGTGAGGTTCCACTTGCGTCGCTGTTATCGACACTCGTCTGGTCTTGTATCTCTCACTGTTCCGCCTTTGGTTTTCCGGCTTGGCGTGTGGCCGAAGGCTGTCTCTCTCTGGTCGGTGTTCAACGAGGCAACGTGGTTCGAAGGCAGGCCCTCGTCTCGATCCGCTTCGCCTGGGCCTCGCCGTCGTCGCCGTTTTGCCTCACGCAGTGTGTACGGTGCTCATTAGTCGACGCCCTTGCGTGCGAAACGGTGGCGGGTCCGTCATCTCATACTGGACGTCCTCTCATCGCCTAACTCGAAGCATTAAGTTACGTATGATACATATTCTGCTGTTAACCTGTGAAGATCTGTGAAACTTATGGTGGCATGTTGCAACTGCCGGAGATCAGTTAAGGATGGTTCTGAACAAGAGAGTGTTATACTGCACTTGTCTCCCGCATCGTCCCCTAAGCTCCTAGGGTATGGGACCTCATCATCATCATACTGAACTTACGAAGTCTAAGGCTTCGAAGTGTTGTTTCCACGGAGCTGAGTCTAATTATTTCGGCAAATGCAAAAGGGAATATAGTTTTACTGCTTGTTTTAAAGGTTCCTTGCAGTGTTAATTTGATGTAGCATGTTAATTAGTGTCTCTTCGCCCATTTTTGGTTTTAGACTTTCTTTAGTATGAATGGCACAGCTCTCATTAAATCAGTGTAATTTTAATTGTTCTTTTATTCTGTAAATGTCTGAGTTTCTTTTTCAGTTACGTTAAAGACAGTCACGTAGTTAGTGAGCCTTGCATGGTCTTTAAAAAGGTGAATCACGAGTTGAATTGTCTTGTGGGGTGAATTATTTGCTGTTACAGAAATGGTCTGGTGTGTGGATCAGATGGAGTTTGTCGCCTTGGGGGGGGGGGGGGGGGAGAGGGGGGGCAGGGCAGACTGAAATCGTGTGTGTGTTCGGCGTGTTTTTTGCCCTGGCTTACAGCCTGATCATCTTCGAAATTGCGTGACAGTTGCTTTCTACTCGTTTGTTCCGAGTACCACCGTGTATAAGCAGCGCTTCCATCCTTAAGTATCCGACCTGTCCGTCGGGACGGACGAGATCTTTTCTTAAGTAACTCAAGCTGAATCATTAGTGTTATGTAAATTTTGGTTACGTAAGCAATGAACTTGATAGGGTACTTATGGTGGTGACTGTCTGTGATCCTTTTGCAATCAGATTTAATTATTATTTTTAAATTACTGTTTGTTATATTAATTCATGATCTAATCACTTAGTTTTCTAAGTTTGGTGAAGGACAAGCTTCCGAAATTTAATGACTTAATCTTTGGTAATTCCATTTCGTCCGAATTAAATTTTTACATTGTTATTCTGCTTCCGTAATTCTGTAATAATGAAATTTGTTGTGTAGTTGAAATTAAAATTATGTACCGTCAGCAAAGATCCCTAGTTTCCTATCTCCTTTGAGTAGCTGTGGTTAAATTGCGATTTCGGTTCCTCTAGCCCAACAGCAGTGATGGTTACACATCAGGGAAGCATCTCGTAGAACACCACACTGTCACTGTCACTGTGGATTCACCCAGGTTTTTTTATGGAGAATTGCTGCTTTGTTTGGACTCAACCATTCATTTTTTTCCTTATGTTATCATTTAGACACCATTACTCTTCACCATCAACGATGCAGGATAGGAATAGTCGTTGTTCTCCACGAGCCAATTGACGAGTAGCAATCAGAGGTGCACATACGACCACCAGCTGATTTTTGTGATTTTGGCTTAGCAATGCGGTACCCATCACCAGATTTTTTTAACGTTCACCATTACATGCAAATGTCGCACGATGGTGGAATGATCCCAGTTCATCACATTTGTCAGTTTCCGAGTACACTGACTTGGATCATTGAGGATTAATGCATTTAAACGATATTCGTCAAACCTCGAAGGTCTTCTTGAACGTCAAGAGTTGCTAACGTCCAAACGGACCTCCTTAAAACGAGAAAACCATTTTCTTGCCGTGCTCTGTCGAACGGCATTATCCCCACACACCGCGCAAATGCTCCTGGCTGCCTCCATATATAGCCGCTGCTGAAAATTGCCTGGAGAAAACATTTGTCTGTCTCGTAGTTTGAGCCACTTTCTCGCAAATTCTTTGAGCTCCTCGTTCCTGCATAACTTCTTTCCGTGCAAGGCCTCATTGAGTGGACCAAGCCAATGAGAATATGAGAGAGCCAAATCTAGTCTGCAGAGAGGATGAGGTAGTACTTCGCAACCCATATTTTCAGTAGTTTCTTGAGTCAGCTGGGCGGCGTGAGGGCGAGCCTAGTCGTGCAGCAACATCACGACTTTTGAAACTTCGAGACTCGAACTCGGGACTTTTTCCTTTCGCGTGAAAGTGCACTTGCCCGTGAAAGGTAGAGCACTTGCCTGCGAAAGTCAAAGGTCCCGAGTTCGAGTCTCGGTCCGGCACACAGTTTTAATCTGCCAGGAAGTTTCATATCAGCGCACACTCCGCTGCAGAGTGAAAATCTCATTCTGGATCACGACTTTTTTTTGCAACCTGTGACGCTCTTCTCTCATTGCTGCCTTTGCTTCATTCGTCCTAATGTCTCAGAAGTATGCACTGTTTATTGTACGCTTATCTTCCAAATAACCACAAAAGACGACACCATTGCCATCTACAAAAAAAAGGAAAAAAAAATGGTTAATATGATGCTTGCGTTCTGAATTTCTTTCGGACGGATGAGATGATGTGCTTCCATTCCATATTTGGTCTTTTGGACTCTGTTTGGAAACGGTGAGCTCAAGTTTCATCAAACATTAAAATCTTGTATAGAAAATCATCACCTTCCCTTTCATAGCGTTCTTTCAGGTATGTACAGACTTTGAATCTTGTCTCCGTGTTGTTGCGTCCACTCTCGGGACCCACACTGCCCTCTTTCCTGTGCTTGAGCGTGTTACTGATAACTTAATGAACTGTGCCGACTCTTACTGCAACTGTTTTTCCTATATGTTTAGCTTTAGCACGCCAGTCTTCATGAACAGTATGTCAATGTGGGTCTCGAGCTAAGGAGCTGAAATTTCAACTGATTGGCTGAGGTTCGACCGTTTTTGAGTAGTTCTACACACTTACAAAAATTTTCGCGGTTCATACAATTTTCACCATATTGTAAGATCAGTCGCGAGAAGATTCCTTGGCACTCAACAGATACACTTCCAGAAAGCAAGAAAAAAAAAGAAAGGAAAGGAACACTGATCGTTGCGAGCCATTTACTCAATTTTTTTTAATTTGAGGAAGAAACTCAGCACTGAGGAACATGTTTCAGACACCAGTGCATTGTTATTACAATTAATGCAACAAATGGGACAAAAGCTTCAAACGTTAGACACAATGGAACAAAATCAGAGACAAACACAGCAAAAGCTTCAAAAGTTAGACACAATGGAACAAAATCAGAGACAAACACAGCAAAAGCTTCAAAAGGTAGACGCAATGGAACAAAATCTTCAAAAGTTAGACACAATGGAACAAAATCTTCGAACGTTAGACACCATGCTTGAACAAACACGTGAAGATTTAACTACTGAGTTACGTAACATTGAATCAAAATGTCAAAAAGTCTGTAATGACGTAAAAACACAAATTTGTGAGCATTTTCAGCCTATTTTTTCGCGGCATGAAAATGCATCACAGAATCACGAAGCAGCCATAAAACAACTGCAAACTATTGTTCATGAAAATCATGAGACCTTGCAAGCTAAAATTGACTCAGTTGCATCTACCGATTCGGTTACGCAACTTGCAAAAACTCATGAAAACTTAAAGGACACAGTAGATACTCTGAAAATTGGTTCAGAAAGACACATGGAGGAAATTAGTTCATTATCAGAGAAAGTAGTCGAACTTTCGGATCAGCTAAATTATTTATCTACAAAGGCAGATGATGAGCTGAATGACACAAGACCTGTAGCGTTCACTGACACAGAAGAGTATGAACAAATTAGAAAATTCAAACAAATACAAAATCAAATCAATACACAGTACAAAAGAGAAATCCGGGAAATACAAGATCAGTTGGCACAAGTAATACAAGAATTAAATATTTCAGAGGACACTCGCGGTCCAACACGGGAAGAGGAACTTAGAAATACGGAGAAGTTACAAAATAATAACACAGCGCATTTCGGAAATTATGAAAGAAATTGGCAAGGTGCACCGAATTTTGAGATGGAACCGCCGACACGACGTAACAATGACCGATATGCGACTCGCTGACACGATGATTTTGACTATAAGCTGTTTATTACTACACGTAAATTCAAAACATTTAAGAATTCCAGCAACGACATTCATCCACAAGCGTGGCTTCATCAATTCTCTCATTGTTTTCCTCCCAACTGGTCATTAGAGCACAGATTAGAATTTATGTGTGGCTATTTAGAGAATGAACCAGCTGTAAGAATGCGATCGGTCATTCACGATTGCCACAGTGAAGGAGAATTTTATCATGCCTTCCTCTCAGCATATTGGTCTCAAGCTACACAAGACCGAGTAAAACATAGCATCATAATGATGAAACATTTCGAACAATCTGAATTTTCCAGTCTCGTGAATTATTTTGAAGACGTGTTGCACAAGAATCAGTACCTGTCAAACCCATACAGCCACTCAGAACTCATCCGCATTTTCTTAATCAAATTACCTGAACATTTACGACATATTACTTTGGCAGGACGTTGCAAAGACGACATTGAAGCTTTTCAGGGACTCTTACAAGAATTAGAAATTGACAATGACAATCGCGGAACGCGAAAACAGGAACACAACAATTACAGGTCATGTCCGTCACAATTCTGCTATGAAAGAAATAATAACTGGACACGACAAGGCTATTCTCACAACACAAATCGTGACCAAAACAGACACCCCCGTATGATAACCGTTGGCAGAGTAGTAATAATTACAGGGAAAGATCACTTCTCTGCAGTAGTGACTATCACAGAGACAATCAGAGAAACAGACAATATGGGAACCAAAATAATTATTATCAAGGGGGACAGAATAACTTTAGACGTAACGGTCCAGCGCGCAGTTACGATTCCGGGAGAAATTCTCCACCACGTGACCAACAAGAAAGAAACTATGGAATCTACTGACATGACGACAGACGATATGATCGTAACGACAGACCTGAATTGCATCAGAACTGGCGAAATTCAAACAGGGCATGGCCCTCTCGACAAGGTGAATTTGTAGAAGTTAGGTCTCCTAATCCCAATAACGATGCACGCCAACAAAGAGACAGACAATGACTCGCACCGCAGGCAGCCACATGCGCCGGCTGGCTCAGGGAAAAATTACATAGACGCTAACCTTGAGAAAAATTTTAGCATTCTTTACCGATGTACCATATACCACATGATAATTCCACTGAAGCTGAAGCTCTGCGTACTAGGAAGAGTAAAGGTTTACACCACATTTCACGTGTAAAACCGTTTATTGAAAGATAATCTGCTTTTTAACATAGTCTTTGCCATAAAATTTTTCACTTCACATTTCTAGTATGCTTTGTCAGACTTAAGAAACTGTTAACATGCAACAATGTTTGATGTTAAATATCCAGTCAAGAAGCAAGAGAACATATTTAAACAGAAATTACGAATGCATTGTTATGGTGAACAGAAGACACAGTGTTATTGTGTGTGTACATTCTTGCTTGTTAGTTGCACGATTACGTAACGACTATAAGGCTTACATACTTAGAACATATACTGGTACTGCTAATGAGATTTTATTGCAACATTTTGGTTTACTTGAAAATATATTCTGGATTTAAAGTACTTTATGTGAGATACCAGATGACACAGTGATTAGTTTATGTGACAGCTACACGATTTTATCACGACGCTACTAATGAGTGACAATTTACAATGTTGCTTTTGCGGTGTTTCTGTTTTATATCTGCACAGTTTTTCTGAATTATTCTGGAAAGTAAAACATGTTTTAGTAGTAACTTTTGTGGTATAGCTACAAGGAGACAGCCTTTTCCGTAGCACAACAATACGTTACAGCACAGTACTTTCTTCATCACGGCAATAAGCGTAATAACTAAGATAACTAAACGCAAAGCATTTCACTTTTGTTTATCATGAGGAAAGTACATTGACATCTGCAGAACTTAGCTTTCGGAGGACGATAACTACGACACTTCCATAGAGATTATCTTACAACAAGACGCACAGTTTAGCACTACAGTACACGTATTTGAGTGATTAATTTTGTACTTAAAACATTTATTTTTAAAGATTTTTGAATTACATAGAAAGTTTTCCATGATACATTTCATTCCATTGCTGTAATCTGTTACACCTGAGGGTATAATTACATTAATCCTCAAGGGGGTACACGCGTTCTTTGTGTATCATGTGTTTGGCAAGCACAAGGAGCCCTAGCTAATATGGTATTTCCTTATACAACTTTACACATCGATACCATGTTTCTCTAACACAGAATTACACAGCTATCTGATTATTTAACTGATTATTTAACTGAGAGAGACAAACATTTATTTTACTACATCAGTGACAGATGTTTACGTAATTACACCATTGGATAACTTCGCACTTACGAAATTGTATTTTGTCTGTACTTTGTGAACTGTTCATATTTTTTTGGAACCATTGTGATACTATGAGAGCTTTGAATGATGTATTTGGTATGGGATCATGATTTTTAAAGTGTGGTTGAGGTAGATGAAACTTTTGACATGAGCAGAGAATTTTTTTTAGGTTTTGAAATTATTGGAGAAAGCTACGACGATTTTGAGATTTGGCTGAGGTTTTATGATGTTATGATGACGATGTGTATTACGCGGTAGCGGTATGTTTATGATCAATAAGCTGATGCTATATGAGGAATTTGATTATGCTACGTATTTATTATGATGAAATATTGAAGAATTGTCAACGAATATGTATATGTGTAATAAGGTAAGGAATAATGAGTAGATACTAGGAACTCTGATTTGTGAAAAAAGGATGTTGGAAACCAAGAATCGTACTTTAAGAGTTATGAAATGTGTGTAAATGCGCGAATGTATCACAATGCCGACGAAAACTTTTTGAACATTGTTATATTCATAGGATTTTGTTTCTACACATTTTCAACGCAAATTCTCGACCTGTGAAATTTTTTATATGAGACTGCCACTGTAGCGGAAACTGCTGTCGTCAATATTTCGGTAAGAAAGTTAAGTGACCACCTGCACGTAATGCATCGTGGGCATCCAGCTGCGTGACAGTCGTCTGGAAAAAAGCCATTAGTGTGTGCCTTTCAGAGGCACAGGTGGAGAAAAAAAAAGGGAGGCCATTATCCTGGCTATTGACATTCCTTTGTAGAAAGCATCACAAATACAACACGCTCAAACTTGAAAACATATGATTATACTGTGGAGATCTTAATTTATGATATTTACTAAAATGCCTAATGAAATGATGAGAAACATTTTACATCTATTGTCTTTCTAGTTGAGAGAATTTTTTTGCCTTTGGAGACGCCATTTGCCTAGTGAATGACGTTTCATATGTTGCTTTATATATATATTTGCTCATTTTGTTTAATATCAAGTTTCTAGCTGCAGCAGCATTAGTTAAAATAAAACTTAATAGATGTACTAATATCACTATTTTCTGTGTACAGACCCAGTAAAGAATACGTTTATGATGTACTTTCTTACAAAAGAGAGCACAAATAGACATTTCCCTTCACAGGAATTGCATAAATAATTTTTTTAATGACTTTGTGACTTTCTTGCAGAGTAAGTTTTTGTGATGCATGACTCTAGTGTGAAGATGTGACATAGGTATTAAAAATGGCCATTTTTACTGTAATATTTTTTCTGCTTGAGCTATGTCATTTTTAGATATAAGTTATTGCATTTGCTGCTGCTGTTTGCCAGGCATAGTGCTACTAAATTTCACTTTGTATTACTCTGTTAAGCTAGTTTTACTACTGATTTATTTTTCTTGTTGCTGCACATTGGCTCATATTAGTTGTAATGTTGCATTGCTTGGTCATTTAGATTTACTGTAGCTTGCTTTGCCAATTTCCATTTTTTTTTTGTCATTGCTGTTTGTGTTAATTGTTTTGTGTTGCTGCATTGTCTCGTCCCTTAGTTTAGCATCTGAGCTCAGTAGATTTAAGTTAGCTTAAGATGGGGTAGGCCATATAAGAGAACAAGTTGTGATGAATTGGAAGAAATGCATTGAGAAGTTATACGAAAAAAGTACAGAAAGCAGGTATAGGTAGGATTTTCTTGGAAATAAATGATGAGGTAAGATAATGGTAAATAAATAATGAGGTAAGAAATGTGTGAACATATAAATACAGAAAGCATGCTTGGATAGAATTTTTTTGGTGGAAACAAATGTTGAAATAAGAGGAAAGATATATGGAATGAAGTTTTGGGGTGGACTGCAGTACCAAATGTCACACTGAAAACAAACCCTGTCTTGTATTTTTGTGTTATTACACTATGTGAATTTGTGTTTTTCCTGTCTTAATGTGTTTAGCTAATAAGAATTATGTTGTAGAACTTTTCTAATAGTATGTTATTTTCTTTGTAAAGATGTTTATAGACATTATTAATTCTGTTCTGTTTCAATGCTTATGTGTGAAATTAATGTTTTGAAAACTATTCTCATTATTTCATGTATGTACTTATGTCATAATTCCTGTAACACTGATGTATATGTATATTTCTATTCTTTTGTAAAGTCTGTATTACTACAAATGTTGTCTGTATTGTTATGTTTTTTAATGATGTATTTTGTACCTTTGTTATTGTATTCTCATGTTATAATATTGTAATTGACACCAGTTCATCAAATTAAGTAACTTGTAAGCATTCATTTCACTGCACACATTTCTGTTGGACGTAGTATATGGACAATATGTGAGACGTAGGGACTGATAGTGTTTGCACGTGTGTTAATAATTCAGCAAGGGACTGGATAACAGCATTGCTGGTTCTAAGGACATTTCACAAAAAATTTTTGTGAGTGCACAAGTGGTGGTTTATGGACTTGCTATATTGTCCACAAGACTCTTCGATGGTGATTTTGCACCTGCACAGTTGCAACAGATGGCTGCTGGCCGTCTCTACAAGTACTACAGTGGGTCTGCATCTTTGATGGCCCACCAGTACCATTATTTCTACAAGGACTGCAGTGGGTCTGCACCTCTGGTGGCCCACCAATACCGTAATCTCTACCAGGACTACAGTGGGTCTGCTCTGTGATGGCCTACCTTCTACCTACCAATATTCTTCAACTTTGACTGACCCCGCTGTGGGTTTGCTCTGTTGTGGCCCATTACCTGTCTGCATGTCAAGAGTCAGCACTGTCTTTCCGTTGGAAGGACAACACTACTTCTCCAAGACTGCATGAAAATCCACTACGTCTGTGTGCATTCTCCTTTACTGCTCAGACTTTGAGAAAAAAAACACTGCAATTTTACTGTGATGAATGATCAGGACTGTCTTTATGGACTGTGAGAAAATTTTAGCTTTTGACCAACATTGTATCAATAAGTTTGTGCATTTGATATCTTTGTTATTGTAATTATGAAAAATTTTATCAAATCATTATTGGCCACTGCCCAAAACAATTTGTAAAATTTTTTGTGGGGAGCATGGGGGCTATGTAAGTAGGCTGTTTATGTTTTCTTATTGGCAACGTTACGTAGCGCTCTGTATGAAAATCACTGGCTGTGCTGTGTGCAGTCTGTGGCTAGTTTGCATTGTTGTCTGCCATTGTAGTGTTGGGCAGCTGGATGTTAAAAGCGCGTAGCGTGGCGCAGTTGGAGGTGAGCCGCCAGCAGTGGTGGATGTGGGGAGAGAAATGGCGGAGTTTTGAAATTTGGATGTCATGAACTGCTATATATATTATGAGTTTTGAACACTAGTAAGGTAAATACATTAATTGTTCTCTATCAAAATCTTTCATTTGCTAACTATGCCTATCAATAGTTAGTGCCTTCCGTAGTTTGAATCTTTTATATAGCTGGCAGTAGTGGCGCTCGCTGTATTGCAATAGTTCCAGTAACGAAGATTTTTGTGAGGTAAGTGATTTGTGAAAGGTATAGGTTAATATTAGTCAGGGCCATTCTTTTGTAGGGATTATTGAAAGTCAGATTGCGTTGCGCTAAAAATATTGTGTGTCAGTTTAAGCACAGTCATGTATAACACTGTTCTACAAAAAAACCTTTTTTTCTATTTCTGATAAAAAGTATTGTGATCCTAGTTGTAATTTGAGTGCTGAATTGAAAACTGGTTTTGGTTTTTTTCTGTCAGGGATAGTTTATGAGTAATCGCAATTTTATTTCTCTTTTCAGTTTCTGATATAGTGCAGCAAACGTGAGGTGAAATTCGACAAACAAATGCACATCTTTATGATGTTATAAGTTCATCACATTAATGGAGGGTGGGATCTAACATATAACACAGTAACCTTTGTGTATACACTTTGAAGCATTTATTTGACATGAGAAATTACAGAAAATTGACAAACAATGAGCCACTGCCTTGTAATGCACATCACTTTTTTCTCTTGTATTGTGAATCTTTCTTCTCTCGAATGATATTCCAGCAATAATCTGCTAACATAGAAGGTACCCACTTCCCTTCATACTGCCTTTCTATGGTAGAAATGTCTTTATGGAATCTTTCCACATGTTCATCCGATACGTCACTACAACTCTCTGTGAAGTAGTCCAGATGAGTGTCCATCATATGTACCTTTCAAAGACATATTGCACCCCAAATCCTGATATGCTTTGATCATGTCCTTCACCATTGCTTTGTAGTTAGTAGCTCTTCTTCTTCCGAGGAAGTTTTCCGACATCATCTTGAAACAGTCCCATGCGGTTTTTTCTTTATCAGTTAAACATGCTTCAAAATTTGCATCTTTCTGCAGCTCTCTGATTTGTGGGTCCACAAATACACCTTCCTTTATTTTTACAGCTGAAAGACGGGGTAATTTGGTAGCTAGATATGCAAACCCACAGCCTGTTGGATCCATGGCCTTCACGAATTGTTTCATCAGGCCAAGTTTGATGTGAAGCGGTGGAAGTAGTATATATTCAGGAGCTACCAGACTTTCACGTTGTACATTCTTTTCGCCAACTTTCCATCTTCGCCTAGGCCATTTCGTTTTCACGTAGTCAGAATTTCGGTCTCGACTATCTCACTCGCAAAGAAAACAGGCATACTTTGTGTAGCCTTGTTGCATTCCCAGTTCCATAGCAATTACCTTGAAATCTGCACATATTTTCCATTTGTGTTCATTGTATTTTCATGAATTTAGCATCCTTTGTACGAATTCGTAATTCTCTTTTGTCAAACTAGCGTAAGATACTGGAACAGAGGGTATTTTATTTCCGTTATGGAGCAAAACACCCTTCAGACTTGTTTTCGATGCATCTATGAAAAGTCTCCACTCCAGTGAAATATAAGTGAAGTTCAGCACTTTCATCAGGCCAGCAACGTCATTGCAAAATGTCAGTGCTTCGTCAGTTGAAAAATAAGAAATAAAGGCATGTTCTCTGTGCCTGAACACACTGATTTTAGTACTTTGGTGCAGTAGAGTATACTCTTGTAATCTTGAACCAAGCAGCTGCGCCTTTTGTTTACTTAGTCCTAGATCTCGTACTAAATCATTTAAATCTGCCTGTGTTAACAAATGTGGCGATGACTCACCTGTGCAGTGATATAAAGAATCATCATCTGTGATTTCTTCAGTACTTCTTATTTCACTGTCACTCAGAATTTGACCTCGAGCTCTTGAAGGTACTGGAAGGTTGTCGGAATGCTGAACTGGCATTCTCGCTGAAGGCAGATCTGGGTAAACAATGTGCCTCTACGACTTTTTGCTTGTAAAACCCTGAATTTTTGTTAGACAGAAATAACAATCAGTAACATGGTCCTTAGGCTCCCTCCACACCATGGGAACAGCAAACAACGCCACATTCTCTTTACCTTTCCACCACTGAATTAGTTTGCAGTAACATGTAGCACAACAGAAATGTGGTGCCTATTCTTTATCTTGGTCTCCTACCTCTACTCCAAGGTAATGTTTGTATGCTTTCTTTATGACTGAAGAAATTTTCTTCCTATTTCTGGCAAAAGTGAACTTCCCACAGATTTAGCAGAAGTTTTCCGGCTTATATCGACATCCACGATGACGTGGCATTTCTGCAAATTTAAAAATACCACTTTGGTAATACACCTGTATTAAATTAATAGTAGGGAACTAGAGGAACGCTGATGTGTAAAAACAAGCAGTCGTTTTACCTTCAGCACCAGGCTCAATCAGTTTACACACAGAAACCATAAAATTCAACCGTGCTCAGAAATATGACAGACAGTCACTTGTCAGCCAAAATACCCACTTGTTAAGACTGACACAAATTGCGGCTAACACCACTGTTGTAAACTCGATGCACCTGCCCCTAGGAAGCGTGAAGCTTTACTGCCGAGGCAGCGACCGGCTGTCGCCGTTCGGGTTAATGAGATGTTTCAGGTGGTCTTAATGACATAGATGTGGTAGCGGTAACCTAATGATGTCTGATTCTTCCCACCTGCTGTTGCACAAGAAATTATCACGTTCCATCACTACTGGATGCGGCAACATAACCGTATTTCTCTATAACGTCTCTGTGTTTACCATGAATTGTGAATATACATATATATACGTATTACATAAAAAGTATCCCTGACAACGATATTTTGTTTACATATGTGAATTTCCCACGGTAAAATGGTCTAGAAGCACATACTTTAATATCAGAAATAGAACCCATGTCGAACAGTGTAATTGTTCTAATGGGACGTTTCAAAGTCACAGAGAACCTAAATCAGGATAGCCGGACGCGGATTTGAACCGTTATCACCCCGAATGCGAGTCCAGTGTGCTAATAGCGACAAAGTAAGATGAATGATTAGTTGTCAGGGAGATCGTTATGGACCTGATCTTAGAAGGCTGGACAATAAATAACATTTTTTAATGACAGTCTACACAGGGAGAAAATCGATCGGAGTATCAAATACTTCTTTTCAGTTCTTTTAGGGTATGAAAACAAATGTGGACGCTATGTTCGTCTCATGGAACCTATTAGTTACGGATTATTTTCGGTTGATGCCTCACACAAGCTAGACAGGTCACTGTCGCAACACACGTAACACGTGAAAATGAGGATCGATGCTGTCGACAGTCGAAAATACAGTAAAGAGAGAACGCTACAACAGCAAGAGAAGTGAGCTGAAATTAGCACCGATGAACAAATCCAGATTTGTTGCACATCGCAGGGCGGTACGGAGCATGTCCAGAGCGTTCGCTTTGGCCAAACAGCGAAGTTCACAACGGCAGAGCACACATCATCAATAAAAGAGACAAATTTGGTGTTGAACAGACAAAGGTGATATGCCACGCCAACGCGATCTCGTCAACCGACACAACAGTTTTCAACTAGCTCTTCATGACATTCGGTGACAGTAGAAATCCGTCAAGAACGCTCCTGTCGGAAATCAGCGGACAGAATGGGTAGGCGACACCGGGACTCGACATCTGGGGCCCGTGTGACCGAGCCCCTCTGCCGTAGTTATTGATCCAATGAATAATTAGGATCTTGCGAAGTTCTGACTGCTTCGTACAAGAAGTATCCGAGACCATAATAAGCACGAAAAGAAGACAACCAGGCCAGAAACAGAATCAGGTAACAAGGGGACCATAAGACCTGTTAATCACAGATTTTTATGAGGCTTAGTCATGTTGAAGGGAGATTAGTATCTGGCTTACAACCTTTCGTGGGACGGCACCCAGTTTCCTAGAAAAGCGGTGTTGAAGTTTTATGTGTAACTCCTTTACTTGTAATATTAATGATGTTTCGACCACTGAGGACCATTGCTGAGGACCACGGCTATCACTCTGGCAGTTCATGTTCAAGTTCTGCCCTCGGACTTTTTATTTTTATTTTTCAATCTGATCGCACAGGATATCATTAAATGGTATATATGTCATTCCAAATACAGAAGAAAGTATTAATCTCTAATTTTGATTTAGATTACGTATTTAATAACGGTGCCAATACCAACCGACGTGCTACAGACGTCTTGCGGAACAATGAGCGATAATAATGCCTGTGCAGAAAACAGATTTGAACAAGATCAGTGATTTGAGAACGAAGACAATGGAGGTAATCGTCGGAAAGCTCGAGGTTTAACCCTGAATTTACGCGGCAAGAAGACCGGGAATGTTTTATACTACAAGATTAGTGATTCCTTCACAGCGCAGTATGATATAACAGCGTTTGGGAAGATATTACCTTTTCTTATGTGTGCATGAATCATCCGGGAAATTTAGTCGTATTGCTCGAAAAAGAGTTGACTCATAAATTAAAATATCTAATTATGATCGACAAGAAATCAGGAAGTTCTCCAAAGTGCTCACGAAGAGTTCTTAAAATCTGAAATTCTCCTGTACGTGGGACAAGAGAAACTTTATCTTACTGATTCATGACGAGGACAGACGTGACGGAGAAAATCCAATATTTATAGATGAAAGACAAGCATGCAGCTGCACCACAATAATCACTCCACCCAAATGTTCACCACGTTGCTTACCCTGTGATGTTTATTTTTACAGACAGATTAAAATTATCATGAAAAAAAATCAAAATTCTACTGGCTTACTTAAGTCTAATACAGAAATCACTTCGAGGTAAGATTCCAAAAAAATACATTCTTTAATTCTGCATCAGTTTAGTGCACCTGCTTTCATAGAAATCGCATCCAAGGTGATCGAATGCAGAACAATCTTTTTGGATCTATTCAAATGGCTCTGAGCACTGTGGGAACTTAACTTCTGAGGTCATCAGTCCCCTAGAACTTAGAATTACTTAAACTTAACTAGCCTAAGGACATCACACACATCCATGCCCGAGGCAGGATTCGAACCTGCCGCCATAGCGGTCGTGCGGTTCCAGACTGAAGCGCCTAGAACCGCTCGGTCACCCATGCCGGCTGGATCTAATCGAACCGTATTTTCCAGTATCACATTTGAAAAATCGGTGTCTTTTAAACTATTCTCGGGCCGAGGGCTGGCTGAAATCCGAAGTGGAAAGGTCTATTTAGCGACTCGTGGAACGTATATGGGAAAGACAGATTAGAGGCCGTAGGAGAGAGAGAGTGTTCATTGCAGCTGACAGAAATATTTTCTCTATTGAGGTCGAATTTGAGTGTGACAGTGAAGTTATCTGATCGCATGTAACCAGTGTAAGTGAAACCATGTTGGATGTTTTTCCCGGACACCCAATTTCGCTATGACAGCTCTACATTCAGAGAATGTAGCGCGTAAATACCCTCATCATCCATTGTTAGTTGGAGGCGTTTCTAACCTACCGAATACTGACTGGGATGTCTATCGATTCATTGCAAGGGATGCAGACAGACAGTCATGCGAAGTTCTTTTGAGCACTTTTTCTGAAAATTGTCTTGACGAGCTAGTTCGGTAGCCCACACGCAATGGAAATATCTTAGATCTCGTAGCTGCGAAGAGTTTGGTACAGAAACGGGGAGCAGCGATCATTAGGTCATTATAGCAACTGTGCTTACGACAAGAAGGCTATGAGAGAACTAGAAAGAGCAGATAAGCAGTTATTAACATCTCAATTAGACAGTGAATTGGCATTAGTTTCTGTAAGATTGACGTAGAGGAATTATGGGCAATAAGAAGATTGTAAATCGTGGTGTAGAAAATTATGTGCCTAATAATTGGATTAAAGACGGAAAGGCCGGCCGCGGTGGTCTAGCGGTTCTAGGCGCGCAGTCCGGAACCGCGCGACTGCTACGGTCGCAGGTTCGAATCCTGCCTCGGGAATGGATGTGTGTGATGTCCTTAGGTTAGGTTTAAGTAGTTCTAAGTTCTAGGGGACTGATGACCACAGATGTTAAGTCCCATAGTGCTCAGCGCCATTTGAACCATTTGAACCAAAGACGGAAAGATATACCAGAGTTTGATAATGAAATTCGGAAACTGCTGACGAAGAAGAGGATGTTGCGTTCTCGGTTTAAAATGGAACGCGAAAATGACGACAAGTTAAGGTGTTGGTATAGACCGGTGCGTCTGTGAAATGATCTATGCACGAAGCACAAAACTACTTCCACCGTCATAACCAAGCAAAAGATCTGGCACAGAACGCGAGAAAATTCTGGTCCTCTGTAAAATCGCTAAGTGGGGCTAAGGCTTCCATCCAGTCATTTATTGACCAGTCTAGTGTGCAGATGAAGATCACAAAACGAAAGCTGAAGCTTTACATTTCAAATTCAAGAAATCATTCACGCAGGAGAATTGTATAAACATACAGTCGTTTCACAAAATTGTTCAGACTTTCGTGGCCAGTTGTTGACAAACAACCTATTTGCTTCTGTCTCGGGTTCTTCGGCCGACGTTCGTCTGATGATTTTACTGACGTTTCACCAGCACGAGTGGCTGGCATTGTCAAAGCTTCACCCTCCATTGCCACCGGCTGGCGAAACGTCAGTAAAATCATCTGACGAACGTCGGCCGAAGAACCCGAGACAGAAGCAAATAGATACCGTCGTTTGAATATCGAACACACCCCAGTTCGGACGACCTAGTAATAACCATCCCTGGCTTAGAGACGCAACTGAAAAAGCTGAAAACAAGTAAGTCACCAAATCCGTCTGGAATCACAGTTCGGTTTTTCAAAGAGTACTCTACGGCATCGAACTCTTATGTAGCTCGCATTTATCTCGAATCGCTCGCCCAGCGCAAAGTTCCAAGCAATTGGAAAAAAAGTGCAAGTGACTCCTGTGCGTAAGAAAGGCAAAAGAACGGACCCGCAGAATTACAGACAATATCCCTAACATCGGTTTGCAGCAGAGTCCTTGAACATATTCTCAGTTAGAATATCACAAATTTTCTTGTGACAGAGAAGCTTATGTCCACAAATCATCTTGGTTTTAGAAAGCATTGTCCGTGCGAATCTCAGCTTGCCCTTTTCTCACATAGTATACCGCGAGCTATTGATGAAGAGCAACAGGTAGATTCCATATTAATAGATTTCCGGAAAGCGTTTGACACTATGGCCCATTGCAGGCTGTTAACGATGAAACTTCCCCTTTAAACAATTTATACTCGACTGTGCTTAACCTGACACACAATATTTTTAGCGCAACGCAATCTGACTTTCAAAATTCCCTACAAAAGAATGGCCCTGACTAACATTAAACTATACCTTTCACAAATCACTTACCTCACAAAAATCTTCGCTGGTCAAGCTACTGCAATACAGCGAGCGCCACTACTGCCAGCTAAATAAAAGATTCAAACTATGGAAGGCACTAACTACTGATAGGGATAGTTAGCAAATGAAAGATATTAATAGAGAACAAACAATGTATTTACCTTGATATCATCATATATATATATATATATATATATATATATATATATAGAGAGAGAGAGAGAGAGAGAGAGAGAGAGAGAGAGAGAGAGAGAGAGAGAGCAGTTCATGACAAATTTCAAAACTCCGCCATCTCTCTCCCCACATCCACCACTGCTGGCGGCTCACCTCCAACTGCCCAACGCTACCCGCTGTTCACAGCCAGCTGCCTAACACTACAATGGCGAGTATTACAACAATGCAAAGCAGCCACAGGCTGCACACAGCACAGCCAGTGAATTTCATACAGAGGTGGCGTTACCAATAAAAAACCTAAACAGCCTACTTACAACGAAGGTAGGAGCCTGTGGTACAGGTTCACAGATATGTCGTCAGGTGTGCTCCAGGTAAGTGTGATTGGACCGCCGTTATCCTCTATATACATAAATGATTCGGCGGACACAGTGGGCAGCAATCTGTGATTGTTTGCTGATGATGCTGTGGTATACGGTACTGTGTCGTCGTTGAGAGACTGTAAGAGGATACAAAATGACTTAGACAAAATTTCTAGTTGGTGTGATGAGTGGCGGATAGCTCTAAATTTAGAAAAATTTACGTTATAGCAGATGAGTAGGAAAACCAAACCAGTGATGTTCGGATACAGCATTAGCAGGGCCCTACTTGACACAGTCGCGTCGTTTAAATGTCTGGACGTTGGGCCACAAAGGGGCGTGAAATGGAAAGAGCATGTTACGATTGTAGTAGAAAAGACGAACGGTCGACTTCGTTTATTGGGGGAAAATTCTAGGAAAGTGGTTCATCTGTAAAGGAGACCGCGTAAAGGACGTTAGTACGAGCTATTCATAAGTGGTGCTCCATCGTTTGGGATGCTACAAGGCCGGATTGAAGAAAGGCATTGAAGCAATTAAGAGGCGGGCTGCTACGTTTGTTACCGGTAGGTTCGAACAACACGTAAATGTTGCGGGGATCCTTGGCGAACACAAATGGGAATCCCTGGAGAGACGGCGGCGTTCTTTTCGAGAATAACTATTGAGAATATTTAGGGAACCGGCATTTAAAGCTAATTGCCGAACAGTTCTACTGCCAACAACAAACATTCCGTGTAAGAACCGCAAATATAGGATGCAAGAAATTAGGACTCATACGGAGCAATGTAGATAGTCGTTTTTCCCCCGCTGTATTTGGGAGTGGAACAGGAAAGGAAAAGACTAGTAATGGTACGAGGTACCCACCGCCACGCGCCGTAAGGTGGCTTTCGGAGTATCGGTATAAATGTAGGGATGCAGGCACTAGCTTTCATTAAATGTGCGTGGTGTTCCACGAATATGTTATCCGGTTGCATCTACAACAAATGCCGTATGGAATTCTGTTCTAGCACAACAAGAGAAGCTAGTTATTACGAGTAAAACGATTCTGTAATCTGTTCTGTAGCAAATGGAATACACACTGGAAGGGAGTTTGCAGTTATCATTGATTTATTAACGAAATTTCTACGGGGAAAATAAGCGCTTTTGAATAATTTTGCATGGCGTATACTATTTAATAATGTCCTGTGTGATAAAAGTGTAACTTCTGCAGCCCTAAAGCATCGACTCCACGCCTACCAGCGCAGTGCCGCGAAACGGCATCAAGAAGGCGCTGACCTGCACGTCAGTGACGAAAAGGCATCAAGAAGGCGCTGACCTGCACAGCAGTGGAAAGAGCGGGCAGCGCTACAACTCCAGAAAGACAGAGTTCGTCGCCCCCTGTCAACGCTGAATTTATCATCAGCCCATCGCTGGTCTGCCTACACCTCGAGATCATCAAATACTGTGTAATAGGAAGATGATACCTAGCCTGCTTTCTGCGAGTAGTAGTAGTGTGTAAAAGTAATTGCATGCAGGAAGAGAAGTTATGTTTCTTTCGTTTTGGGAAATAATGATGATGATGAAATCTCAGCCTCCGTGAAGCTTTGGGGACGATGCGGGAGACCCTCACCGCCGTACTAGGCAAGGTCCTAGTGGAGGTGGTTTGCCATTGCTTTCCTCCGACCGCAATGGGGATGAATGATGATGAACACGATACAACAACACCCAGTCATCTCGAGGCAGGAAAAATCCCTGACCCCGCCGGGAATCGAACCTGGGACCCCGCGTGCGGGAAGCGAGAACGCTGCCGCAAGACCACGAGGTGCGGACTTGTGAAATGCTCTGTAAATTTGAGAGTGTTATGTAGAAATCGGCAACGGCCTTGCCGCAGTGGGTACATCGGTTCACGTAAGATCACCGAAGTTAAGCGCTGTCGGGCGTGGTCGGCACTTGGATGGGTGACCATCCAGGCCGCCATGCGCTGTTGCCAATTTTCGGGGTGCACTCAGCCTCGTGACGCCAATTCAGGAGCAACTCGACCGATTAGTAGTGGCTTCGGTCAAGAATACCATCATAACTACCGAGGATGACACGGCAGTCGGATGGTCCCGGTAGGCCACTCGTGGCCTAACGACGGAGTGCTTTTTTTTATGTACAAATCATTTTGAATTCCTGCGAGCGGCCATCGCAACTTCTCTCCTTCCTTGCTTGTGTTGGTGGTGACTTTTACTTAACCGAATCAATAGAAAGCCAAAATAAATAAATAAAAAATAAAAGGAATCTTATTGTTGTCGTCTTATCCGTAACCCTTGCTCGCTGCACTACTGTAACTTCTTCGGAACATTACTAGCGTTGCGGGGTTGTAGTATGCATAAAAGTTCAACACCCAGATTACCGGAGACTGGGGGGCGTCTCATGAGAAGGCGCTAGCCAAGTACTCAGGACAGGTTCCTCTACATCATCTGTAAAACTCACCACAATCCGTGATTAACAGGTCTGATAATCCCGTTATAAGTACAAAAGCGTGGCACTCATGCCTTCCAGTATGTAAAAAATGACGAATATGTGGAGGGTGGATACATCATGGAAACTTTATCCATTATTGAAAAGGGGTGTTACAAGAGCGCTCGGAAGTTGCCAGTTCGCCAATAGGATTAAGTTGCGACATGTTCCCGAGACGGGACACGGTGAAATCGCGTCTTTCTCGCGTGACTAGTTGGGGAGCGCGGATGAGCGGAGACAACCAGCGGTTGAAATGAACAGCGGCTGGCGTCGCACGTGCGGTGCGGTGGGAGGGGGGGAGAGGGGGGGGGGGGTGCCGACCCGGCTGCGGTGGGCGACAGCACAGCAGGCAGACGGTGGCGGCGGGCCATCCGGCGGCTGCTGAAGCAGCGGAACGAGGCGCGGGTGAGGAAAACGGGGAATCCCCGGCGCCGCTCGCTGCGTCGTAATCAATGCGCGGCTCGGCGCCACGCTACGCCGCGGCGGTGCTAACAGATGAGGCGCCAGATTGCCGCAGACAGACGCGACCAGCGCCTTTGTTCGCGGCCGCCGCGAAGCGCCCGGCCGCGCCACGCCGATGCCGACGCCGACGCCGACGCCGGGCGTCGGATGAGCGGCGCCAAACCGCGCCCGCCTCACTCCAACCCAGACCAGCCCAGCGCAGTCACCGCTCCGAATGGCGCCCACGCCCTCCACCGAGCAGTACGGCGCGCCTCGCTGCTGCGTGCCTCGCAAGAGCGGGGATTCCCCGAAGACGACATCGTGGAGCGTCGTTTCATAGGCACTGCTGACAGGACTTAATAGCCGTTTGGAAAGTCATGGTTAATAAATTACACCGTCTGACAAGAAAAGTAAAGCACACAGAACACAAGAGTCGGATATCAATGTAACTCCATACACCTAGCACACCATTGGCGGTTATGTAAACGATTAGAGTAGCAGGTAGAATGCCTATCAAAGTCCATCAGTACTGTTAGTGTTTGGCGTAGTTACGTGGCCTGGCAAGATACACAGAGTGCCTCAAACCTTTTGGATCAAAATGAAGCAGATGATAGTGGAAGCGTAGGCTTACGCCGCCTTTGCCACTGTCAATAAAATTTTTCTGGACTTCTGACCACATTATCAATATATAAAATTGTCCGACGTTTCGGCCACTGCTGCAAGTGGCCTTCCTCAGGTGTGAGGCGGCTGGTGAAAGAGAGAGACTTTAGATCTTATATAGCAGAGGAGGAAACTTTACTTAATTTGATAAGGTACTTTAGGATACTAGGAGGCGTGTTAAGCGGTTTTTATTTGTCTTTATATTTTTCCTTGTCATTCTTGTCATTGGTCGATAAAGACGTGCTTCGCTTCTTTCCATTAATGACAGTAAATAAACACCAATCAAGAGCTTCATTATCCACCAATGACAAAAAATAGTATAAAGACCAATAAAAATGCCTAAAACCCCTCCTCCTATCCTCCAGTACACTGTCAAATTACGTGAACAGCTTCCTCCGCTACTATATAAGATCTAAAGTCTCTCCTTCGGCAGTCAGCCCATCCCTGAGGAAGGCCTGCTGCATCAGTGGCCTAAACGTCGGACAATTGTATACATTGACAATGCGTTCAACAGCCCAGAATAATTTTATTGATAGTGGGTCCACAACAGATTATATTGAGACAGGGAACCGGTTGTCAGAAATGCACACTTATTGTGTTGTGGACATACATGGCGTACACCACACAAAAAAAAACAACGTAGCTTATAGCAATTGTTAAAAGGAACGACCGGCAGTCTCAGTGTTCCTTCGAAGTGTATTCCCACAGTTCTCGGAAACTATACCCCTTGTTGTCCGCGAAAGGATGTGATGTCAACACGACGGTGCACCAGTCCATTTCAGCGTTGATGTTGAAACGTCCCCTTTTAACAATTTTACTTGACTGTGCTTAATCTGACGCACAATATTTTTTAGCGCAACGTAATCTGACTTTCCACACACAATATTTTGTTAACGCAACGCAATCTGACTTTCAAAATTCTCTACAAGAGAATGGCCCTGACTAACATTAAACTATACGTCTCACAAATCACTTACCTCACCAAAAATCTTCGCTGCTCAAGCTACTGCAATACAGCGAGCGCCACTACTGCCAGCTAAATAAAAGATTCAAACTATGGAAGACACTAACTACTGATAGGGATAGTTAGCAAATGAAAGATATTAATAGAGAACAAACAATGTATTTACCTTGATATCATGACAAATTACAAAACTCCGCCATCTCTCTCCCCACATCCACCACTGCTGGCGGCTCACCTCCAACTGCCCAGCGCTACGCGCTGTTCACAGCCAGCTGCCTAACACTACAATGGCGAGTATTACAACAATGCAAAGCAGCCACAGACTGCACACGGCACAGCCGGTGATTTTCATACTGAGGTGGCGTTACCAATAAAAAAATCTAAACAGCCTACTTAACATAGCCCCCATGCTCCCCACAAAAAAATTTTACAAATTTTGTTGGGCACTGGCCAATACATATTTGTTAAAATTTTTCATAATCGTAATTACAATAACAAAGAAATCAAATGTACACACTTATTGATACAATGTTGGTCAAAAGCTAAAATTTTCTCACAGTCCATAAAGACAGTCCTGATCATTCATCACATTGCAGTGTTTTTCTCAAAGTCTGAGCAGTAAAAGAAAATGCACACGGAAGTAGTGGATTTCCCTGCAGTCTTGAAGAAGTATCGTTGTCCTTCCAACGGAAAGACAGTGCTGACTCTTGACATGCTGACAGGTAATGGGCCACAACAGAGCAAACCCACAGCGGAGTCAGTCGAAGTTTTGAAGAGTATTGGTGGGTAGGTCATCACAGAGCAGACCCACTGTAGTCCTGGTAGAGATTATGGTATTGGTGGGCCACCAGAGGCGCAGACCCACTGCAGTCCTTGTAGAAATAATGGTACTGGTGAGTCATCAAAGGTGTAGACCCACTGTAGTCCTTGTAGAAATAATGGTATTGGTGGGCCACCAGAGGCGCAGACCCACTGTAGTCCTTGTAGAAATGACGGTACTGGTGGGCCACCAGAGGTGCAGACCCACTGTAGTCCTTGTAGAGATGGCCAGCAACCATCTGTTGTGACTGTGCAGGTGCACAATCACCATCGAAGAGTCTTGCGGATAATGTATCAAGTCCATAACCTCCACTTGTGCACTCACAAAGTTTTTGGAATTGTCCTTAGAACCAGCAATGCTGTTATCCAGTCCCTTGCTGAATTATTAACACACGTGCAAACACTATCAGTCCCTACTTCTCACATATTGTCCATATACTATGACCAACAAAACGTGTGCAGTGAAATGTAACTTACAAGTTAATAATATGATGAACTGGTGTCTATACAATTTTATAACATAAGAATACAATTACAAAGATACAGAAAACATCATTAAAAACATAATAGTAGAGATAACATTCGTAATAATAGGGGCTTTACAAAAGAATAGAAATAAACATATACATCAGTATTACAAAAATAATGACATAAGTACTTACATAAAGATCAGAATAACTTTTGAAACATCACCTCCACATATGAGCAACAAAACAGAATTTACCAAGTAAATAACATAGTATTAGAAAAATTCTACAACATAGCTCTAATCAGCTAAACACATAAAGACAGGAAAAACACAAATACACAAGGGTACACAAACACATAGAGGGCTGACACAAAAGGAATGGATAGGGTTCATTTTCAGTGTAACTTTTGGTACTGCAGTATTGTGCGAACAAAACCTTTTTTGTTCTTGGAGATCTCCCTGTGTTCATCATTATTCCCAAAAAGTCCTATCTGTACCTCTTTTCTGTATTCCAACCATAAGTCTTTCAAAATAAATATGGCTCATTGTACAATACTCATTTAGGCCCAAATCTTTTTTTTATATACCTTGTCAATGCATTGCTTCCAATTCATCATAGTTAGTTTCTTATATAGTCTACCCCCTCTTAAGCTAACTTAAATCTACTGAGCTCAGATATATATACCAAGGGACGAGGCAATGCAGCATCACATAAAACAATCAACATCAATGACAAAAATTTCAAACTGGCAAAGCAAGCTACAGTAAATCTAAATTACCAAGCAATTCAACATTACAACTAATATGAGGCAATGCGCAGCAAACAATAAAATAATCATTAGTAAAACTGGCTTAACAGCGTAATACAAAGTCAAATTCAGTAACATTATGCCTGGCAAACAGCAGAAGCAAAAGCAATAAATTATATCTAAACATGACAACGCTCAAGCAGAAAAATATTACAGTAAAGACAACAATGCAGATAAGGGAAATGTATAATCACATCTTAATGTCTAAGTAATTAAAGTGGTGCACCACAAAAAGTTATTCTACCAAAAAAAATTACCCAGTAGTTGAAAAGAAAATTCCGTATGCAATTCCTGTGAAGTGAAATATTTTTTTTTATGCTCCTTCGTTTTTTTTTTTTATTTACTCGATCTGTAGACAGAAAATATTTACATTACTACATCTATAAAATTTTATTTTTACCAATGCTGCAGTGCAGCTAGAAACTAGATATTAAACAAAATGGGCAAACCAAGGCGTGAAACGTCATTCACTAGCCATATGGCATTTCTCTCAATTAGCACGACAATAGCCGTGAAATGTTTCTCATCGTTTTCAAGTTCGACCCTGTCGTTTTTGCGATGCTCTCTACAAAGGAAGGGTAATGGCCTCCCTTTTTTTTTTTACCTGTGCCGCTGAAAAAGGGCTCGCTCGCAATAATGGCTTTTTTTTTTTTTTTTTTTTTTCGGGCGGCAGTCGCCCAGGTGGGTGCCCGCGACGCATTACGTGCAGGTGGTCACTTAACTTTCGTACGGAAATATTTACGACAACAGTTTTCGCTACAATGGCAGTGTTACATAAAAATATTTCACAGGTCAAGAATTTGGATTACAAATCTGTAAAAACAAAATCCTATGAATATAACAGTGTCCAAAAATTTTCGTCGGCATTGTGATACATTCACGCATTTACACACATTTCATAATTCTAAAAGTACGATTCTCGGTTTCCAACATACGTCTTCACAAGGCAGAGTTCCTAACCGCTACTCATTACTCCTTACCTTATTACACATATACAAATTCGTCGACGCTTCTTCAATACTTCATCATTAGATACATAGCATAATCAAATTCTTCATATAACATTAGCTTATTAATCATAAACATACCTCAACAACATAATACACATCGTCGTCGTAAATATAACATCATAACACCTCAGTCAACTCTCAAAAACGTCGTAGCTTTCTGCAATAATTTCAAATCCTAAAAAAAATTCTCTGCTCATTTCAATAGTGTCATCTACCTCAAACGTACCTTAAAAATCATGATCTCATACCAAATACATCATTCAAAGCTCTCATAGTATCACAATGGTTCCGAAAAAATATGAACAGTTTACAAAGTACAGACAAAATACAGTTTCATAAGTGTGAAGTTATCCAACTGTGTAATTACGTAAACATCTGTCACTAATGTAGTAAAAAAAATGTTTATCTCTCAGTTACATGATCAGATAGCTGTGTAATTTGTGTGTTAGAGAAATATGGTACCGATGTGTAAAGTTGTATAAGCAAATACCATATTAGCTAGGGCTCCTTGTGCGTGCCAAACACATGGTACACAAAGTAAGCGTGTACCCCCCTGAGGATTAATGTAATTATACCCTCAGGTGTTACAAATTACAGCAATGGAATGAAATGTATGACGGAAAACTTTCTTTGCAATTTAAAAATCTAAAAAAATAAATGTTTTAAGTACAAAATTAATCACTCAAATACGTGTCCTGTAGCGCTAAACTGTGCGTCATCTTGTAAGATAATCTCTGTGGAAGTGTCGTAGTTATCGTCCTCCGAAAGCTAAGTTCTGCAGAAGTCAATGTACTTACCTCATGATACACAAAAGTGAAATGCTTGGCGTATAAATATCTTAGTTATTACGCTTATTGTTGTGATGAAGAAAGTACTGTACTGTAACGTATTGTTGTGCTACGAAAAAGGCTGTCTCATTGTTGCTATACCACAAAAGTTAAATACTAAAACATGTTTTACTTTCCAGAAGAATTCAGAAAAACTGTGCAAATACAAAACAGATACACCGCAAAAGCAACATTGTAAATTGTCACTCATTAGTAGCGTCGTGATAACATCGTGTAGCTGTCAAATAAACTAACCACTGTGTCACCTGGTATCTCACAGAAAGTACTGTAAATCCAGAATGTATTTTCAAGTAAACCAAAATGTTTCATTAAAATCTCAAGTTAAAAAAGCACATTATCTCTCAATAAACAGTTTTACGTGTGAAATGTGGTGTAGAATGCGGCATAAGTCGGTAAAGAATACTGGAATTTTTCTCAAGGTTAGCGTCTATGATATTTTTCTCGGAGCCAGCCGGCGCACGCGGCTCCCTGCGGTGCGGGTCATTGTCTGTTGGCGTGCGTCGTTAATGGGATTCGGAGACCGAACCTCTAGAAATTCGCCTTGCCGAGAGGGCCCAGCTCTGTTATAATCCCGCCAGTTCTGATGAAATTCAGGTCTGTCGTTATATCGGTAGTTTACATAGTTTCTTGTTTGTCGGTCATGTGGTGGAGAATTTCTCCCGGAATCGTAACTGCGCGCCGAACTGTTGCGTCTGAAGTTATTCTGCCCCCCATTTTTTTTTTTTTCTTTTTAACAGCTTATAGTAAAAATCATTGTGTCGGCGAGTAGCATAACGGTCATTGTTAGGTCGTGTCGGCGGTTCCATCTTAAAATTCGGTGCACATTGCCAATTTCTTTCATAACTTCCGAAATGCCCTGTGTTATTATGTTGCGGCTTTTCCGTATCTCTATGTCCCTCTTCCCATGTTGGAGCGCGAGTGTCCTCTGAAATATGAAATTTTTGTATTACCTGCGTCAACTGATCTTGTACTTCCCGGATTTCTCTATGGTGTTGCGTATTAATTTGATTTTGATTTTGTTTCAGTTTCCTAATTTGTTCGCACTCTTCTGTGTCGTTAAAGACCACCGGTCTTGCGTCATTCAGATCATCATCCACCCCTGTAGATAAGTTAGTGAACTGATCTGAAAGTTCGGCTACTTTATCCGATAGTGTACTTATTTCCTCAGTGTGTTTTTCTGAACCAAGTTTCGGAGTATCTACTGTGTCCTTTAAGTTTTCCTGAGTCTCTGCAAGTTGCGCAACCGAATCGGTAGATGCAACTGAGTCAAATTTAGCTTGTAAGGTCTCATGATTTTCATGAACAGTAATTTGCAGTTCTTCTTCATGCCGCGAAAAAATAGGTTGGAAATGCTCACAAATTTGTGCTTTTACGTCATTACAGACTTTTGGACATTTCGATTCAATGTGATGTAACTCAGTAGTTAAATCTTCACGTGTTTGTTCAAGCTTATGTTCCACTGAGTCTAACTTTTGAAGATTTTCTTCCATTGTGTCTAACTTTTGAAGATTTTGTACCATTCTGTCTAACTGTTGCTGTATTTGTCTCTCATTTTGTTCCATTGTGTCTAACTTTTCAAGCTTTTGTCCCATTTGTTGCATTAACTGTAATAACAATGCACAGGTGTCTGAAACACGTTCCTCAGTGCTTTTCGGCAGTGAAGTTGCACCGGCAACATTCACATTTTGACAAGCAGAAAATGTGTCTTGACTTATTTGAGAAAACGGTGAGGACCCAGAACCTGAATCTACAGTATTTGCGAGATCGTGTCGTGTCATTTCGGCTTCCTGAGGCGAGCTATTGCCGACCGATCGATCGATAATGCTTCCCTCTTCACTAATTGTTTCACTGTCCACGCCATTGTTTGAAACCCGCTCCATTTCCCTATGCACAGTTACCAAGTTACTACTTTTAACATTAGTTAATTCATTACTCTGCGGCGCTAACATACTGCTTTCGTCTTCGCTGTCATTTCTCAATTTACTTTGGAGCCTAGTGTTACGTTTTTCACACGCCATTATTGTCACAGTGTTTCACACGACAACACAGAAAAACACAATTTGAAGAGCAAAAATAAGAGAACACATTAACATAACACTGAAAATAATATCTAGTTAATTGCAGCTGCGAAATACTTGGTGCAAATCTACATGCATACCACAACTGTTTTACTGTACAACAATGAAAAACTACAACTACAATGGAAATTCTCTACGATTACGCGCTAGCAATAAACAAAATCTACACTAATTACACAAACTACAAGAAAAAATCAGAAGATTCCAGTGAGGTATCCTAGGCTAAGGGTCGACATATGAAACGTCCCCTTTTAACAATTTTACTTGACTGTGCTTAACCTGACGCACAATATTTTTTAGCGCAACGCAATCTGACTTTCCACACACAATATTTTGTTAACGCAACGCAATCTGACTTTCAAAATTCTCTACAAGAGAATGGCCCTGACTAACATTAAACTATACGTCTCACAAATCACTTACCTCACCAAAAATCTTCGCTGCTCAAGCTACTGCAATACAGCGAGCGCCACTACTGCCAGCTAAATAAAAGATTCAAACTATGGAAGACACTAACTACTGATAGGGATAGTTAGCAAATGAAAGATATTAATAGAGAACAAACAATGTATTTACCTTGATATCATGACAAATTACAAAACTCCGCCATCTCTCTCCCCACATCCACCACTGCTGGCGGCTCACCTCCAACTGCCCAGCGCTACGCGCTGTTCACAGCCAGCTGCCTAACACTACAATGGCGAGTATTACAACAATGCAAAGCAGCCACAGACTGCACACGGCACAGCCGGTGATTTTCATACTGAGGTGGCGTTACCAATAAAAAAATCTAAACAGCCTACTTACAATGTCTGCGAGCGCCTGAACAGCATGTATCCTCATTGTTGGACTGGAAAGGGAAGTCGCATCCCATGGCCAGTGTAGCCGCCGAATCTCCCACCTCTGGACTTTTTCCTCTGGAATTACGTCAAGACGCTGGTGTATGAAACCCACGTAGAAATGGATGAAGACCTGCTTGCGAGGGTCCAAGCTGCCTGTCTCACGCTACAACAAACACCAGGGATCTCATGGAGAATGTGAAGCAGAACTAATAGCGCTGTTGCCATGCATGCTTCGACACTAGGGGTCATCACTTTGAACACTTACTATGAGCCACATTGTTGTTATAAAGTGTATGCTATGTAGGTCCATAACACAATAAATATGCATTTCCGACCATTGGTTCCCTATCTCGACGTAGTCGGTTGTTGAACCAGTATCACCAGCTTAAATCGACTCCAAATATTTGGGACATCGTGTATACGGGGTACGAACAGTGCCCCATATCTGGTTATCACTGTGAAGCGCTCAAGGAGGTACCACGTACTCGTCTGAGAAGGCGGGCGAAATCCGCTCCGTGGCTAATTTCCGTGTCCCCCAAACATAATTGCGTGCAGGCCACGACTTTCAGATCTACACTATAAATTTTAATCACGTGCCAAGTTGTATGGATAACGCCAAATTACTGCCCTAGGCAAAGATCATAAAGTGGGTGAATTTGCGTAAAAACCAAATATGATTGACTCTATGTGAGTGCAACAATAATTATCTCTGTATGATTGTGACGAAAGTATTTACCTGAATACTGATTGACTGCATGCAGCCTAGTGTAAGTGAAGTACCAAAGACAAACACTCATTAGTTAAATACTCAAATTTACTAACAAACACGTCATTTAACATGTATACATTCAACTATGCAACCTGTGACAACTCTGTTTCTTGAAATTCAAGTGAAGATAAATTAGATAGCAATGTTACTCGTCCATCTATGAATTTACTGTTAGCCCACTTGACAATTTACATTCCAGTAAAGTACAACAATAACTGAAAACTATACAACCCTGCAAATTCCTGACTGAAGCAGTAACTACAAGAACAACCACACAAGCTCAAACATTTAGTACGATTCGATGAACCAGAAAAAGGCGATCATTCTGGATTCCACAAGTGTGAAATTGAACTTAAATACTCTCCCGCTGCGGTGAATTATGCTCACAGTAAGTATGACTGTGACGAGCTGGGCCGTTCACTAAAGATGTGCTGGCCCCTTCATGAAGACGATGTCGTCAGCGCGCTGTCGCAATTCGAAGATGTTGCGGCCTCCACCGCGATGCAACGCCAAGTCGATGAGCTCTCTCTCGCTAACGTACCCGCATTCGTTGTAGACACCTTGAAACGCGTACGTTTCATGGGCAGCGATGGCGAGCCACAGAATCTCTGACCAGAGAGCATGTAGTTGGTGCAGTTGCGCTCCACTCGCAGTAGCGAACAGGAGTCTGTCAGTAGTGGTAGCCCAGAGCAGTCGGCGGGCGTCGGCACCGCAATGGTCGAGATTCAGGACAAGGTATATTATTAAGCAGCATTGCGCTCAGCTAACGATGTAAATTAACTGTAACTAATTTGTGCTATAATCGCCCCAATAATAATTTGATTTCAAAGCAATTTTTAACAAAAAAAATCATTTGATTCCCTATACATTTCTTTTCGATTTGTTGAACTCCAGTGCAAGTACACTTATGTCACCTGTCGACATGATTTTTTGCCATTATGTTTATTTATTGTGAAAATGCTAAAGACATTTTTTTTTCGATTTGTTCTGAGGTGCAGTATGTGTGCACTCTGGTCATCTATATTGTATATGAAAATGTTCAAAAGATTTCAGTGCATGTGCACTTATGTGTTAATATGTTTTCTACTGAACTTCAGTGCCTGTGCACTTTTCTCATTTTTCAATATGATTTGTGCTTATTCTGTATACCTTTTATGATTTCGTGATATGTTTTATGTCATTTGTTACTCATTGTATATACATTTCGCCATATGCTGATATGTTCTGAACTGCAGTGCATGTGCAATCATGTCACTTGTCAAAATGCTATTTTGCCATTCTATTTATTTGTTCTGAAAATGCTACAGAATCTTACAGTGCGTGTGCACTTTGTTATCTATCAAATAATCTGTATATACATTTTTCTGATTTGCTGATACGCTCTGTACTCATTGTATACATTTTTAGTCTTTATCTGAAATGTTTTGTACTCGGTGCATGTGCACAACATTTAATTCATGTACTACATCTGAATACTCTGTAAATTGTAAAGTTGATTAATTAAAGGAAAAATTTTGCCGCGATTGGCAAGTCCAAATGACTCACCATCGCTGCCAAATTTTTGCCCCCCCAGTGGAGGGTTATGAAACGCGTACGTTTCATGGGCAGCGATGGCGAGCCACAGAATCTCTGACCAGAGAGCATGTAGTTAGTGCAGTTGCGCTCGACTCGTAGTAGCGAACAGGAGTCTGTCAGTAGTGGTAGCCCAGTGTAGTTGCGACTAGCGCGTCGGAGATGACGCGGTCGCGGTCTAGATGCGAGAGAGTTTAGTTGAGTGTGAGCGGTCGGCGGGCGTCGACATGGCACTCTGGTCAAGATTCAGGATGAGGTATATTATTTTTAAATAAGCAGCATTGCGCTCAGCTAGTAATGTAAATTAACTGTAACTAATTTGTGCAAGAATCGCCCTAATAATAATTTTGTTTTCAATGCATTCTGATAAAGAACCATTTAATTGAACAAACAAATTCCTTACATTTCCTTTAAAGAAAAGTTTCAGTTAGATTTAAAAAAAAAAAAAAAGGTACTTGCAATGCATTTCCTGCAAGCCGCGGCCAACAATAAGAGCAGAACTTTGACATGCAGTTATACTGAGGTAAGAAATTAATTCTGATTTCGCACAGGGCCAAAGACTGATATGTCCGTCTATTTGCGTTTCCATTGTCACTGAGATTTTCATTATCATTGAATTGACTTTCATTTTGTGAGGAACTCATACTTGGGTCAGATAGCTAGTTTTTATTTAATTGTCTTTGTGTTTCAAAATTTCTCGGGGAGCTTACACTTAGCTCAATGTCCATTTGCATTTAAAATATTTTCATTTAAAAGTTTTGTGGGGAGCTTACACTTAGCTCTGGCTTCACTTCTAATAAATATTGTCTTTTAAAATTTCTGTGGGGAGGTTACACTTGGTGGCAAATGTTCGAAAAGTGGCGTTTGCTGTGATGTGTTATTAACTGAAATGTTTTTTATCTCTGTTACTTCCTGTTGTAAACTTGACAACTTTCTACGCAACATGTTATTAGACGAATCGATTTCATTAATAGTCTGCTGCAAATTTTGAAATTCAGGTGTTTGATTAAATGAAACCGGTGAAGTATCATCTGATTTATTGTCATTAGTACTTTCGATGACGTCAATACGACTGGCTAATTCATCACATTTTTCAGTCAGTATTTTAACCTGATCATCGGTTTTAGTGTCAGTGGCATTAATCTGTTTTTGCAAATTACGTGTAGTTTCGCTCAGTTTTTTAACGTCAGTTTTGACGACATCGGAATCCTGTGTTAGTTCTAATTGTTCGAGTCTGTCGCTCACTGTTTGAATATCTGTTGTGTATGTGACTGTTTTCGATTTAAGATCGGAAATTTCGTCACGTAATTCTGTGTTTGACTGTTTGATGGTATTAATTTCCTCGGACACTGTGGCAATATTATTGTCTACGTATGTTTTTGCTTTCGCAAACATTTTACGTTTGTCTTCTTGTCTCTGAGCAGTGATTGTTTCCATGACTTGACGTTTGACTTTATTTTGATCCTCAATAAATTTGCGGAAACGCGTATCACCGTTTTGTATGTGGAGATTAAGACGTTCGTTAATTTGAGTGTTCTGTTGTTCGAATTTCGCGTCAATCTTTTCATCCATTGTGCGCGAAAGGTCTGCTGTCATTGCTTTAAACTCGTCGCGTAATTGTGTAGCTTTTTCAGAGCATTGTTTAGCGACTGTACTAATTTCCGCTCTAAGCGTTTCTGTTGTAGCTGTTTGCAATTCCCTTAATTCTTGAGCAACAGATCTAATTTCTTCGCTATTTTTCTTTGAACAAGCCTCAATTTCCACGCGTAACTGTACCTTAGTATCATGACACTGCGCGGCAACGGCACTAATTTGTTCACTTAGCTGTCTGGAATTGTTGTCTAATTTTTCATTAAGTTTGTCTTGTTTTTCGCTCTGTTGTTTGACCTGTTCACTAAGTTGTCTGAAATTTTGTTGCAAAAATGCCATAATTGGATCCGATAGAAAATTAGCATTTCTGTTCTCTGTGTTAATTAATGCTGGATCTGGAATTGTCTCATTTTCCGTAACCATTTGGTTATTCTGAGATTCACAAAAAGGTTTGTCAGTCGGATGTACACTGTCAGACACTATTTCGGAATTAAATAAATTCGTCGTACTTTGTGTATCCTGTTCATTTTCATTAGACAAATTTGTCTGTTCGTCACGTGAATTTAGTAAACCGGTTGCGTTAAGCTGGGCAGCGCTCATTACAATAGAGCGTCCCGCGTCATCGATTGTCGTCAAATCAACAGAGGACATAACCGAGTTCGTTTGTTCATCATTAAGACAAAAGTCATCATTAGCGGTTGGAACGCACTGATTGTTAGTGAACGCAGGATTGTCATCATTACACTGCGTGTCACTAGTACTATCGGTCACGTTGTTTAAGTCGGTAAATTCATTCATTATACCACGCGATACACTATTCATAGTCTTTCGCGGCATTTTCACAATAGTCACAATTATTCAAAAAGAAATAAGCAGAATGCAAAAGCAACACACAAATACAACAGAGCAACGAATTGCCGATGATCTGAGGAAAGAAAGTTACAAAATTAGTAAAAGCGTTGCGCCAAATTCTAATTATATCTAAGCAAATAAGAGCAGATATCTGACTGTTTTTCAAAAGATTCTCAACGAAATACGATCCTGGACTGGGTGTCGCCAAGTGTAACCTCCCCACAGAAATTTTAAAAGACAATATTTATTAGAAGTGAAGCCAGAGCTAAGTGTAAGCTCCCCACAAAATTTTTAAATGAAAATATTTTAAATGCAAATGGACATTGAGCTAAGTGTAAGCTCCCCGAGAAATTTTGAAACACAAAGACAATTAAATAAAAACTAGCTATCTGACCCAAGTATGAGTTCCTCACAAAATGAAAGTCAATTCAATGATAATGAAAATCTCAGTGACAATGGAAACGCAAATAGACGGACATATCAGTCTTTGGCCCTGTGCGAAATCAGAATTAATTTCTTACCTCAGTATAACTGCATGTCAAAGTTCTGCTCTTATTGTTGGCCGCGGCTTGCAGGAAATGCATTGCAAGTACCTTTTTTTTTTTTAATCTAACTGAAACTTTTCTTTAAAGGAAATGTAAGGAATTTGTTTGTTCAATTAAATGGTTCTTTATCAGAATGCATTGAAAACAAAATTATTATTAGGGCGATTCTTGCACAAATTAGTTACAGTTAATTTACATTACTAGCTGAGCGCAATGCTGCTTATTTAAAAATAATATACCTCATCCTGAATCTTGACCAGAGTGCCATGTCGACGCCCGCCGACCGCTCACACTCAACTAAACTCTCTCGCATCTAGACCGCGACCGCGTCATCTCCGACGCGCTAGTCGCAACTACACTGGGCTACCACTACTGACAGACTCCTGTTCGCTACTACGAGTCGAGCGCAACTGCACTAACTACATGCTCTCTGGTCAGAGATTCTGTGGCTCGCCATCGCTGCCCATGAAACGTACGCGTTTCAACCTCCCTGACCCAGGCGCAAGTTGATGCGGACGGCTTCACGTCCTATCCTTAAGACAGTGTGGACGCCTACGTGACGAAATCGAAAGTGCTCCTCTTGTGGCCCTCACTTAACACCCTGCTAATTCCTTCCCGCCAAACAGTACCAGTTACCAATAGGAAAATGAAGAAGCACTCCAATCCAGTTGCAAGAATTCCCTCCAACTAGAGAAGCCCTCCAAAATAGCGCTTCTTCTTGAGATCCCGATCACAACATAAAATCTCTCCTAGTACCAAAAAGCATTGAAAGAAGATGCCTACAGCCGTCCGCATGATCTTATTTCCTACGTAGATACCAGTTTCGGCGCTTCAGTGCGTAGTCTTCAGGCTCTAGTTGATGCTGAAGGATTATCACGATCCATATATAGGCTGCATCAGTGGCCAAAGTAACTAGTTTACGCAGACTATCTGTAACTTTGATGTCGGCATTCTAACCATCAACTGCCAGCTCAGTTGTCCACTAATGCAGCGTATATATGGATCGTGATAGCCCCTTCAGCATCAACTAAGACCTGAAGATGGCGCACTGAAGCACCGAAACAGGATCCTAAGCACGTCTATAGGCGTTTCATTTTCTAACAATAGTGAACGGTCGTGGTCCCCAAGATCTCCAGTCAAAAGGATGGACATACAAAGAAAAGCACTGACATCAGCGCTGCATTGTTGCTGTCACACACCACTATGCCAATCGTGCGTTTTCCCACCTGCGCCATAAGCCTCGTAACTGAGGTCTTGAGAAGTTTAGAAAAACAGCCATTACGAGGCTAGACTTTGTTTTCTGTAGCCCATGCCTTCTACAAGCGGTAGGTGGTGTTTTCAAAGGTAGCCCTCTGAATGGTGAGTCCAACTCTTGCACTTGGAGCTGTATTGGCCTCCAGGCGGACAAGGGCTGTGCAGTCGTGTAGGTGGAAAAAAGCTTGCCAGTCCCTGGGGAGGTCAAGCCGTCCTCAGTTTCTAACAATCCACCACCTGCGCCGCCGGTCTTAGCTCTCGGCCCGTCCTGTTCGGCCGTGGCGTTTCTTGCTCACCCGTCTCAAATCCAACGTAGTAACACCCGCAAACCAGTGAGCCTGTAATCGTGTTAATGGAGCATTCAGATGTAACAGAGGCCTGATGTTGGACTGCATGGGTACGTGAGGGCTACCTTGCTCATCATCAAGGTTCCGGTGGACCGTATCTGACTACCACAAGAGACAATCGCCTTACTGAAAGCCAAACACATCATATTCCATTCACATCTGCACCTGCCATCCGAAAGCAAGTAATGAACATTTTGTAATGTAACATTATATGTGTCGCCTTGCACCACTGGTCGAGATTAACAGCAGCTGGAGTAGGGAATTACCATCACATGCGTAGACAGGTTGTAACATCACGACACATCTGCAGTGGTGCCCTGACTGGGAATCATGGACTCCTGACGAATGGTGTCGCGTTATTTTGAGGGATGAATCGCAGTTCTCCAGTATCTCAGATGACCATCATGGGCATACATGTTGGCAACTGGAGGTGAGGCCCCATTCTTCCAATGTTTTGGAGATGCACAGAGGGGCTATTGCTGACATCATGGAGTGCAGCGCCTTCGCGTATGACATCAGGTGACGGCTTGTAGTGGTTGAGGGAGATGTGACGGTACAACGGTATGCCCAGACATCCTGTACCCTTATGCGTTACCTCTGATGTTCCAGTAATGTGGGACCATTTTTAGTGGGACAGTGCTCGCTCACATGTGGCTCTATGAACTGTCTGCGTGGTGCTGAGGTACTCTGTTGATCTGTAAGATCTCCAGGTCCGTTCGTGATGGAACTTCTATGACACCAGCTCGCATGTTGACTCCATTTCAGTGCCAGTATCCAATATTTTGTGGGCTACTTTGCCTTAGGAGAGGGTATATTGAATTTATGACACCCTTCCCAACCAAATCGATACATACATACAGACCAGAGTGGGCACATACTGCCAAGTTCTTTGAAAACGACGCATACGTCCTCAAACGATGGCCTTTCATTTTGATTCCTCCTGTTTTTCTGGGTGCCTCACAAATTTTGTCAAGCAGTGTATTTTTAAATACTTTCATATTGCAAACTTTCTTGGTCACATCATGTGGAATTTTGATTGTTCACTGCTTCCACTTTTATGAATGATCAGAAACAGAATATTGATTTTAAGTTAACACGATGAGCTCTAGAAGAGCCACGCTACATTCATAATATTTGCTGGTTCTGATTACGATTCGAAAGAGTCGAAACTGGTAAAGTGCCAAAAATTTTGCCTAATGCGATCAAGGCGGGATGAGAAAGTACTTTAGAAAATACATTAGTCGTAATTCCACTTCATCAAACGAAATTTTACGTACAACTAACTGGCTTACACGATCCGTTCAGCAGTGGCCTACTGAGAATTATTACGAGCTTGCTCCTCAGCACTGTCGAAAGTTACTGTTTGCTTCATATTCTTAAGAAAGCTAGCTTGGAAAAGGTTTGTTCATAAAACATCGCAGTAGACGTGGAAGGGTTCTGAGCGAAAGAGACGGACAGTCACATATTTTCCCACAGTCTGACAACTACTCCTTTGAATTACCGTCAGTAATAATGTAGCTCCCTCAGGGCGGTTATTCTGACTCATTATGTTTGTCCATCAAGTTTCAACGCACGTTTATAAAGTGATAGTGCATACTTTAATGATTAAATCCTGCTCATACTCCAGTGCCTGCCAGAAAGTCACGCTGTCAAGTTTGTAGCATCCTCTACTAAGAAAAGCAAAGCTCAGGCTTCCCCAACTGGTGTTCCTTGTGTGAGGCATACGGGGTAGATAACACATTACCATACCTAATACGGTGTAACACATTACCGTACCTAATACGGTGTAGGAAATCCTTGACAGTGTTCTCGGAATGGATAATAAACGTCCTGTACGGTTTTCATGGGAATTATTCCTGCAAAATAGTGGCAATTTCAGCTAACGAAGATGGAGGTGGATAGCGTTCAAAGATCCTTCTCTCCAAAATAGACCACAAAATTTCAGTAATATTGAGATCTGGTGACTTTAATGGCCAGGGGAGATACGGCAGTTCATCCTCGTGCTCACAAATCCAGACATGGATGTTGCGTGCTGTGTGAACAGGGACCCCTGTCGTCTTGGAACAACACCATCACCATTGGGGAACTAACACTGTTCCATGGTATGAACCTGATCAGCCAAACATGGGCACAAAATCCTTGGCGGAGCACCCAGGAGCCCGTGCAATACCACGATATGACGCTCAAATCACCACAAAATTCACGCGATGTTTCACTCTTGGGATGTTAACTCGGCCAGAAGTTGGAAACACGGTGAAACAAGATTCATCCGATCAAACGGCTTCCTTCCAATGCTCCCTTTACGGGTATTTGCATCAGTGTTGAGTGGTTTTGGAATTCCAACTTGCCCTGCAATTCCTTGATTATGGAGCGCACTTCATGTCGTTTTTGTGCACACAGGGTTCGCGAGTGGGACATTCGGTTCTGGAGTGACTGTTGCAGCTGTCGTCTTCTTATATATCGTCATCCAGCCACGTTACGAGCACCAACAGTTTGCTCACGTTCGTATTCATTTAGGTCCGATATAATATACTCACAACTACACAGAACACTGTTGTGACCACGAGTGGCACTGAAACTTGTTGAGGTTTTTGTACAGGTTCCGTTCGTGTTCAAATACAAAATCTGCGGTTGATCTTTCCACGGCAATACATTTTCATGTCATAGAGATCATGTAGCTAACGCTCACACATGTATGCTACTTTTACAAGTGGTTTTTGAGAATGGCGCAAGATCGAAACGATCCATCAGATCTAAACTACTTCTTAAACATTACCGTATACATTGAACAAGTACATATTTTTTGATGAAAAAGACAGATGTCTTACACAGTTGAGGGAGTGCTAACGAAATAAGTACAGCACGAAAAATGTAACTGTCTTGGATATACAAACACATACAGGGTGTACATGAAGTCCGGGAACACTTTCAGTTATTTATTGCACAAGAGCCAAACATTGCACAGATCTCATACGTACGTCATTTTGAAGAGAAACCCTGAAAGTTTTTTTTTTTCATGTATGCCCCCGCAGCGTTGTTTGGTAATTTGTCGATATTCAGCTCTAGTCGCAAACATGACGAATTCAGGTGCTTAGCGAGCTTTCTGAATGTTGGAGTTCGACAAAAAGAAATGTACTACAGCTGTTCAACAGCTGTTTAGAACCGAGTACGGCAAGAAGCCACCAACAAGGAAGGACATTTACCACTGGCACGACAAGTTCGTTACGACGGGTTGCTTGTGCCCGGCAAAGAGAATCGGACATCCCACTCCGAGGGAAGTGAATGTGGGGCACGTACGAGAGACATTCATAAGGAATCCAAAGAAGTCGCTGGGTCGTGCATCCCGTGAACTCGAAATGGCTCCAATGACAGTGTGGAAAGCCCTGCGACAGAAGCTGTATATGAAACCCTTTCAAATTGGAGCTAGTGCAGAAGCTCAATGACGACGACAAAGACAAGCGTTTTGAGTTTTGTTCGTAGTTGCAACAACTGAATGAGGATGGGGATGGCATTATTGATCGCTTAATTTTTAGCGACGAAGCCAGTTTTCACACTAATAGGAAAGTGAGAAGGCATAATTATCGAATCTGGGGTACAAAGCATCCTTATGAATGCACTGAATTTGAGCTTGATTCCCCAAAGGTAAATGTTTTATGTGCCTCGTCACGTCGAAACCTGTACGGGCCATTCTTCATCGTCGAGGGCACTGTCACTGGATATTCATAGTTGGACATGTTGCAGCAATGTCAGATGCCTCAAATGCAATCGGACTCTCCGTTAATCTTTCAGCAGGATGGGGTTCCACACCATTTCCATCGTGAAGTTAGTGGGCACCTGAACACTGAAGGGGACAGCTGCTTCGTGAAATGGCCTGCCCCATCACCAGATCTCATTCCGTGTGACTTTTTTCTGTGAGGACAATTAAAGATCTCGTGTATGTACCTCCTCTACCACGTGATATAGCAGAGCTCTGGGAGAGAATTCGCGATGCGACAGCCGCTGTTGACGATGCCATGCTGGGACGGGTATGGCAAGAATTAGATTCCAGGGTGAAGAATTCCATTACCTTATTGATGTCTGCGGGTCACTCATGGTTCGCATATCGAATGTTCGTAGAAAAAACTTTCAGAGTTTCTCTTCAAAATGCAATGTGTTTGATATCTGAACAATCTTTAGTTTTTGTGCAATAAATAATTGAAATTGTTGCCGGACTTTATGTACACCCTGTATAGCTACGGCACTATGTCTCTATGCAAGTACCGCACCGTTCCTGTGGTTTCGCATTCTCCTTACTGAAACTGTAAGGCCCGACTCTCCTTTGTTGGGGGTTATACAAGACCCTACTCAGAAACTTCCGACGAAGCATCCTCGGACACTGTATCGGGCGTCTACCCACAGGTGTTGTTCCAATAGATTAAACTGCTGTTCCATATTGTATCTTACGCGGCTGTAGTTTAATGTCTGTTTTTATTTCGACAACAAGAGAGAGAAGGCCAGTTTAGCCCTGGGACCAGCGGACAAGATTTAGGTAGTTTTCCAGTAATCATCTCCCTTGTCTTCCTCTGTCTCGCACCTGCCACCCCTCCTCTCCGTCAAACGCTCAAGCCTCTGCCAGTATAAAGGGCTGTGTGCGCATGCGCAACTCAGTCAGCGAACCACTGAAGCTGGGCAAAACAAAGAGCAGAAAATAAAAATTAAATGTGATTAATTTTCATTCATTACAAATTTTCATGTTTACTTTATACATAAAACATACTGGTTAAACAAAAACAATTTAAAAACTTATGCATAAACATTAGTAAAATGTCAATAAACGCTCAGAATTATTTCAGGTCGCATTTACGTAACGGCTGCATTTTTCGCGTGCAGGATGTGACATCAGTAATTGGAGCGCTAACTGTTCGAAGGAGTGGTTCACAACCCAACTCTAACAAAGCACAAAAGGTACGATGTAACAAGAATAAACAAAACTTTGAAAGGCCACTCGTAGTAGATACTGTCCGGCTTGTTTTGATAGGCTCACTTGTTTCAGCGTGGCATGGAACGGAATGTTGAAACGTTGAAGACAAACAAATAAAATCGCGCATTACAGTACGAAAAAGTACCACGTGTCGACGTCGTGACAGTGATTTGCATCTCGCGATGGCGTCTTCTGAACTCTGCGCTACAGGTCTTCTGAACTCTGCGCTACAGGTCTTCTGAACTCTGCGCTACAGGTCTTCTGAACTCTGTGCTACAGGTCTTCTGAACTCTGTGCTACAGGTCTTCTGAACTCTGTGCTACAGGTCTTCTGAACTCTGTGCTACAGGTCTTCTGAACTCTGCGCTACAGGTCTTCTGAACTCTGTGCTACAGGTCTTCTGAACTCTGTGCTACAGGTCTTCTGAACTCTGTGCTACAGGTACTTGGTGTATGAGTGTCAAAACCACTTTCCCTTCTTTGTGCTCCATTCACATATAGTGCAAGGAACCACAGATGGTCGATAACCAATTATAAGCACGATTCTTTCCCAATTTGCCCTCGTGATCGTTACGTGTTGTATACGCGAGTTAACTTATTTTTTAATGTTACTTGGCTACTTCTGACATACATCAATTATTCTACTCGCTTTGAAATTTACCTGGGGTTTAATGGAAGTTTGTTACCCGTTCAAAACCTTTAGAAGCCCCCGTTAGTGTAAATAATTATATAGTGAAACCCACGAATTCCTTAAAACGGAGAACTTAATTTCCTGTATTTAGTATCGTTGCCTTGTACTTGGGTGTAGGTCCTCGGATTCTCTTAAGACATTTGAGGTTTTTCTTCTGACAGGTCTATGGGAGAAAATAAATGAAATATTTTTTATATGTTTTAAGTGTTTATTTATCGGTACCTAACAAAAATACACGCCACCACTAATATTGACTACTAGCGAACACGGCAATGCATCATAAATGCTAAATGTGTGTGGTAACAGATTATACATCGTGGACATAAATCGTAAACTCATCCCCCCCCCCCCCCCAGTTTCTCTCTGCCTCAATCTTTCTCCCACTTATCTTTGCCTATCTCGTCCTCCTCCCTTCCCCCCCTCCCCCCCCCCCCCGACACGGTGCATCATCCCCTCCCGCATCTCTTTTGTTCATCTCGTCCTCCACTTTTCTATGTCCATTCCCTTGACTCTCTGTCTTCCTACCCTTCTCTCTGACTTTATGCTTAGTAATTGTTACTTAAAATATTCTTGGTTGTTAGGCCGCGTCATATTTCCTCCTAAAATAATTGTTCGACCCTGTTGCTGGGATCTTCTTCAGGATGTTTCGGTGTCCACCATTGCTAGAACGATAGTGGACACCGAAACATCCGGAAGAAAGTACCAGCAGAGGGGTCGAAGCGTCGATTATTTTAGAAGGAAATGTGACACGGGCTAACAACCCAGATGATTTTAACTTTAGTGACAACGGCCACGAAAGCCTACAGACTTACACATTGTTAACTGTTGTTGCAAACGAAAATTTGACTGTGAACTGTGGTCACATAAAATGACTGGGTAAATCGACTCAGATCGTTGATGTTCTGGATTAGAGAGACATCTCTCAGCTGCTGGATCTGTGAGAAAAGTAGCTTCAGTGACAGTATGTCGCATGGTTTTAATCTGTGAATACGTTGGATTCTAAAGTTTTGGACGATTCAGACTCTGTAGCAGTGTGATAATCAAAAGCCGATAAGCCATAAATACAACTCCCCCTTTTGTGTAAAATTGACGGCGAGGAAGAAAACAAAACAGCACATTATTGTGTATACATTTTTTATTGTAATGTACACTGAAGAGACACACAAAGTGGTACACCTGCCTAATATAGTACAGGGCCACCGCTAGAACGCAGAAGTGCTGCAACACGACGCCGCATCGACTTGACTAATGTCTGAAGTAGTGCTGGAGGGAAATGACACCATAAATCCTGCAGGGCTGTCCATAAATCCGTAAGACTACGAGTGGTTGGAGATATCTTCTGAGCAGCACGTTGCAAGGCATTCCAAATATGCTCAATAATGTTCATGTCTAGGTAGTTTGGTGGCCAACGGAAGTGTTTAAACTCAGAAGAATGTTCCTGGAACCATTCTGTAGCAATTCTGGAAGTTTGTGGTGCAGTATTGTCCTGCTGGAATTGCCAAAGTCCGTCGGAATGCACAGTGGACATTAATGGATACAGCTGATCAGTCAGGACGCTTACGTACGTGTCACTTGTCAGTCATATCTAGACGTATCAGGGATCCCATATCACTTCAACTGCACAGGACCCTCACCATTACAGAGCCTCCACAGTCCCCTGCTGACATGGATTCATGAGGTTGTCTCCATGCCCGTACAAGTCCATCCGCTCGTTACAATTTGAAACGAGTCTCGTCCGACGAGGCAACATGTTTCCAGTCATCAACAGTCCAATGTCGGTGTTGACGGGCCCAGGGGAGGCGTAAAGCTTTGTGTCGTGCAGTCATCAAGTGTGCACGACTGGGCCTGGCTTGGAAAGCCCATATCGTTGATGTTTCATTTAATTGTTCACACGGTGACACTTGCTGAAGGTCCAGCATTGAGATCTGCAGCAGTTTGCGGAAGGGTTGCACTTCTGTCACGTTGAACGATACTCTTCAGTCCTCATTTATCCCGTTCTTGCAGGATCTTTTTCCGGCCGCAGCAATGTCCGAGATATGATGCTTGACCGGATTCCTGATATTCACGATACAGTCGTGAAATGGACGTACGGGAAAATCCCCATTTCATCGCTACCTCGGAGATTCTGTGTCCCATCGCTCGTGCGCCGACTATAACACCACGTTCAAACTCACTTAAATCTCGATAACCTGGCATCGTAGCAGCAGTAACCGATCTAAAAACTGCACCAGACACTTGTTGTCTTATATAGGCGTTGCCGACCGCAGCGCCGTATTCTGCCGGCTCTGTAAATGAACACGCATGCCTATACCAGTTTCTCTGGCGCTTCAGTGTATATATATGACACAATTTGTCTAACAGCTGCATCTACATCTACATGGCTACTCCACAGAGCACACTTAGCTGAATGCCGCTTCAGCGAATCTCCTTCACAATAATTCTCTTTCATTACACTCTTGAACAAGGCGAGCTGTGCGAGCTCTCATTTCTCTTATTTATTACGATGATTGTTTCTCCCATTGTAGCTCGGCGTCAACACAATATTTTCGCATTCGGAGGAGAAAGGTGGTGATTTAAGTTTCGTGACAGTGTGGGACAAATTGTTTCGGCAGTGCATCGGGTGTGTGCAGAACGGCTCACGCAAGGCCGTAGAACACGAGATGACAAACAATCCGTTGGAGGAACATCCGCAACTGAGCGTTATACGAGAGGTTGAAAATACCGCTTCGGTTGTAAAGTTCCTTTATTATTACACGACCGGTTTTGGGCTCTTATATGCCCATCTTCAGGTGTCGTAACTTATTGCTATGGCCCCCGAGCGCCACGGTGGACGTGTACTAGGCGCAGTGTGCTACCTATGAGCGCAGAACACTATCAGCGGGATGGGTTACGTGCACATCGTCCACTTCTCTGGCTTCCTCTGACGAATGTGCTGAAACATGTTAGACGGTAATGGTGTACGGAATGCTGTCACTAGGGATAGTAATGGCAACAGGTAATGTTTTTAGACAAATCCAGGTTACGTTTGTTTGAATAAGATGACCGCGTTTTGGTTCGCTGCAGACAGGATAATCGACATCACAATGACTGCATTCGCCTAAGACGTACAGCGCCAACTGAAGGCCTTGCTGTGTGGGGTGCTATTGGGTACAACCAGAAACCACAGTTGGTATGTGTCCAGGGCACTCTGACTAGTGTGACCTATGTGAATGACATCCAGCGACCCGTAGCCATACCCTCTGCACAACATCCCAGAAGCGATTTTCAGCAAGGCAATGCACGACGATATGTTGCTGCACGAACATGTGCCTTCTTGGTGTCACAGGATGTCAACCTTTTGCCCTGGCGCGGCAAATCAACAGACTTGTCGCTAATCGAAAATGTGTGGGATAAGGTGAAATGAAGGGTGCAGTGCTGTGATCCAATGCCAACCACCACAGATGAACTTTGGGACCAGGTGAATGCAGCATGGATCGCTATACCACAGGACGCCATTCACACCTTATACGTGTCGATGCCTTCACGCATGGAACAAGTTATCAGGACCCATGGCGGACCCTGTGACTACTAGGCAACAGGACACATGCTTAACTGAGGTGACTGAAATGCTAATCATTTCCGCATAACATGCTAATGCACATATGTAGTGAATATGAACGTGCTATCACTAGTAGTTTTTTTTTTCTGAACATGAGTGTATTCTGATCTCTGGATCCAACTGAGATAGCTCACTTATCTCAAGGAGGTATTTATAAAATGTAATTAACCCAAATGGTACAGCACTTTTCTGTCATAAATTTGGCAGGATTAGTTCCCAGAACATATTTATCTGCAAAATATTACTTCACTGAGAATATGACGTGGCTCTAATCTGTTATATATACAAAGCAGAGTGTACGTGTGTATGTTTCGATTTCAATCAGATTTGGCACAGAAACAGCACGCCTTACGAGTAACAATACTGTTGTGTTTACAACCTTCTAGCTCAAAAGAAGCAGAGATATGGGCAAAAAGATATTTTACCAGCCCCTGGTGCATAGGGTGCCCTGCATGATTGACATGTTGTATGGGAACTGTACTGGCCTGCAAATCAGCCTGCTTTGTAGGGCAGTCTACACGTCGGAGGCAAGAAACGGTTTCCTGGGGTAATGAGCAGGTGGAAAAGGAAGAGGGAAATATGATCAGAAGGAGGGGGGATGAAGGTGTGGTCAGAGAGAAGGGGTGGAAGCTATGAACAAAAGGAGGGGGAGGAGAAGAGATGGAGAGAATGGGGAGTAGGAGATAGATGAGGTGGACAGACACAGGGAGGAAGAAGTAGTCGCCGGCCGGAGTGGCCGTGCGGTTCTAGGCGCTACAGTCTGGAACCGAGCGACCGCTACGGTCGCAGGTTCGAATCCTGCCTCGGGCATGGATGTGTGTGATGTCCTTAGGTTAGGTAGGTTTAATTAGTTCTAAGTTCTAGGCGACTGATGACCTCAGAAGTTAAGTCGCATAGTGCTCAGAGCCATTTCAACCATTCTTTTGAAGAAGTAGTCATAGAGAGGGAGAGGAGGAAGTGTGTTCAATATATGTGTCAAATGCACATGCGGGTGTAGCTGTGGAGAGAAGGCTAGTTGTTAATAAATGTTATCAACCTGAAGCACAGTCTCGAAAAAAGAAATCGAAAGCGAAAAATTGAGTAATGTTTGCACAGCTGTTGGAGTATATATTAGTGAATTGATTATCACTGAAAGAAACTGGATCGTCCCAATGGTGTGGTACAAACAAAATAAACACCTTCCGAACAGGCCTTGAAGGCCCAACGGTATCGACCGGCCTCCTCAGCCCTTAGGTGTCGCTACAAGCAGATACGGAGGGGTATCTGACCAGCACACTGTTCTCCTGTTTCAAAACGGTTCAGGTGGCTCTGAGCACTATCAGACTTCTGAGGTCATCAGTTCCCTAGAACTTAGAACTACTTAAACCTAACTAACCTAAGGACAATACACACATCCATGCCCGAGGCAGCATTCGAACCTGCGACCGTAGCGGTCGCGCGTTTCCGGACTCTGCTCTCCTGGCCTTTTTCGCGAGCAGTGCCAGCACTTCTCAGTCAAGTATCTCCTCACCTGGCCTCAAAAGGTCTGCTAACAGCACTCAGCAGACTCAGGCAGTGACCCATCCAAGTGCAAACAAAGCCCGACAGCGCTGAACTTCTGTGAGCTGGTAGGAACCGGTGTTAAAATACGTTATCGTTAATAAACACCTCTAGAGACTGTACTAGATACTCGTTTTCCTAGTGCAATAGCTCAGGAAGTAGTCTACATCCATGTAACATGTTTTTCTCTCACGTTCGTATTTATATTTATTACTCTTGTTCGCGGTGCACCATGTGATCAAAAGTATCCGGACACTGTTCCTCTAATGCACATGGTAATCAACGACGTAAAATCTCTTGATATCTGATGTGTTGCTTGAGGTTTTCCCGACGGACATGTTGCATGTATGGTTCTCGGGCGAGACGTCGGATGTTATAGTGAAAACTCCACAATATTTCGTCAGCGCAACTGGCCGACATCTTCAGGTGCGACGAACACACTGCTAAGGCAGCACCAGGGCCCCCTATTCATGCCAGTTTTAGGCGGGAAGTGCGCATGCGTGGAGGCTCCAAAATCGATGGCCAATAGCGACGATATCAACTGATAGCTCGAAGGACAGTAACGCCACCTACAGGATGAAGGACCAAATACTTCGGCGTACGTGCGGAGGCTGCCGCCGCTGCTCTGCACTGCCATCGGCAGCCCCAGCGACCTCTGTCGGAAGCCGCAAGCAAAACTGCGCGTCCACGTAGGCGCCTTGATTATCCTCCCGTTGTCAACAGAATATTTATGTTGCTGGCGAATCGTCGTCCGTCTTATGACCAATAGTATTCCTCTCTGCTCGAAGCGACTTCAATATGGCCAGTGCAGGATCCCATGCTGAACTAAGCTGAAAGCCCGTGTCTCTGTTTACAAGATTCGTCGAGCTACGTATTTCCACTGCTTCCTTAATAACACTGTCCCAGTACGAACTCGTCGATGCGAGAATTTTTGTATGTTGATAATTCATAGAATGTCCTGTACTGAGACAATGCACTGCCACCAGAAAAGTCTGCAGTGGCCGAGCATTGTCTCAGTACAGGACATTCTATGAATTATCAACATACAAAAATTCTCGCATCGACGAGTTCGTACTGGGACAGTGTTATTAAGGAAGCAGTGGAAATACGTAGCTCGACGAATCTTGTAAACAGAGACACGGGCTTTCAGCTTAGTTCAGCATGGGATCCTGCACTGGCCATATTGAAGTCGCTTCGAGCAGAGAGGAATACTATTGGTCATAAGACGGACGACGATTCGCCAGCAACATAAATATTCTGTTGACAACGGGAGGATAATCAAGGCGCCTACGTGGACGCGCAGTTTTGCTTGCGGCTTCCGACAGAGGTCGCTGGGGCGGCCGATGGCAGCGCAGAGTAACAGCGGCAGCCTCCGCGCTTGCGGCTTCCGACAGAGGTCGCTGGGGCTGCCGATGGCAGTGCAGAGCAGCGGCGGCAGCCTCCGCACGTGCGCCGAAGTATTTGGTCCTTCATCCTGTAGGTGGCGTTACTGTCCTTCGAGCTATCAGTTGATATCGTCGCTATTGGCCATCGATTTTGGCGCCTCCACGCATGCGCACTTCCTGCCTAAAACTGGCATAAATAGGGGGCCCTGGTGCTGCCTTAGCAGTGTGTTCGTCGCACCTGAAGATGTCGGCCAGTTGCGCTGACGAAATATTGTGGAGTTTTCACTATAACATCCGACGTCTCGCCTGAGAACCATACATGCTCTTGATATCTATCTGCATTAAGCATTTTATTAAGCGCGATAAGAGGACCAGACACTAACCACGAAAAACACCCCATACCGTAACACAATCTCCTCCATACTTCACCACTGGCACCACAGATGATGACAGGTAACGTTCTCTGGGCATTCGCGAAATCCAAACCCTTCCATTAGATTGTCACAGGACATAGTGTGATTCCTCACTCCAAATCATTTTCCAGTCATCTACTGTCGAGTTCCGTCGCTCTTTACACCACACGTCTCTTAACGCTGACTACAGAAATATACTCCAATCTTTTTAACTACTTACCAACGGTCGCTGTGCTAGCTACAGTGCTGGTGAAACTTCGGGATCTGCAAATGATTCTTTCCGCTGATTTCTTGCGATTTTTCACATCCACCATTCACTATGCTGTCTGTCAGTTCATGAGGGTATTTGTGGTCTTGGTTAAGCTTTGGTTGCTCCTTCGCATTTCCACGTCACAGTCACATAACAACAGTCGATTTACCCAGTTTTAGAAGGGCTAAAATGTCCCTGATGGATTTATTAGTCAGATGATATCCAATAAGCAGCCCACATTTAAAATCACTGACCTCTCCTGATCAACCCAGTTTGTTGTCATCACCTATCTACGAATAACACATTCTTCCCTATCTCCTTTTACAGTGGCGGGTCGGCCTATCGAACATCTATGGTCTATTCCGCATTACATAGGGGTGTTCGGATACTTTTGAGACGCTAGTGTAAGACAAGTATCTACTGAGTGCTGACCGCTTTCCCCATCCGTTAGCCTGTTCCTTAATCTGCTGGTAACTTCGTCTATTTTTAATGTCAGTCCAAGTCGTTGCCTTCCTCTCATTCCCTGCCTTGCAATCTTCTCTTTTTTTCCTATGTTGCTGGCAGTTTCTTCACAATATACGTCCCAGCCAAAGTCTTCTACTGATTGCTATCATTTACACTGTTTATCCACTCCCATTCTCAGAAGCACTCCTTCAATCCTCCATCTGTCATTTCATTTCAGTTAAACGTTTTTCTCCAGAGTTTCGTTGCAGACCTATGCAAGAATTCTCCCTGATTCTTCTCGATTGCTTATGATTCGCTGCCGCATGATACTGCACTCTAAAAAACTGTTTTGCGAATCTCTTTCTTAGTTTTATCGGAATTATTTTTGCTGTCAATAAATCTTCACCATTTCAAAACCTCTGTCGCCTTTAGATAGTCTACTTCACGTAGCTTTCATTTTCTGCTTCCAATTTTCGCAAGTGCGTAAAAGATTTTAGTTGTTCCAAGATCTTTTACTGACGACACTTTAACGGAACTATTATGTTTGTTGATTTTAAATCGCTTTGGTCATTTCTGCATTCATCCTCATTTCATACTCTTTTTCCCACGTTTACTACCCTCTTCATCATAAACTGAAGTTCTTCCTCTGGTTCATCCAACACTGCCTGGTCGTCTTGTAACCTCCCCCTAACTTATCGACCTTAAAGACAGTGAAAAATTAAACCGCGTGCACCTAATGGAAATTTGGGAAAAACAATCGTCACCGAAGTTAATTTGTAGGTAAAGAGGGAGGGAAGAGTTACATCTAAATGAAAGGAAAAATACAAATGAAATTCGTGGAAATTAATTTTGAAAAGGGGTAACGTTAATAAAGAAAGTAAATGTGCGGTCGTTAAGTTAGCAATTAATTGGCCTTAATTAGATATTTGAGATTTGGGGAAAATTACGGTCGCCAGTCCTATGGACAACTACTATAATAACTGAAAATGAAAGATTAATGCACATATAATTAGCACTAAAAGCGTGGCAACTGAAGGTTGACACGTGTTGTGTGAAAACCGAATGTTTGTCAGAAGTAATAAATTTCGCTACACTCTGACTTAATTTAGCAAAAGAAATAATGAAACCGGAAAATTGAAAGTTAATTTAGTGACTGAAATGAATAGTGAACTTTGTTTCTGAAGCACTACGAAATTCAATAAATAAGGGTAGTCTTGGGCTACCTCAACAATCATTTCAAAAGCTACTTGCATCTACGCAATTTAGAACTAAGAGATTTAACTTTGAACTTGAATTAAATGATTCTGAACAATTAACAATAGTAAAATTTAGTACGTACCAAGCTGAGCTGCAGTCACAGGTAAGCTAAAATATGGTAACAAAACTCGCACTCTTAATTTGTGCTTGTGTAATCTAAATATTGTAGCCAACTATGAATACTTTAACTGAAATTCGAAATTAAAGCAGTGAAATGGAATGATATTACTTTAATGCTGGCGTTTGAATTTCAACGACACTCAGGTTCATTCCGGAAAAGGAAAGGACCCTGCTTGGTAATTCAATTAGGACAACGAGCAACAAAGGATCATGCTACGTTGCTGTAATTTAGTGAGAAAAATTTAACTGTTTGAAAAGCTGAGGTCTGCCATACAGTTCTAAAACTTTACGTGCTTTTAGTCTTCCTTGTTGGTTGATTGAAGGTTTGCAGTCGTCGATCGGGGAGGTGGCGACCGTCACTCATTGTCGGCCGTCGCTTTTGCAGAAGCTGGATGTTGGCGCGCCTTCTTCTCGACACGGTCACGAGGCGAAACGGGATCTTGATGTGCGCCAGCTAATGCTTCCCGTCCGCGACACCGTGTCAGAAACTATCTTAGCAAGTCGAGCGCAACTACATGCCGCCAAACCCAGGAAGCGCGGCAACTCGCGGGAGCGTCACACAACAGACCTGCTCCACCGCCTACTCCTGCCAGACTCTCTCTGCTCGCGCTCCATGCGGCAGAGTTCGCTACCAAAGATCCTAAACACTTTGGTTCTCCACACGACCTATCGATGTAGTCGTTCGATAGTATAGTTTTCCCTAGGCAAGACCCATCGTAAAAATACAAACAATATTTGCAAAACAAACCAATTATACATCGACATAAATATATATATATATATATATATATATATATATATATATATATATATATATATATATATATATATATATATATATATATATATATTAAAACAATTACAATATATAGAGACATAGAAATGTCATATCTTCAGGTAACAAAGTAAGGAAAAATCTATAGTACAATAGATGGAAATAGAAGGATACGCATTTCCGGCATTATAGTCCACAAACTTGATTGCGTTTGTGCTTTCTCCTTACCCTATTATGTCTCTTGCGCTTTCTAATGGTTAGTCTGTTACTTTCTCAGCATAAATGTCGAAAGGCATCAGTGAAAAATTGTAGTTTTGTTTCACATATCTTCCAATTTCTTATTCTTACATAGTTTTATGGTAAAGTTCTCCAAAACTGCTCCATAACCTTACTAATAACCTGTCATTCTGATGATGATACCCAATCCATTTAAATTATTAAAGCTGCATGAAAGTATACACACAATAAAATACAATACCAATGGTTGCTAAAGCAAGTAGCATAGTCACCTTTAGTTCTGTTTTCTGACACTCATTGCAGTGTTTATCTGCAACCTGAGGGAGCTAGCAGGCTATGAGAATGAACAAGGGCACTGAGGGGAAGACAGCACGCCACTCCAGCACGCGGACTCTTGTCATGGGGGCTGCGGGTCGCTCCCGGTGCACACCAGCCGTCTAGAGATGGGTAGTTCGCGAACGAACGGGTGCAAAGGAACGGTTCACCAACATGAACGAAGTTCCAAGGAACGATCGGTTCATAGTTCACTTCGGTCGCGGCGGTCTACTTATAGTTCCCGGGAACGAGGAACGATCGATTCATAGTTCACTAGTTCACTTCGGTCGCGGCGGTCACTTTCTACAGTTCTCGTTCCAGTCTCGGTCTCACGCGGCCGCACTCGTCGTTCTTCGCATGACCAGTTCCACTGCCGACTGCTCCTAGTTAGTTCAGTATCCAGTTGTTCGTTTCGTTCACTGCGATCGCCTATTTTACAAGTGTTCCAAACTGTTCTTGCACTTGGTTCTGGCTATTCAGCATCCACGACCGGTAATCAAAAAGTATTTTATAGTTACGTAAATTACATAATAATTACGTTGTATGTAATAGGTACGTCTTTTCAGGTAACAAAAGGGCATATCAGCTTACTTCATTATATCGATGAACAGCAGAAGACATACTTATAACAAGGAGAGTTTTTTTGTTATTCATATACTTTTTGGTTTCATCGACTTGATTTAGCAGCTAACTTTCAATAATTTGCTTAATTTTTAGTGTAAGAAAATTCATATAAAACGATTTTCGTGTATCTTTCATATACAAAACATTACGTTTAGGAAGGCTCTAATTATTTTCAAGTTTGATTGTTTCCAATTTGCATTACCTGCTAGTTTGGTTTCATTGAAAAAAAAAGTGGGTTGTTGGTCATTTTGCCTCAGTGGGAAAAGCGGTGCCTCTCCATTTGAAAAGACATAGATTGCCATAAAATCGTATTTACTCATTATCTCAAAAACATTTGTTGAGAAGGAGCTTTAAAACCAAAAACTTTATTACTGCGAACTTAATTATTATTATTATTGGTGCATTAACTTTACTAATGCAACATAAAAACCTAATTTTTACTAAGCGTCTGACGCAAGTATGAGAAAACCACATTTTATTTTATGCTTCCATAAAGTCTCTACTTCGCCTACGAACTCAGAGATAACTTGAAGTATATATAGGGTGTAAACCATTATTGTTTACAACGTAGCATAGCTATGTAGTGGAAGTCGAAAGGAAGAATTTTACACAAGACACTTGTGGTCTATTAAGTTGGGAAACAGCCACCAACAGGTTTGCAAGACTACATGAGCTATAGGCCACACGCGTCACGTGAGATTTTCACGTTCTCTTCTCCAGCTCTCTACACATCGTCATCGATTGTTTCGCAATTGTTGCTTGCATTAGCTTGTTATTTCTTCACTGCCTAATTATTACATGTTTGTCTATTTGTTGTATCTGCTCGTAACGGGCAACACATCGTCCGTAATTGGCGAGCAGTCTGTATTCGGGGCCGGTTTTCCGTGCGCCACCCTATATTATTTCCCTGCGATCAGCTACACAAGGCTACAGTTGGCTAAACGAGAGGTTCTGCAGAATCACAGAAATTACTCTTAAAAGTGTGTAAGAATTCTGCAGTGAATAAAAACTCTATACTTCAGGGGGGAGGCAAGTGCCCCCTCTTGGTGCCCTCCATCCTTCAGTCACCTACACCACTACTACTTCATGTATGCCTTCACGAAAGACTCCGAGGACACCTACACTACTAGTTTTCAGTTTTTCATAAAAACCATATACCAAGCACAAATGAACGGTGAACGAGTAAAAATGAACGGTTCCCAAACACGAACGATCAGCAGTGAACTAGTTCCCAAGGATGAACGAGTTTTCCCATCTCTACAGCCGTCCGTCGCATCGCTGGACTGCCGTCTCAGCGTAGTTCGCATTCCCCACCGTAACGCAGCCGGTATCGACAGGACTGTAGCTGCATGGAAAACACGCCACTGGCGCGAAAACTGCGTCATCTATACCACATCAGCATCAAGGGGCGTGCAGGCAGCCAGCACAGCAGAATTGTGTATGGTATTGTCCGACTGGCTCTGACATATTTGAGCCAGTTAGGTGCTGGCTAGGAGTGGGATAGCTCGATTTGATTTTACCCGTGGTATCATTCGCCTAAAGTTGGCAGCAGCCGTTCTGATGCCGCCACCGTGGGTTTTGGCGAGGCTTCTTCTAGCTGTGAACTAAGTTGCTTGCAGAGGGTCGGCCCGGGAAGCGAAACAGTGAATCTGCCCCATGGCTGTGACTTGTCGTCGGCAGCAATCACAGTTTATCTGTCAAGCTGCGCTCAGAGTCTCCTTAAGGAGTGAAGTTGCAGCAGTGGTAACGCTGATGTCCGAGTCTGGTAGGTGCAAGGGGAAAACCTCATTCTAAATCTGCTACGGACGGTCTGTGTAGCCTCGTGCCCGGCATTACCTGTGAATTACGGGACAGGATGGTACCTTGGTAGAGCAGAGCCATTTGTTGGTCGCCGAGCGTACTTGGTTATATTGGGACGAGGCGTGACCTGCTACACTCTCTGGTATGGTGGCCGCAGATGAGGGGGCGTTTGAGGAAAATGTTGACTCAAACCGCTGGACGCATCATTTGGCAGGCTCCTGTTTGGAAAAGTTGAGCATCACGTGTGTTCGATGCATAATTTTGTTCCCTCGAAAACGAGCTGTTTGCCTCGGCGACTTGCTCCGCGTGTTATTGTCCTAGGGTTTCACCTTGAATACCACTTGTACATACTAGCGTGGTTTTGATTAACAGTTTCTGATGACCATTTGCTCTCTGCTCAACTTCTAAATAGAACACTAATCTTATCACGAACTGAAAGTTGTAGAACGCAAATTTCTTGTTTACCTCATTGTGAACTGTTGAGTACTATCACAAGTGCGGAAGCTATTTGCAGTAAATGTTCAAATGTTCAAATGTTTGTGGAATCTTATGGGACTTTACTGCTAAGGTCATCAGTCCCTAAGCTTACACACTACTTAACCTAAATTATCCTAAGGACAAACACACACACCCATGCCCGAGGGAGGACTCGAACCTCCGCCGGGACCAGCCGCACAGTCCATGACTGCTGCGCCTGAGACCGCTAGGCTAATCCCGCGCGGCATGTTTTGCCGTAAGTCATCTGTCTGCTGTGGTGCAGCAACAGAATTATTGAGTTTGCTGTAAATTTTACGTTAGTTCAATTCATGAAGTTGAAATTTTCCAGTAGTTCAGTGTTACTTAAATGTTATTAGAGTTATTACCTACAGTTGAGATCACAAGTCTTAAATTTTACTTGAGGCTAAGATTCCACAAACATTTGAACATTTGAACATTTACGGCAAATAGCTTACGCACTTGTGATAGTGCTCAACAGTTCACAATGAGGTAAACAAGAAATTTGCGTTCTACAACTTTCAGTTCGTGATAAGATTAGTGTTCGATTTAGAAGTTGAGCAGAGAGCAAATGGTCATCAGAAACTGTTAATCAAAACCACAGTAGTATGTACAAGTGGTATTCAAGGTGAAACCCTAGGACAATAACACGCGGAGCAGGTCGCCGAGGCAAACAGCTCGTTTTCGAGGGAACAAAATTATGCATCGAACCCACGTGATGCTCAACTTTTCCAAACAGGAGCCTGCCAAATGATGCGTCCAGCAGTTTGGGTCAACATTTTCCTCAAACGCCCCCTCATCTGCGGCCACCATACCAGAGAGTGTAGCAGGTCACGCCTCGTCCCAATATAACCAAATACGTTTGGCGACCAACAAATGACTCTGCTCTTCCAGGGTACCATCCTGTCCCGTAATTCACAAGTTATGCCGGGCACGAGGCTACACAGATCGTCCGTAGCTGATTTGGAATGAGGTTTTCCCCTTGCACCTACCAGACTCGGACATCAGCGTTACCACTGCTGCAACTTCACTCCTTAAGGAGATTCTGAGCGCAGCTTGACAGGTAAACTGTGATTGCTGCCGACGACGAGTCACAGCCATGGGGCAAATTCACTGTTTCGCTTCCCAGGCCGACCCTCTGCAAGCATCTTAGTTCACAGCTAGAAGAAGCCTCGCCAAAACCCACGGTGGTGGCATCAGAACGGCTGCTGCCAATTTTAGGCGAATGATACCACGGGTAAAATCAAATCGAGCTATCCCACTCCGAGCCTGCTCCAAACTGGCTCAAATATGTCAGAGACAGTCGGACAATACCACAAATTTCTCATGGTGTAGCGCTTCTGCTCCGGCCCTTGCAATTTTGTCCTGCCACATTGTTGTCTCGAGACCGTCTCGTCATAACTCGTTCTCCCGACATTTACTGCAACCAAGAGTCTGTGCGAATCGTCAGTACGACGCTCCAATTTTTCTCATGCTAATGAGTCCGGAAAATGGCGATAAGCACGTATTCTGCCTCTGCTGTGTTGCTAAGTCCATCTGAAAACTTCCAATAACGCTAGCCTCACACAATATCCATAATGATCGCAGACCATTCTTTCAAAGACAGAAATACGCAAACAGGCAGAATACGGCGCTGTGGTCAGCAACGCCTGTATAAGACAACAAGTGTCTGGCGCAGTAGTTAGATCGGTTACTGCTGCTACAATGGCTGCTTATCAAGAGTGAGTTTCACCGTGGTGATATAGTCGGCGGACGAGCGATGGGACAGCATCTCCGAGGTAGCGATGAAAAGGGGTTTTCCTATACGACCATTTCACGAGTGTACCGTAATTATCACTAATCCGGTAAAACATCAAATCCCCGACATCGCTGCGGCCGGAAAAAGATCCTTCTAGAATGTGACCAGCGACGACTGAAGAGAATCGTTTAGCGTGACAGAAGTGTAACCCTTCCGCAAATTGCCGTAGATTTCAGTGCTGGGTCATCAACAAGTGTCAGCGTGCGAACCACTCAACGAAACATCATCGATATGGCCTTTCGGAGCCGAAGGCTCGATCGCGTGTCCTAGATGACTCCACGACACAAAGCTTTACGCCTCGTTTGGGCCCGTCACCACGGACACTGGGCTGTTGATGACTGGAGACAATTTGCGTGGTCGGACGAGTATCGTTTCAAATTGTATGGAGCGGATGGACGTGTACGGGTATGGAGACAACCTCATGAATCCATGTACCCTGCCGGCCGTGGTGGCCGAGCGGATCTAGGAGCTTCAGTCTGGAAACGCGCGACCGCTACGGTCGCAGGTTCGAATCCTGCCTCGGGCATGGATGAGTGTGATGTCCTTAGGTTAGTTAGGTTTAAGTAGTTCTAAGTTCTAGGGGAATGATGACATTGGATGTTAAGTCCCATAGTGCTTCTGTTCAAGCTGGTCGAGGCTCTGTAATGGTGTGGGGCGTGTGCAATTGGAGTGGTATGGGACATCTGATACGTTTAGAAACGATTCTGATAGGTGACACTAAGTAAGCATCCTGTCTGATCATCTGCATCCATTCGTGTCCATTGTCTATTTCGACGGACTTGGGCAATTCCAACAGGACAATGCGACACCCCAGACGTCCAGAATTGCTACAGAGCTGCTTCAGGAACACCCTTACGAGTTTAAACACTCCCGCGGGCCACCAAACTCCCCAAACATGAACATTATTGAACATATCCCGGATGCCTTGCAACGTGGTGTTCAGAAGAGATCTGCACCCTCTCGCACTCTTAACGGAGTTCTGGACAACTCTGCAGGATTCATGGTGTCAGTTCCATCCAGTACTACTTTAGACATTAGTCGAGTCCATACCAAGTCGTGTTGCGGCACTCTTGCGCTCTCGCGGGGGCCCTACACTATCCCATTTCTCTGTCTCTTCAGTGTATATCTGATAGCGTTCGGTCGAGGTTTAAACGTGGACATTTCAAGCCCGTGCGCACGCGCGGGGCGGGATACCGAACGACGCTGACAGCTTTGCGACGCAATTAGGCTACTCCCATACCGTGGAGGCCAAATTGGGCCCAGCCAGCTTCTTCTCCAACTGGCTACTTCCCTACAGCTCCTCCTGACGAGAAGGCTGCCTTTAATGGCTGGTCGGCGAGGGTTAACTGCCCGTTTCGGTTTCAGCTGATCTCCGGCGCTGATACGCGGTACTTGCCGGAATGAGGGCAATTAAGCGCTGTTTAAATGGCGGGTGCGCGCGTCTGACGGAGCCCGGCTGTGACGTACTGCCGAGAGGTGAGGTGGCGGCGGGTCGGCAGGTGGATGCGTGGCTGCCGCCCCCCCGCGGAGGCGCTCGCCGGGCCTCGCAGCGGGACGTCCGGGCGTCGCTACCGGATAAGGGGCCAGGGCGCGGGCCAGGGGGCTAATTTGGAGGTCGGCTGCCGTCGCACTGCAGTGAACGGCGAGAGCGGCTAATTGCGGGGAACGTCGGCCTCCGACACGTGGCAATCGCCGCTATTAACTGCGCTAGCTCCAGCCTCCTTCATCAAATTACACGCCCGTCTGGAGCGCGCCAGCTAGAAGTCGAGTCAGAAGACACCGAATGCCGGACATTTGCCACGCCGGACGTTTGCCACACTTGCCCCTTCGCCAGGTAGCGATCCCTCACGTAAGGGACACCCTTCCTCGTACTTCTTCTGTCCGCTTTCAAACCGCCGTCTCCACATCTTACTCGATACAACCAGTACGTAAGGGACCTTCTTCTTCGACATCTTGGCGAAATACAGAGCTTCTTTTCCGAAATCGAAATATTTATAACTTCTGGGAAACGAAAGCAATACCGACGATTATGTCAATATGTAATTAGTTCTGCCAAGTATAAATATAGATCCCTCTGTCTGTACGGTAGCTTCCTTTCACGCTTACTGATTGCGATAGAAACAGTCCATCGCCATGGGACCAACAAGATAGGAACGATGTAAAGAGAATGCGAATGTACGCTAATCATTTCTTTTTGATCACTGCATTTGTGCCTACTTTAATTACTACAACTGCATGCCCAAAACACAACAAGGAAAGAAGAAATGAGTATGTGAATGTTTGAAAAGAAGAACGACATACTCTATATTAATTTACTCTCTAAAATGCGATATCCCTTGTGGTGAAACATTAGTTAATGAAGTGTAGCGGGACAATGTCCAAAACATGACTGAAAATACTCGTACGTGCACTAAATAGAGATAAGAACATCTATGATTGACATGTCATCTAAAGTCGACGTATAATTTTAAAATGTAAGAAATAAGCAAATGAAGTAATACAGAGTGCTATGCTTGTAACGTACGTTGTTGTTCTACATTGTTTAGCTCTGGTATTTACAGGGTCACAGAGAGAGCATCCTAGGTTTTGGAGCGAAAAGCCGTAATTGTAATGATCTGCACAACAACAGAAACAAGAAGCACAACTTAAGGAAAAATAATGTAACGTGTGTCCGCAGCTCGTGGTCGTGCGGTAGCGTTCTCGCTTCCCACGCCCGGGTTCCCGGGTTCCATTCCCGGCGGGGTCAGGGATTTTCTCTGCCTCGTGATGACTGGGTGTTGTGTGATGTCCTTAGGTTAGTTAGGTTTAAGTAGTTCTAAGTTCTAGGGGACTGATGACCATAGATGTTAAGTCCCATAGTGCTCAGAGCCATTTGAACCATTTCGTAATGTGTGTTCCAGCTTACAAGCGACATTGAAGCAGGCAGTTCCTGTGACTTAGTATGGACAGAGGTTATATTCGACAAACGGAATAAATTAATTACTGGCTCCTTTTACCAACCCCCAGTCTCAGATGAAACAGTTGCTGAACATTTCAAAGAAAACTCGAGTCTCATCGCAAATCGGTACCCTACTCATACAATTATAGGTGGTTCAAAATGGTTCAAATGGCTCTGAGCACTATGGGACTTAACTTCTGAAGTCATCAGTCCCCTAGAACCTAACTAACCTAAGGACATCACACACATCCATGCCCGAGGCAGGATTCGAACCAGCGACCGTAGCAGTCACGCGGTTCCAGACTGAAGCTCCTTGAACCGCATGGCCACACCGGCCGGCAATTATAGGTGGCAGTGACTTCAATCTACCTTCCGTATGCTGACAAAAATACATTTTCAGGCCCTACTGTAGATAGAAAACAACTTCCATAATTATCTAAACGCTTTTTATAAAATTATTTTGAACAATTAGTTGACGAGGCCATTCAAATTGAAAGGGTACAGTACCGCCCGACATTGAAAATAGGTACAACATACTTCATTATTTTTGTCAGAACAACACATTTTTTTTGTAAAATAACTCAATTTCAATTAATACAGCAAAACCGGATACCAGTGTGGGAAAGAATGACAATTTATTTATTTAATTGATCACATGTGCACTCCCACAAAGTAAATCCCTACATCCAGTTTGGTGAGATCTGTGAAATGAGTGAATGTATGGTCGTCTGCTAACCGCAGATAGTGAATGTGAATATATGATCATCTTTGAGACGAACCATTTTGTAACGTGTGTTCCAGCTTACAAGCGACATTGAAGCAGGCAGTTCCTGTGACTTAGTATGGACAGAGGTTATATTCGACAAACGGAATAAATTAATTACTGGCTCCTTTTACCAACCCCCAGTCTCAGATGAAACAGTTGCTGAACATTTCAAAGAAAACTCGAGTCTCATCGCAAATCGGTACCCTACTCATACAATTATAGGTGGTTCAAAATGGTTCAAATGGCTCTGAGCACTATGGGACTTAACTTCTGAAGTCATCAGTCCCCTAGAACCTAACTAACCTAAGGCCATCACACACATCCATGCCCGAGGCAGGATTCGAACCAGCGACCGTAGCAGTCACGCGGTTCCAGACTGAAGCTCCTTGAACCGCATGGCCACACCGGCCGGCAATTATAGGTGGCAGTGACTTCAATCTACCTTCCGTATGCTGACAAAAATACATTTTCAGGCCCTACTGTAGATAGAAAACAACTTCCATAATTATCTAAACGCTTTTTATAAAATTATTTTGAACAATTAGTTGACGAGGCCATTCAAATTGAAAGGGTACAGTACCGCCCGACATTGAAAATAGGTACAACATACTTCATTATTTTTGTCAGAACAACACATTTTTTTTGTAAAATAACTCAATTTCAATTAATACAGCAAAACCGGATACCAGTGTGGGAAAGAATGACAGTTTATTTATTTAATTGATCACATGTGCACTCCCACAAAGTAAATCCCTACATCCAGTTTGGTGAGATCTGTGAAATGAGTGAATGTATGGTCGTCTGCTAACCGCAGATAGTGAATGTGAATATATGATCATCTTTGAGACGAACCATTTTGTAACGTGTGTTCCAGCTTACAAGCGACATTGAAGCAGGCAGTTCCTGTGACTTAGTATGGACAGAGGTTATATTCGACAAACGGAATAAATTAATTACTGGCTCCTTTTACCAACCCCCAGTCTCAGATGAAACAGTTGCTGAACATTTCAAAGAAAACTCGAGTCTCATCGCAAATCGGTACCCTACTCATACAATTATAGGTGGTTCAAAATGGTTCAAATGGCTCTGAGCACTATGGGACTTAACTTCTGAAGTCATCAGTCCCCTAGAACCTAACTAACCTAAGGCCATCACACACATCCATGCCCGAGGCAGGATTCGAACCAGCGACCGTAGCAGTCACGCGGTTCCAGACTGAAGCTCCTTGAACCGCATGGCCACACCGGCCGGCAATTATAGGTGGCAGTGACTTCAATCTACCTTCCGTATGCTGACAAAAATACATTTTCAGGCCCTACTGTAGATAGAAAACAACTTCCATAATTATCTAAACGCTTTTTATAAAATTATTTTGAACAATTAGTTGACGAGGCCATTCAAATTGAAAGGGTACAGTACCGCCCGACATTGAAAATAGGTACAACATACTTAATTATTTTTGTCAGAACAACACATTTTTTTTTGTAAAATAACTCAATTTCAATTAATACAGCAAAACCGGATACCAGTGTGGGAAAGAATGACAATTTATTTATTTAATTGATCACATGTGCACTCCCACAAAGTAAATCCCTACATCCAGTTTGGTGAGATCTGTGAAATGAGTGAATGTATGGTCGTCTGCTAACCGCAGATAGTGAATGTGAATATATGATCATCTTTGAGACGAACCATTTTGTAACGTGTGTTCCAGCTTACAAGCGACATTGAAGCAGGCAGTTCCTGTGACTTAGTATGGACAGAGGTTATATTCGACAAACGGAATAAATTAATAACTGGCTCCTTTTACCAACCCCCAGTCTCAGATGAAACAGTTGCTGAACATTTCAAAGAAAACTCGAGTCTCATCGCAAATCGGTACCCTACTCATACAATTATAGGTGGTTCAAAATGGTTCAAATGGCTCTGAGCACTATGGGACTTAACTTCTGAAGTCATCAGTCCCCTAGAACCTAACTAACCTAAGGACATCACACACATCCATGCCCGAGGCAGGATTCGAACCAGCGACCGTAGCAGTCACGCGGTTCCAGACTGAAGCTCCTTGAACCGCATGGCCACACCGGCCGGCAATTATAGGTGGCAGTGACTTCAATCTACCTTCCGTATGCTGACAAAAATACATTTTCAGGCCCTACTGTAGATAGAAAACAACTTCCATAATTATCTAAACGCTTTTTATAAAATTATTTTGAACAATTAGTTGACGAGGCCATTCAAATTGAAAGGGTACAGTACCGCCCGACATTGAAAATAGGTACAACATACTTCATTATTTTTGTCAGAACAACACATTTTTTTTGTAAAATAACTCAATTTCAATTAATACAGCAAAACCGGATACCAGTGTGGGAAAGAATGACAATTTATTTATTTAATTGATCACATGTGCACTCCCACAAAGTAAATCCCTACATCCAGTTTGGTGAGATCTGTGAAATGAGTGAATGTATGGTCGTCTGCTAACCGCAGATAGTGAATGTGAATATATGATCATCTTTGAGACGAACCATTTTGTAACGTGTGTTCCAGCTTACAAGCGACATTGAAGCAGGCAGTTCCTGTGACTTAGTATGGACAGAGGTTATATTCGACAAACGGAATAAATTAATTACTGGCTCCTTTTACCAACCCCCAGTCTCAGATGAAACAGTTGCTGAACATTTCAAAGAAAACTCGAGTCTCATCGCAAATCGGTACCCTACTCATACAATTATAGGTGGTTCAAAATGGTTCAAATGGCTCTGAGCACTATGGGACTTAACTTCTGAAGTCATCAGTCCCCTAGAACCTAACTAACCTAAGGCCATCACACACATCCATGCCCGAGGCAGGATTCGAACCAGCGACCGTAGCAGTCACGCGGTTCCAGACTGAAGCTCCTTGAACCGCATGGCCACACCGGCCGGCAATTATAGGTGGCAGTGACTTCAATCTACCTTCCGTATGCTGACAAAAATACATTTTCAGGCCCTACTGTAGATAGAAAACAACTTCCATAATTATCTAAACGCTTTTTATAAAATTATTTTGAACAATTAGTTGACGAGGCCATTAAAATTGAAAGGGTACAGTACCGCCCGACATTGAAAATAGGTACAACATACTTCATTATTTTTGTCAGAACAACACATTTTTCTTGTAAAATAACTCAATTTCAATTAATACAGCAAAACCGGATACCAGTGTGGGAAAGAATGACAATTTATTTATTTAATTGATCACATGTGCACTCCCACAAAGTAAATCCCTACATCCAGTTTGGTGAGATCTGTGAAATGAGTGAATGTATGGTCGTCTGCTAACCGCAGATAGTGAATGTGAATATATGATCATCTTTGAGACGATCCTTTGGCCACCTTTGGTGGGACCAAAGAGATGAAATTTACCTGAGCTTTGAGCGCCTGAAATGTGGCTGACCAATATGGTAGCAAGGTGCTCCCCCACTTCAGCAGAGGTGCGAGAGGACCTGATGAATGGCCATGTTTCAGCACTCTGCCGCTGGATCTTGTGTTGTTAAGACCTGTCTCAGGTGTGCTCCGTAAAGACAAAAGAGTGGAGACATAGTATGCATGTGGAATATTTAAGAGTAGTTTGAAATAAAAATTTCCTTATTTCAGGAACTTTTGTGGGGAGAATTAAATGTCAGGCAGGTAATATTAATGGGATCGTAGAAATCTTCGGAAGTGACCAACGGTCACAATGTAACCACGTGTAGCAATAGGTTGAAATACTTCCGTGTGCTTAAGTTAAGCTGAATTACTAGCGTGTGTACAATAAGTTGAAATATTTAAGAAATAGCGTGTGTACCATAAGTTGAAATATTTAATAAATGGCGTGTGCAGGACTTGAAATTAGAGACGAGTACTTCCATGTGGTGAGTACTGTGTGAGTCTCAATCTGTGTATGAGACAAAGGATAAAGAGAAGTACTCGTCCATGGTATCAGTTGAGGACTCGCGTGTGTGATGAATATGTTCTTAATATTACTTTGCGTGATATGATTCCGTGTGACGCTAGATTCAAACTCTGAGAGAGAAGCAAGGTGAGTTGGCTGTCTATCCAGCAACACCACTTGGCTTGCATTGCACAGGAAGACGTGCATATATCTCCAGAGTTCATAGTAGGAAAGTAGAATTACAAAGTGGGGCAGTGTCGTGTGAAACTGGGATAAATACTAATTGAAGTGGGAAAGCTTAAAGTGATAGTGTTGTGACTATTTATTGTATTGTATTCCATGTTGTAGTGTGGTTTATGTCATGTAATTTGGGCATGTGTGGTTTGCATGGGAGAGTAGCAAGGTAGTTTCAAAAGATTAGTGGGTTATGTTTGTTCCTTCTGTACCGCTCGATCTGGAGGAAAGTTTCGTGATGATGATTGTGAGAGTCGAAGTGTGAGATGTAATAAAAGATCCACCATCCTATCCAGAAAGTGCACTGTAGCGTTAAATAATTACGAGACCATAAGGTAGAGAATCACCAATGTAAAGCCATGCCCACTGGGCGGAATTTCTCATGTGTTATTGTTGTAGGTTATAGAATTTGTGTGTTTAGGTTATAGAATTTATCGGAATAAATAAGATAGTGAAAAGAAAGAGATTGGTGGATTTTTCCTTCGAATTGTATGTTGTCATGATGTCCCGAATTTATAATGTGTGCGCCATTCATATTCAGTGCGGTGGCCACGTGTTGATAAAAGCCATTAAATAAAAGACAAAAAGAAAATATGGTATTGCCAGTGCGTAGTGAACAGTCAGAGTTCAGTAAATTACTGATAGTCAGATGTGCATTTCCATTGCGTATTATTCATACAGGAGGATAATTTGTAACTTAATTGTGAGTACAAGAGTTCATGTTACTCGATAAATAAGAATGAATCCACTCGCTTGGCAGACCACTCATCTTGCAGGCCTGACTGCTTGATGCCACAGTATGAGCAAGGCATGTGGGTGCCTCTCATAATTTCGACCCTGCCAGGATTCTGCTGTTAGGGTTTGCTGTTAAGATTTATTTTTATGGAATGTATTGTGATAGCGCTAAGAGGTAAATTTTTTTTCTTTGCATTTTCTTTCTGGATTAGTGAGGATCTTTTATTTTTTTTATGTAATCGCTTGCTACGTCATCTAAGGTTGGAAGATCGTTGTATAATTTTTTTTGCATAATGTCCGTAGTAACTAGGTCGCAGTCGAAAAGTGTAGTCACCATGGAGAATAGTGATTCTGGCATGTACGTAGCAGTGCGGCAGGAAGTAGCTGTCGACCATGGGTTAATGAGCGAGAACGGCAAACACTCGGAAGGGGCTGAATTGTTCAGCGGACCGCGGCTAGGTGATCCTTTATGCGGCGGGCTTTGTCCACAAACGGGGGCTTTTCCCGACGACGCAGGCGACCCGGGACTAGGTCAGGTATGCAGTGAAAGTGAAGCTACCCTTGCGAAGCTACGGTTTCTCAGGCGAACGAGGTGAGCGCACCGAAAGTAGCAAATGACAATGTGCTACTGCAGTTTTTACAGAGGATGGATAGAAATAATAAGGAGAGAGATAGCGAGAATAAGGAAAGATTGGAAGCGATGGATAGGGAGACTAAGGAAAGATTGGAGGCAAATAAGGAAAGATTGGAAGCGATGGATAGAGATAATAAGGAAAGATTGGAGGCAATGGATAAGGGAAATAAAGAGGCAATGAGGAAGCTACACCCAGTTATCGATGAGCGTCTGTCCGCAGTTAATAATCGGTTAGATGAGGGGGAGAAGAATCTGGATGCGGTGAAGCAAGTATGTGATGCCATGAAAGAAAAAGCCAATAATTTGGAGGTACAAATAAGTGCAATAGAGAGCGATATTACAGAACGTAGGGACGTGTTGCCGGATGAACGAATCAAAGAGATAGTGGAGGACTTACTTGCAGATAAACAAGGGGCATTAGACAGCGTGGAAGCTCAAGTCACCTGGCAGGAAGTGGCGCTAAATGAACACAGGGATGAAGTTGCAGAGGTAGTGGTCAGAATGAATACGATTAGCGCAGATGTAGAAAAGATCAGTATAAGAGGCGAAACAGGCTCTGACAGTACGCAGCGAGAGGTTTATGCCGACCAGGAGGAGATACAATTACTATTACAGTTTAAAGAGGCACAATTAGAAACAAATAGGAAACATAGGGAAGAACTATCACAGTTGCAATGTGGAAGCGAAGGTGAAACACCACCAGGTAGACTGCAGAGGGAGAGTGAGATAAATTCAAAAAATGAAAATAGGCAGAAAGAGGAAGGCGAACTCAGAGAGTTAGAAGAACGGTTGTGTCGGATAAAACAGGTGGCAAACCCAACTGGGTATAGTCCAAGGTCGGAAAACATAAATGCAGAATAAGAATGTAGGAGGCACTTCGTGTCGGTACAAATGTACACTTGTTTTCCGGATCCTGATAATTACCAACATCCATGCCTGTGGCTGTCTCAATTTCAAGATTCATTACCTTCATCGTGGGGACCGCTCCTCAAAATGAAGTTTGTGTGTAACCATTTGAGGGACGAGGCTAGAGCGAAAATGCAGGAAGTTATTAAAGACTGTAGTAGCTACAAGATATTTTGTGACAAGTTTTTAAATGAATTCTGGTCGAAAAGTAAGCAGGACCAGGTTAAGCAAAGCATATTGATGATGCCAAATTGTAACGAAGGTGGTATAAGAGATCCAGTGTCGTGCTATCAGGAAATGCTGAGACGATATAGGTATTTGGATGTGCCATACGAAACTGGGGAGCTCATTAGGATCTGTATAACGAAGTTGTCAGTGAGATTGTGCAGAAATATAGTGACAGCAGGCAGAGGCTTAGACGATTCCGCGTCATTTCAGCACTTGTTACAGGAACTGGGTAATGAGAGCAACATTGTGAAGGGCGACACGACTCATAGGTCAGACAGAGTCGATGATAGGAACGGCAGAAACTATCAGAATGACAGGAGAGCATGGAATCCTGGCATTTCATTCTTGTCATAATGGACTGAAGAATAGGAGAAACTAATCCAACATATCAGCCCTTAGCATCTTGCCTTAAAACACATGCCGCTGGCACTGAAAATTGCCTATGTAACAGACATACTCTATGTTGTGGCGTAACAAGCTAGTCACGCCACACTGAGGAGGAAGCCGAAAGGCACGCGTACACACACGCCGACTGGCGTCAAGTCTGGAACAGGATACGTATTGAATACTATAAAGAAAATACGTATCTTTGGAATATACTTAACTTTTAATCAATCCTTGTGATACATCTCTCTTGACTATACAAATGAGACTCGTAAGATACATAAACTGTGACAATTGGCGCCTTGCTAAGTCGTAGCCATTAACTTAGCTGAAGGCTATTCTAACTGTCTCTCGGCAAATGAGAGCAAAGGCTTCGTCAGTATAGTCGCTAGCAACGTCGTCGTACAACTGGGGCGAGTTCTCGTACGTCTCTCGAGACCTGCCGTGTGGTGGCGCTCGGTCTGCGATCACACAGTGGCGACACGCGGGTCCGACATGTACTAATGGACCGCGGCCGATTTAAGCTACCACCTAGCAAGTGTGGTGTCTGGCAGTGACACCACACTCTACTGATATGTAGGAATGCAAATACCATACTTCTGATCAGAGAATAAAACACCAGTAATGGAATCTGTTAGGCTGGTCTCTCAGAGCAAAATTTGCAAATTTTTATTTGGAACAGTAAAGTAAAAGGACTGTTTCCTCAAAAAAAAACCAGTTGCTAAAAATGTTATGTAATAATGCCAATGAGTCCAGTTTAATTAGTGCGATTTGACTATTGCAGGTACTTAACACGTAATGTAAAAAGTCAACATTGTGACCGAAGTTTTTAGATTAGCTGCCATCTGATCGGTAGTATGTCATTGTCACAATGACAGTTATAATGAGGAGCTGCGTATGGTTGTTCGGAATCTAGTGATAGGGAAAGAGGCCACTAGCACCAAAGTTTCTAACACTTGGGCTGTCCCATTTCTCCCAGCTTGTATATTCTCTGCACACATTTAATTTTCATGTAAGCACAGATTCCTAACTAGCAAATTCTTTACTGTGTATAGTGGACCATTCAGAGTGAGGCGGATTGTCCATGAAAATGCCGTACTGATTGAGACGATCATGGGAAAACAATCTCGTGGGCTTCATCACATTTCTAACATCAAATTATGGAAAAGTTAAGGATAGATCGAAAGTAGGCAATTTATGGTAGATAGTTCATGTATTTATTTGTGGTGTGTAACGTTGTGCAGGGGCAAATCGAACATAAGAATTTTCAGGCTGGATGTCAGGAAGTATGACGGAATAGACTGGTCGAATGAGTCATGAACAGGAGTCGACAGAATGGTGTATGTGCGTATTTTTTGTCATATGAATAAGGATCAAGCAGAAACGACGTGATGATTAATGAGTGGATAAAGATGGTAGATAGAGAGAGAAGCGACGTGATAAATAGTAGTGGATAAAGGTGATATTTAAGGAGAGAAGCGACGTGAAGCAGTGTGATTAATAAAGAGAGATTCGACGTGATGAAACAGTGGTAAATAAAGGTGAGTAGAACTAATAATGTGGAGATGTCTTAGAGGTATGTTACAGAGAGGCCTGTGTATGCTGCAATCGAGATTGATGCGAATGGCGAAGGAAGACCAGGAAATTATGGAGTAATCGACGGACGGATAGCCAAAATACCAATTAAGAGATGAGGACAACTGTACAACGTGAAAGGACATAAAGGGAGTATGAGATCCAGATGGTGAACGTTGTGGAATACTGACGTAAGATGTAATATAAGTGTAAATCTAATTCTTACCATAACATTTGCTATGTGAAAAAAATAATTTTTGTTGTTGTTGTTGTTGAAGCCTGGTACCAGTATAACTAATCAAAACGGTACCAAGAATGTGTACAGTTATTTTGCAGGATGAATAATTTGTGTATTTTTTGTTCTTAGATGAAATGTCGCAATTCTAAGTTGATATTTAGCAGGACGAATAATCGGAAAAGTGAAAGCAGAGGTAAGCCGATGGAGAGAGGTGCCAGAGTGAAAGGACGAATTCGGAGACTGGAAAGCTATCTCCGAAACAGCTTCATGTGTTATGTGGTTGAGTATAAGGGAGCAAAGGTATGGTATGTTGTCGTGATTGTGGTGGTGTTAAGATTAGCTGACTTGTAGACCTATTCTGTTAGTGTATTAATGGGTTGAATGAGAAGGAAAATGTGATGTCTGGTGAGTGAGAGTCGTAGAATTTAGTGTGATCAATGCTCACACTCCTGTAAAGGGGATGCTACCGATCTATAACTAAAACATTATTGTGTTTTATTGTTTGATTGGGACGAACCTCGATGGCAGGTCAGGATCTGACATGTGGATGGTACATACGTGTCCTAGAAATGTTGTTATATATAATAAAATGTAAAATATATAAAGAGATACTAATGTCAGTCTGTCACAAGCACAAATGTGCATTGTATGTTGTAGATTTAGTCATCAGTTTCTAAAATGTTTATGGTGTTAGGATGTTGAAGTAGTTTACTATTTAACAACATGTGGTGGGTAATTGTGAGCTGTGTAGATTATTTCTTATTTTTTTGTTAGAACACTTTCAAGGGGTATTAATTTCAGTCTGTCACAAGCACAAAGGTTCACTGTATATTGTAGTTTTAGAATAAACAGTTTCTAATATTTTCACTGTGATAGGATGTTAGAGTAGTCTACTATTTGATATTGTAATTATGAGCTGTATAGATTGTTTCTTATTTTTTTTTTTTTTTACACTTTCATATTTTGTATGAGGGATGACAGGTACAATCAATAGCACAAGTGTGGGCTGTATATAGAAAAGGGATAAATGTTGATGTTGTATGTGTAGAAAACTAGGGTGTATGATTTTATGTTTTTTAGAACAAAGATTCTTTTATTACCAATGTATCTAATAAATCATACATGTAATCAATGAGTATTTAAATACTGTAAGAATATCCTTTTGTCTGTAATGTTGCGAGATGCATGGAAGGGTCTGACTGATTGGGTGTCGTAGCACTGAGGTGCTCATGCAGAACGCGCCTGTACCTGCATAAGAAGGCGAGAGGCCGAGCTGACGTCGCCATGGGAGAGGCAACAGAACCGCGGCACTCCCCACTACACTACCGGTCGGGGTACACTCCACGCGCCCGCTACAGCAGGTCAATGGCCTGGGGCGACACGCACGTACCACTGGCCATTCATAAGTTCCGCCACCCTTACGACTGGGGAAAGTATCCCGCGGAGGCAACAGCGGGTGGTTTCTTCTGCTCAACGGCTCGCGCTGTGGCGCCACGGCAGAATGAACGACATGGGGCAGAGTCCGGCGGGCATTTTTTACCAGCAGCTATTAACTAGTACTGGACTGTGGAGCCGTGAAACAAGATGACTGCGACTTTCCATAAGGTGAAAAGTGAAGGACTGATGTTTCCATGTTGTGAGTGGTGGAAAAGATTTTGTCCTTAGCAGACAGGACGATCGTTTTGTTTTGTCTTGACTACTGAACGGTGGGATCCATAAACTTTTGGCAGTGACTTGTTAAGTGTGCTTTGTGAATTGCATGTGGGACGCTTGGTATTCTTGAAGAGGACAGTTGTCGTTTGGTGACTAATTATTGTATGAGCGCAAGAAACTAGAGTGGGACATTGACATTTGCGTCTGTAGTAGGAGACATTTCTTGAATTGGTGCGGGAATAAGTGCTGTTTGTTGGAACTTACGGCTTTTAATTACATCATGAACTGAAAGGACAGAACCGTGGGTAATAGTAGTTGTAGGGCCATTTCTGGACGACCAGATTCGTGTGGATGGTACTCTGAGAGTGACTATGACATTTGTGTTTAATGTGAGATACAGTTTACTATGCAGTGCGTGTTCAAAATGCCGATTTGAGTGACTTAAAGACTTTCGTCCGGGTAACCATGGGAGAGCTTTGACACCGAGGCAATGTTTCTGGGGAACCTGTCAGCAACTTTTTTGACCCCAAGAAAATCACAGAATGAATTGATTCCGTGTGACTCGCAAGATAGGGAATAATGTATTTGTACTTGTGATTGTGTGAATTTTTTTTATATGTTTCATTCCTGAAGGGACAGCAAGTGTAATTGTATTTCATTAACATTTGTGTTTAGAATAGTTAATGTTTTTTTTTTTGTTTGTTCTGGGCTACCAGTTCACGTAGCATGTTTATTAGAAAATTTGGTACAATGATGCTTTAATTATTAGCCAGTGGCGTAATACTAACGTAGCAGCTCTTGTTGCATAGGTCAGTAAGGTTGTCACAGGGGACAAGAGTTTGCATTGCACAACAAATATCGGAATTAATTGATGCATTTTGATGTCGTGGACAGTAATGATCTTGTTGGTTTGTTGACTAAAGCCACTTATTTTCATTATCACAGTGGTGATATTTCACATTAAAGTGTAACGAAGGCTAGTCGAAATGCAAGTTCTTGTCGTCCAAATGTGTAACAGCAGTGAAATGAGCAGTAGAGTAAGATACGACAGCTACTGGTGGATTCAAGCACTTATTGCTAAACTATTTACTGCGTGTATTGATCAAAGTTGATGGACTGACTGGCTCAGTAGCAGGTATTTGTACTGGTGGACAAGGATAAGGTTAAACTTACAGTCGAGTAGTGGTGGCAATTGCTTAAGTGATGATAGTTAACGAGGTATGACATGATGTATTAGGTTGACTATATTACGTAACCAGTATGTAACTTGTGGTATATTTTATTGTTTTTCTTCTCAGTTTTATTTCTCTGTAGGTTTGATGTATATTTTAGAGTAATAATATGGAGCCTGACTTCTACGTGTAACTAGTGTACGCAATTTTTTTTCTTTTGTTGATTTTGTTTTGTATTTAGACATTGCCGTGTAAAGATTATTACAACGCAATTTATGAATGTCAGATTACTTGTTCTGTGTTTGGACGGTGAGCTATTTAAAATTTCATGAGTACAATTAGTATTTTTTTTATTTGTCATAGAATTAGTGAAGTTTGGATTACTCATAAAAATAACGAAGATCCCAGTAACTAAGCAAATTTTTATCTCAACATTATTTTTTATTTGTATGATGTAATGTTTTATTCGTCATGTGGATTGTTGTAAATTTGTATGTGTATGTTACTCCGGATTGTGGAGAGTACAATAATGGAACAACTGTGTCAATAATTTGGTAAAGTAACAGCATTTGGTCGTCTATTTGAGGTAACCAGGGGCTGAGGTCTCCTCCTGGTTATTTTGATGACTTGCTACGTTTGTTCTAAAACAGTTTTCTTAAAAAAATGTTCGGAACTACCCTCGCATTGCAAGGATAGTACCGTGACATTTTTTTCTGCATGGGTAGCCGGTGGTGAAAGGGTACAGTACCGCCCGACATTGAAAATAGGTACAACATACATCATTACTTTTGTCAGAACAACACTTTTTTTTGTAAAATAACTCAATTTCAATTAATACAGCGAAGCCGGATACCAGTGTGGGAAAGAATGACAATTTATTTATTTAATTGATCACATGTGCACTCCCACAAAGTAAATCCCTACATCCAGTTTGGTGAGATCTGTGAAATGAGTGAATGTATGGTCGTCTGCTAACCACAGAGAGTGAATGTGAATATATGATCATCTTTGAGACGATCCTTTGGCCTCCTTTGGTGGGACCAAAGAGATGAAATTTACCTGAGCTTTGAGCGCCTGAAATGTGGGTCCCCCACTTCAGTAGAGGTGCGAGAGGACCTGAAGAACGGCCATGTTTCAGCACTCTGCCGCTGGATCTTGTGTTGTTAAGACCTGTCTTAGGTGTGCTCCGTAAAGACAAAAGAGTGGAGACATGGTATGCATGTGGAATATTTAAGAGCAGTTTGAAATAAAAATTTCTCTATTTCAGGAACGTTTGTGGGGAGAATTAAATGTCAGGCAGGTAATATTAATGGGATCGTAGTAATCTTCGGAAGTGACCAACGGTCACAATGAAACCACGTGTAGCAATAAGTTGAAATACTTCCGTGTGCTTAAGTTAAGCTGAATTACTAGCGTGTGTACAATAAGTTGAAATATTTAAGAAATAGTGTGTGTACCATAAGTTGAAATATTTAAGAAATGGCGTGTGCAGGACTTGAAATTAGAGACAAGTACTTCCATATGGTGAGTACTGTGTGAGTCTCAATCTGTGTATGAGACAAAGGATAAAGAGAAGTACTCGTCCATGGTATCAGTTGAGGACTCGCGTGTGTGATGAATATGTTCTTAATATTACTTTGCGTGATATGATTCCGTGTGACGCTAGATTCAAACTCTGAGAGAGAAGCAAGGTGAGTCGGCCGTCTATCCAGCAACGCCACTTGGCTTGCATTGCACAGAAAGACGTGCATATATCTCCAGAGTTCATAGTAGGAAAGTAGAATTACAAAGTGGGGCAGTGTCGTGTGAAAATGGGATAAATACTAATTGAAGTGGGAAAGCTTAAAGTGATAGTGTTGTGACTATTTATTGTATTGTATTCCATGTTGTAGTGTGGTGTATGTCATGTAATTTGGGTATGTGTGGTTTGCATGGGAGAGTAGCAAGGTAGTTTCAAAAGATTAGTGGGTTATGTTTGTTCCTTCTGTACCGCTCGATCTGGAGGAAAGTTTCGTGATGATGATTGTGAGAGTCGAAGTGTGAGATATAATAAAAGATCCACCATCCTATCCAGAAAGTGCACTGTAGCGTTAAATAATTACGAGACCATAAGGCAGAGAATCACCAATGTAAAGCCATGCCCACTGGGCAGAATTTCTCATGTGTTATTGTTGTAGGTTATAGTATTTGTGTGTTTAGGTTATAGAATTTATCGGAATAAATAAGATAGTGATAAGAAAAAGATTGGTGTACTTTTCCTTCGAATTGTATGTTGACATGATGTCCCGAATTTATAATGTGTGCGCCATTCATGTTCAGTGCGGTGGCCACATGTTGATAAAAGCCGTTAAATAAAAAAAGAAAATGTGGTATCGCCAGTGCGTAGTGAACAGTCAGAGTTCTGTAAATTACTGATAGTCAGATGTGCGTTTCCGTTGCGTATTATTCATACAGGAGGATAATTTGTAACTTAATTGTGAGTACGAGAGTTCATGTTACTCTATAAATAAGAATGAATCCACTCGCTTGGCAGACCACTCATCTTGCAGGCCTGACTGCTTGATGCCACAGTATGAGCAAGGCATGTGGGTGCCTCTCAAAATTGGAAATGGTTACGAAAACACACTTGACATCTTAGCCACAAATAATCCTGAGCATCACGACGGGTACAGGAATCAATGAACACACAGTCGTAGCGAGGCTCAATTCCGTAATAAAGAAATTCACCAAAACTAAATGCGAAATATATCTATTTGTAAAAGCAGCTAAAAATTCAGTTCACGTCTTTCTAAGAGACAGTCTCCAATGTTTCTAAACTATGTAAGTGAAGACCATATGTGGCTTAAGTTCAAAGAAATAGTATCAACAGCGCTCGAGAGATTCATACCAAATAAATTAATATCAGACGGAGCTGATCCCCCATGGTACGCAAAACACGACACAAAGCTGATGCAGGAACACCGAAAAAGGCACGTATAATTTAGTGGAGCGCAAAATTTCCAATACTGGCGAAGTTTTACTGTGGCTCGAAATCTGGTTCGGATTTCAATGCGAGGTGCATTTAATAGTTTCGACAACGAAACTCTCTAGAAATGTGGCGAGAAATCCAAAGAGATTCTGGTTCTATGTTAAGTAAACCAGCGGAAAGGCTCAATAAGCGATGAGGAGGAGGAGGAGGAGTAGCAGGAGGGGGGGACAAGGGACCCAACCCTTCGGAGCAGATAAAATCGTGGCAAATGTCCGCCGTGGCAAATGTCCGCACACCGAAGACGCCAATAAGAGGGCCTCTGCTCAATGTCGACGTAATTGTCTCCTTTTTAGAGGGCGAAACTGCTGGCAGCGAGTGGCCGTAATGAAAGTAATGGTTATAGAGAGGCCTTGGGGAAAAATGTAGAAACACCGCGGGAAATGCAGATGCTAACCAATCCTGAAAGTTGCGCTGATCCAAAGAAATTGGAACACCTGCCTAATATCGCGTAGGACCCCCGCGAGCACGCAGAAGTTTCACAACATGGCATGGACTCGGCTACTGTCTGAAGAAGTGCTGGAAGGAACTGACACCATGAATCCTACATTGGTTCGAAAATGGTTCAAATGGCTCTGAGCACTACAGGACTTAACATCTGAGGTCATTAGTCCCCGAGAACTTAGTACTATTTAAACCTAAGTAATCTAAGGACATCAAACCCATCCATGCCCGAGGCAGGATTCGAACCCGCGACCGTAGCGTTCGCGTGGTTCCAGACTGTAGCGCCTAGAACCGCTCGGCGAATCCTACATTGCTGACCATAAAGCCCTAAGCGTACGACGGGGTGGAGGTCTCTTCTGAACAGCACTTTGCAAGGCACTACACATATGCTCAATAATTTCCACGTCTGGGGAGTTTTGTGGCCAGTGGAAGTGTTTAAACTCAGAAGAATATTCGTGGAGACACTATGTAACAAATCGGGACGCGTGGGGTGTCGTATTGTCTTGCTGGAAGTCCGTCGGTATGTAGCATAAACATGAATGGATGCAGGTGGTCAGAAAGGATTCTTACGTCCGTGTCAGCGGTCAGAGTCGTTTTTATTTTAGTAATAAGAAAACAGTCTTAATCGCGTTTTTTATTTATTTAGTGCCGACCGGTTTCAGCCCATCGCAGAGGCCATCTTCAGGGCCAACATATGGTCGACTGCTGATGGCATCACCTCTACCAAGGTGTGGCAGGAGACTAAATAAAAAAAAACGCGAATAAGGCTGTTTTCTTAATACTACATTAATGTACAGGGTGATTCAAAAAGAATACCACAACTTTAAAAATGTTTATTTAATGAAAGAAACATAATATAACCTTCTGCTATACATCATTACAAAGAGTATTTAAAAAGGTTTTTTTTTCACTCAAAAACAAGTTCAGAGATGTTCAATATGGCCCCCTCCAGACACTCGAGCAATATCAACCCGATACTCCAACTCGTTCCACACTCTCTGTAGCATATCAGGCGTAACAGTTTGGACAGCTGCTGTTATTTCTCGTTTCAAATCATCAATGGTGGCTGGGAGAGGTGGCCGAAACACCATATCCTTAACATACCCCCATAAGAAAAAATCGCAGGGGGTAAGATCAGGGCTTCTTGGAGGCCAGTGATGAAGTGCTCTGTCACGGGCTGCCTGGCGGCCGATCCATCGCCTCGGGTAGTTGACGTTCAGGTAGTTACGGACAGATAAGTGCCAATGTGGTGGCGCTCCATCCTGCTGAAATATGAATTGTTGTGCTTCTTGTTCGAGCTGAGGGAACAGCCAACAAATGCTTGCTGGATGCGTGCTACATTTTCATCACTCGTTGTCGGCCGTCCAGAACTTTTCCCTTTGCACAAACACCCATCCTCTGTAAACTGTTTATACCAACGTTTATTACACCACCTATCAGGAGGTTTAACACCATACTTCGTTCGAAATGCACGCTGAACAACTGTCGTTGATTCACTTCTGCCGTACTCAATAACACAAAAAGCTTTCTGTTGAGCGGTCGCCATCTTAGCATCAACTGACGCTGACGCCTAGTCAACAGCGCCTCAAGCGAACAAATGTACAACTAAATGAAACTTTATAGCTCCCTTAATTCGCCGACAGATAGTGCTTAGCTCTGCCTTTTGTCGTTGCAGAGTTTTAAATTCCTAAATTTGTGGTATTCTTTTTGAATCACCCTGTATATTAATCGCTATTACTCCATAACTATGTTGTCCAAACATGTCAGAGTCGTATCTAAATATATCAGGAGTCCCCCCATATCACTCTAACTGCACACGCCCCAGCTTGATCAGTCCTCTCCGCACATGAAGAGTCATGAATCCATAAGGTTGTCTCCGTACCCGCACACGTCCATCCGCTAGATACAACTTGAAACGAGACTAGTCCGACGAGGCGACATGTTTCCTGTCATCAGCAGCCCAATGTCGGTGTTAACGGCCCCAGGTGAGGCGTAGACCTTTGTGTCGTGCAGTCATCAAGGGTACACGAGTGGGCCCTCGGCTCCGAAATCCCATATCGATGATGTTTCGTTGAATGGTTCGCACGCTGATACTTGCTGATGGCCCAGCATTGAAATGTGCAGCAATTTGCGGAAAGGTTGCACTTCTGCCAAGTTGAACAATTCTCTTCAGTCGTCGTTGGTCCCGTTCTTGCAGGATGTCGGAGATTTCATGTTTTACAGGATTCTTAATATTCACGGTGCAATCGTGTAATGGTCGTACGGGAAAATCCCCACTTCGTCGCTACCTCGGAGATGGTGTATCCCATCGCTCGTGCGCCAACTATGACAGCACATTCAGACTCACTTAAATCTTGGTAAGCTGCCATTGTAGCGGCAGTTACCGAACTAACAACTGCCCCAGACAGTTGTTGTCTTATATAGGCCTTGCCGACCGCAGCGCCATATTCTGCCTGTTTACACATCTCTGTATCTGAATAAGCATGCCTATACCATTTTCTTTGGCGCTTCTGTGTATGTTTGTGGTACCCCTCCTCAGATTTATTGATTGCTCAAGTGTTGTAAGGACAAGACTGATATCAACATTAGGCATTTTTCGTAAAATACATAACAAGATTGCAATACTATCTTTAGAGAGTAAAACAATTTCCATAGGACTTACTAAAAAATGTTCAAATGAGTGCGAATTCCTAAGGGACCAAACTGCTAAGGTCATCGGTCCCTAGGCTTAAACACTACTTAAACTAATGTATGCTAATAACAACACACACCCATGCCCGAGGGAGGACTCAAACCTCCGGCGGGACGGGCCGCGCGGTTCCTTACATGACGCCGCAAACCGCGCGGCAGGGCTTAGTAGTGAGAACAATATTCCAATAATACAGAACAAGAGACTTTATGTTTCGTTAGAGCTTGTTCTGAAATGCTAATGGTAAACTAACACCCAAATTGATTGTAATGGTACAAGAATTATTAAGCTGTTTTTAAACTTCAGAGGAGCAAGAAGATGGGAAAGATCATGTACTCCAAGACTCATGGCGAAGCTAAAAATTTTAGAATTAAGAACAGTTACAGAATAACAGTGGTATCATAAACACAGCAAAACATGAGAATTGGTATAACTTATTGTTACAATTCATGGTGAAACCTTCAGCTATCATTTATTTCGCAAATTCGCTAGTAGTTTCGGTCAGTGACAATTAGCAAGCTTAGCTGGCATAAAAGGCAGGAAAGTCACACCATGATTTGAACGAAAGTAATTTGCTCTTTTAAGCCCACCATACTACATAAAAGAAAATTATCGTACACATTTTTATTATTGTGGGAAATTTTTACGTACTATGGTGGGCATAAAAAGCAAATTACTTTCGTTCAAATTATGGTATAAATTTCCTGCCGTTTATGCCAGCTAAGCTTGACAACAGTCATTGAGCGAAACTAGTAGCGTATTGTGCAAAATAAATGACAGCTGAAGGTTTCACCATGAATTTTAACAATTATTTGGGAGCAGAATATTTCCTGCCGTTTATGCCAGCTAAGCTTGACAATAGTTATTGACCGAAACTAGTACCGAATTGTGCAAAATAAATGACAGCTGAAGGTTTCACCATGAATTTTAACAATTATTTGGCAGCAGAATATTCTCCCCTGCAAACATACATATCAGTACAAATACTCTTAGGCTTCCAGCAGGAAGTACAGTTTCACTTCTGGCACCGACTGGTCAACCAACCCACCGCCCTTTAGGCTAAACACGGGAGCATAAGATGTCTACAACACACTAAATACTCTCTTAGAGATACACGTAACAATTTAATACCAACTGAAATAATCAACCGCAGTGTCTGGTATGAATTCAACGTAGGAAAGATTGATAAATCAAAGCGAGCTAAGAACGTAATGAATAATTTACGTTAAGATAAGAGGTTAGGTTAGACCAATGACTACGTATAACCCGGGAGAAGCGAGCGCACAAGAAGTAGCACGAAGTGCCACAAAATTTAGGTAAGCTCACTCATACTCGTTTTAAAACTCAACAAGCACACCCCAGGATAAATGCGTTACTATCCTGCAGGTTAATTTGCGCTTTAATCTTTCCCGCCAAAAGGAAGCAAGTTAGACAAAAAAGCGGCACAAAGCAAGTACGTCTGCTCGGTTTCACAGTTTAAGGTACATAAATACAGCAGAATAATCAGTATCTACAGCACTAACGTCTTAAACAGAAAATGATCGGGTGCGTCAACACAATCGGAGCTAACAGGTTAACGACTAGGCAGGGACGGCCATCAGAAGAGATCATACATAGAATACCCCCGAACGGACAGACATGCCGCTGTTCCGAGAAGACTTTCAACACACGGAGGCTGAGTAAAATCACTCTATAGGAGGAGGAGATTCGAGTTTAACGTCCCGCGAACGACTTGGTCATTAGAGACGGAGCACAAGCTCGGGTTAGGAAAGTATGGAGAAGGAAAAGCGGCCGTGCTCTCTCGAAGGAACTATCCCGGAATTTGCCTTAAGCGATTTAGGGAAGCTGCGCGGGGTAGCCGCGCGGTCTTAGGCGCCTTGCCACGGTTCGTGCGGCTCCCCCCATCGGATGCTCGAGTCCTCCCTCGGGCATGGGTGTGTGTGTTGTTCTTAGCATAAGTAAGACTAGGGACCGATGACCTTATTTTTATTTTTTTTATTTTTTAATTTATTTTTTTTTTTTTTTCATGGTTGGGTTTGGTCGTTGCGGACGTCACATGACATCTGTTAAAGTTCGTTTGTTGATCCTTCCACTCAGTTTTTTTATTACAGAGGCCAACCAGCTCTCTGACCGAACACGCTGAGTTACCGTGCCGCCATCTCTTAGGAATTCACACACATTTGAACATTTGATTTAGGGAAACCACGGAAAACCTAAATCAGGATGGCTGGAAGCGGGTTTGAACCATCGCCCTCCCGAATGCGAGGCCAGCGTCAGTGTACTAACCACTGCTTCCACCCCCTCAATCTATGGAACTTAGTCAAATATTGGCTACCGCCAGTACAACCAGCGACTGTTATGACTGTGGCGGGAAACCGTTAGTACGGAGCCACGAACTAGCAGTGGAATTAACCAGCACCAACCACCACTTAAATGCTGCACAGAAATTGAACCGTGCTTCAGATGATACCACACTAAATACATTGGTGTCCAAAATTAAAGCACCAAACTGCTATTTCCCCGTCCTGCGTCTAATATTTTATTTATTTGCAAATTATAGACCTGTTACCTGATGTTTAAAACAGGTCGTACATCTTACAATTTTCGTTTTTCATCTTTTTACAGTTTTCTTTCCTTTTGTTTCATCTACAACGTTTACAAAGAATAATACTTTTCAAAATAACAATAATTTAAGGTTGAAATATAAATAAAATTTTGTTGTTTTTTAAGAAGAATATAAAAAGAAGATAGGATAAATGAGAGATTTGTTAGTACCATCACCGAATGCGACTGACGGTGAATACCTCGGAATGGTTTCTTCGAGCCGTTGACCGCCAGTCAGACACACACACACACAATGGTGTCTAATATACGATATAATCATGCAAACTGTCAACAGATGTCGTTACGACCGTGTCCTCTACGGAAGATGGCATTCCGATCAACGGACAACCACGCCAGCAATGACGTCAGGCCACCTATCAAGGGGGTTAGTTTGCAGGGTAGTCCCACGTGCACAATCGCTGTGTTCACAGTAACAGACGGTGCACTATGACAGATAGAAGACGCCTACAGACTCTCTGCTGTGGAGAGCCATGCGGAGAATAGAAGCAGGAGAATCGCTAACTGATGTGACCTTATGGCTTAATGTGAATCGTTCTGTTGTTTCTCGGATGAGGTGTCATCAGTTTATAGAGACCGAAACTGTATCCCGGAGACCAGTGCGGGTGAATCAGTAAAACTGAACGGCTGTCAGGTACCGTGAGGACATCTTGGCATCTCATGCGCGGTTGTTGCGAGGTGCTGTGGGCCCACACCTCGTATTGATGGACGATAATGCTCGACCATAAAGAGGACGGGTGGTTGATGTTTCTTTTGGAAACGGAAGACATTGCATGCATGGCGTGACCTGCTCGCTCTCTCGATTGGAATCCCACAGGGTATGTCTAGGATGCACTAGGGAGACGGGCTGCATCACGTCAGTGTCCACCAACCACTCTCCAAGACTGGTGAGCAGCTCTGTACGAAGAATGGTCGTCATTGCCTCAACATGAGATTGACGACATCATTCACAGCATGGCCCGTCGTTGTCAAGCCTGTATTGGTGGCAGAGGTGATCACACCCCATACTGAGCACATTAACCAGTTGTCAAAATGTATGTGCAAATCCGTTAAGTTGGGAAACGACGTAGAACACTTTTGACTATCGTTATGCAGGTTGCAGTTGATTACGTTCTGTATTCTTTACATTGTTTCTACTTTATTATCATCTGTTTATCCTGTTTTATGGCAAAATAAACGCAAACTTGCAAAATTTCAGTTTGTTGCTTTAGTTTTGGACACCAGCGTATGTCCTCATTGCATTCGTAGTCGACGATGTAGATAGCTGAACTGGGTGGGATATCGGCGGGCCACATCCCCAAAAAGCACCGTCGTCAGGCCACGAGTGGCCTACCGGGACCATCCGACCGCCGTGTCATCCTCAGAGGCGGATGCGGATAGGAGGGTGTCGGGTCAGCACACCGCTCTCCCGGTCGTTATGATGGTATTCTTGACCGAAGCCCCTACTATTCGGTCGAGTAGCTCCTCAACTGGCATCACGAGGCTGAGTGCACCCCGAAAAATAGCAACAGCGCATGATGGCTGGATGGTCACCCATCCAAGTGCCGGCCACGCCCAACAGCACTTAACTGCGGCGATTTCACGAGAACCGGTGTATCCACTGCGGCAAGGCAGATCCTAGTGCAGAGAGATCAGGTCCTCCAGACGTCACACCAGCGTTACACTTTCCACGTCCCCTGTTTTTGTGTGACCACGACGTCTTCTATGAGACCCAGGAGCATTGGAAGCCAGGAGGCCACGGGCTAAACTACTTCAGTCCACAACTGCCACTTAGGTCGTTCCGCCTCGCACCACCCGCTACTTCAAAATTCTCTTTGCCACTCCATTCGCGTCCTTTCGCTGAACCGTTCAGCGTGCTAGGTTCTTTGTCTCAAGACTGGCTACGAATTGTTGACAGGCCGTGACACAGCTGAATATGACCACGAACGAACGACACTTGTATTGTGTCCTCAATAAACTGCAATTGTCAGTCGCGGTCTGAATAGCATTATTTATAATGTGAGTGCGCTATTTCGTAGCTAAGAGAATTAGGACGTGGACAAGTTTTAGGTGCTTCCGTAGCCAAAGCAGGCGAAGTGTTTGGCGTGTCAAGACGCACGGAATCGAAGATTTATAGAGCATGCAGAGAAAGTGCAAAAACATCACCTGCTGGGAATATGTAATGTGATTACGATCATCGACCATTTTTCACGGTTTCTGCTACTGTTAGCAATTCCATGCCAACGGACCAGTGCTGTGGCGTACGTATCAATTCACAGTTGGTTCCTGAAGTTGGGAGTGGCTGATATTAAAATAGTCACGAATCAGGAGATCAAATTCGTTTCGGATCTTTTGATTTAGCTATGCCATGTGTTGCGTATTCAGAAGTTACGAATGAACCAACGGTAGAACGGAGCGGGTCCGTAAGGCTTTTTCGAAAATGCTTAGCTTTTACGTGAATGCTAGAGACGATGACTGGGCCAGCCGCTGTGGCCGAGCAGTTCTACGCCCTTCAGTCCGGAACCGCGCTGCTGCTGCGGTCGCAGGCTCGAATCCTGCCTCGGACATGGATGTGTGTGATGTCCTTAGGTTAGTTAGGGTTAAGTAGTTCTAAGTATATGGGACTGATGACCTCAGATGTTAAGTACCATAGTGCTGACAGCCAGCCACGGCGACTGGAATACCTATCTTGTGGTTTCCGCGTTCAGCGGGAACGAGAACAGGAACGTCACCCTTTTATTGGTTGGTTCATTTGGGGGAGACGACCAAACAGCGAGGTCATCGGTCCAGTTGGGTTAGGGAAAGATGGGAAAGGAAGGCGGCCGTATTCTTTCAAAGGAGCCATTCCGGTATTTTCCTGAAATGATTATGGGGGATCACGAAAAACCTATATCAGGATAGGCGGACGCGGGTTTGAACCGTCGTTCTCCAGAATGCGAGTCCAGTGTACTAACCACTGCGTAACCTCGCTCGGTCACCATTTGAGGCAGTGTTCGAGACAAAGATGCCGTCCACTTTGACGTTCTAAGTCCTAAATTGGGACCGAATTCCGAATCAGTGAAGAAGTTGGCGACCAGAATTCAGGAGGTACGGAGAAACGTACAAAAAGCGAACACAAAGGTTCTGGAAAGCCAGGAACAGCCGTATAGGCTCATGGGCGGACTACCACAGTATCTTACAGGGCAGTTGATATTGGTCATTAATTCCTATACAACGAAGAGAAGGATATCACGGACCTTACCAGATGGTGAAGATCACTTCAACACTTAACGTAAAGGTACTTTCCTACCAAAAATCTATCATGCATATCAGTCGGCTGGACCATTTAAGGATGGTGAACCACAGTTAGCTGAAACCGACCAGCTATGCAAAGGTGCGTTAGACATAGAGAAGGAACTTGTAGCTGTTAGACAGTACAAGAAACAAGACATACCTTATGCTTTAGGGTCAGTTAGTTATGTCGTTAGATTCTTAGCTTTATTCTTGATATTTGTGTTATGGGTATGTTTTACATTATGTTGTGCTCTGGTGGATTTAGGGTTTTCGTGTCATTGCCACGAGTATTTTTCTTTCATTATTTTTGGGTTATTGTCAGTTCGGTTTTTTTTTTGTTATCTCTAGTGGTCGTTGGTTACTCGTTTCTGAAGGACGGACAGGATGATGAACGGTTCCTTTTCTCAGTTGGCGACTTAATGTGTAATAGGGAAATAGGGTGCGAATAAGGACGCAGGAAATTTTGTTCATTTCGGATAGTAGGAAAGCTGATGTGGTTATGTCGCTAGCGGATTTGGAAAAACGCACTCAAGGGAATACTGTTGTCTGTTCAGACAGCCCGCCACGGACTTACATGCGGATATGCGAGGTGAGTAGGTTATTTGGAGAAAACGAAAGAGTTGCGAAAAGGAAATCTTGCCCACATGATGATACTTGCAGAAAGTAGGAAGTTATTCGCTGTACTTGGTCTTCTCACCAAAAACTGTGTCGGCCAATTGCAATGAAAAAGGAAATCCGAGGGACTGAGAAAATTGGATTTGCAGGGAAGCAGTATTATCATTATCGGTACGGCATGTGAGATAGTAGGCAAGGGTTTCCGCCTTCCGACTACGCTCATTGAAACCACGGTCATGACATTGACGCGGAATATGTTGCGTTGGCCGGATGGGTGTACAGGATACCACCCACCAAGAATTTTACTTAACGTAATATCACCTTCAACCCTGAACTTACGTGTTCGTTTGATAATTTTAACGAATCACAGCAGGGGAAATTTTTGAAGAAAATCTTCAGCACAAGATCATATGGTTGAGCATTTCAGATACCCGTTGTGGTTTTTTTCTGCCAAGTATTTGCATATGTTACTTCTGTAATGAGTGCAGACGTGCACACTCTACAGATCCACAGACGCACCAGTCGCCTGTCCAGTGATTGGCCGAAGGAATTGCTGATGACAATAAACCCTCTATATTAAATAGTGTAGTCATCACATTAAGTATTGTATGGTAATAAGGTCCTGGAGACTCCAGTTTGAGAATAAGCTCCTGTTAGTAGTGGATAACAGAGAAACCACGAGGGAGAGCTCATGGTTAGAGCTGGCTGTTGCCATCAGCATGGTATGGAGCTTTTTTTAAGGAGCAATTCAGTAATTCAATTTTGATCAAAGACTGGTCTTGGACGATTCGGATCGAATCTGTCGGTTGTGACTGTCTTGCTTGTTGTGTGGTTGTTTAGTGGAGACAGGAGCAAGGAACCGATGATGTTCTTGAACAGAGAATTCAGATATTAATTTATTCCACGCCTCTTATCAGATAGTAGAAATAATACATAACTTTGTTGCTAAAGAGCCAGCGTCAGTTGCTAACAGTAGATTTGAATGTAGAAACACATACAGATACAAAAGATTTATAAGTCTGCCACTCTTCAATGCAGTCGTTATTCAAAACATGTCGAGCCATGGCCACTGTGAAAGTCTATAAATGTTATTCGACGGGCGAACACGCAAAGTGGTGTCAGTACATGAATGTTCGAACTTAGGTATACCCGCCGCTAGAGCTCCTGAGAGTTGAGAGGGGATGCTTGCATCTTGTTGGCAGCAGCGTAATCGTTCGTACAGCGCCCTCGTTCGCTGGTGGCGGCTATAGAAAGAGCGGCGGGCGTAACTGGCGACGCACGTATTTTAAAGTGCGGCCTACCGGATAGACGCCGATACCGCATTTTCGGGAGAGGGGGGGCGTGCTGCATCCCGGAAAAGATCGGTGCGCCAATTGTGAATTCTTAGAGTTTTATTCCCACCGCGTCCAGGCAGTAGAGGCCAGCCCGGCCAACGAGCTGATGAAGTACGCCACCGGGTGGTATTGCACACATTACGACAAAACAGTCTGGGCAGATGGGGGTTTGCCACATCTGTCAACGATCGAGCCCAACAAACACGGTGCAACAAAGAGTGAAGTAATACTTTGCCACTCGGGCACTTGCATGCCACCGAGAAACTGACACGCTGCAAATTTAACAGGGCCCCTTGCTCCGGGTGGCGCGAGCTGGGAAAAGCTTTCAGCACAAGTAATAGGAAGCAAACTTACTCGTTTCCCTCCAGTTGCACTACGTCAGGAGCATAGCAATAAGTGTGTAAGTAATCAAACTTAGGGGCTCAAAGTTGTGTCGTGCCACCATTCTGTCTGCGTCTTGAACCTGTTCAAATGGTTCAAATGGCTCTGAGCACTATGGGACTTGACTTCTGAGGTCATCAGTCCCCTAAACCTTAGAACTACTTAAACTTAACTAACCTAAGGCCATCACACACATCCATGCCCGAGGCAGGATTCGAACCTGCGACCGTAGCGCCTAGAACCGCTCGCTTGAACCGGCGTGGCGGGCAATTGAATTTCACAGAACCACGGCCCGGCCGGCCGCGGTGGTCTAGCGGTTCTAGGCGCTCAGTCAGGAACCGCGCGACTGCTACGGTCGCAGGTTCGAATCCTGCCTCGGGCATGGATGTGTGTGATGTCCTTAGGTTAGTTAGGTTTAAGTAGTTCTAAGTTCTAGGGGACTTATGACCACAGCTGTTGAGTCCCATAGTGCTCAGAGCCATTTGAGCCACGGCCCACCCTTGGTGTTGAAGATCGGCTGACTTACTGAGTTCCAGCGCGGGGTGCCTACATGTGGCGTAGCGGCCACGTGATTTGGGAGACTTCACTGACACAGAGAGCGGCTGTACCAACAGCATCCACCCACTGAGGGATTCCGCCGACAGACTGCAAGCAGTATACGATATGGCCGGGGAAGGTTCTCCCATGCGGCCTCCTAGTTACCAAGACGTCATCGGCCATGGTCCTTGCTCGATCGACAGTGTTCCACATCTTGTTGATCTGTCCAAATTTAGGCGCCCTGAGGCGGACTTTTAATCTCCCTGGCATTCTCCCTTCGATTTTCGGTGATAATGCCTCAACGGCAAACATAGTTTTAAGTTTTATCATTCAAGGTTTTTTTTTAACATATTTAAGTGTGGGCGCCTTAGCCTCATCTTTCAGGTCCTCACCCTTCCTGAATTTTAACTCTTCTTCGTTCCCTCTGGTGCTGTCTGTTCTACTTGGTGTTCGTCTTTTCACCACCTGTTTTCTCTTCTCTTGTGTTTTTAGGCTGGAGATATTAGTGTGTTGTAGAGTGGCTGACTCATGCTTTTTTATTCTTGCTATCAGCCAGCCAAGGCCGTCTGCTACATTGTTTTAACACCTTCTCCCGCTTTTTTCCTTTTACTTAACGTTTCCAGTTTTGGCTTGATACTTTCGCTTCTACTTCAGAGTGGTTACACAGTTTTACCCATTTTGCTTCTTCCTCAGATTCCAGGCAATTTTGGGGTATGGTTTTAATACAAGACCTGTGTGACTAAGGAAAAAAGCAGGAACTGCCGCCCACGACCCAGGACAGCGGACGTCACCGGATGACCGAGGCGTCAGCGCATTCCGCGGTCGTCTGTGTTCGCTAGCACACTGAGGAAGCCCGGAGTGCTATATGAGACTGCTTGAACAAACGCTTGTCAGTACTACCACAATTTCACCGTATCCCCTGCCGTAAATCTGCTAGGGCTGTTGATGAAATATAGACAAATCTATACACCGTTATTTTTCCCAAGAAATGTCCATATACATCAGCGATATTTTTTTCACCGGCAGATCGATATCCAAACTGCAATATCGAGTACCTATATTTTTAGTTAATATTACATTTTTTCGCAATTTTCGGCAAATATTTGAAATTGTTCTTTAAAATTGTAGTAGAACATAATTTTACTTTCACTGCGTGTAGGAGTCTTACTACATTTTGAGCTCCCTTCACTTCCAGTGTTTCTCTTTAACAGTGTGAAGCAAGTATAGGTTGCACAAAGAAGACAGATAACAAGATTTTCGGTGTGGAGAAACACCACATCATTTACGTTAGCAGACAATTTTCAATACAACTATTTCTTCACATCGGCATTTTTCAAAAACAGTTCCCGAAGGCAATGAACAAAAATCTAAATGACGAGATTGGTCTTTGCAGTGAGCGGAGACGTGTGAGGGGAACTGCTGACGCAATCGGCGCTAGACGCTACCAACAGAAACTGCAACGTTTAGCTTCACCACACAATTTTGACACTAAAATTACTAGGTGGCTGCCGTTTGCAGAAAGGAAAAAACAGGGAAACTGACATTTAGCGTTCCGGACAGATCCGATATGTAACGAACCAGAACTACGTACCCATCGGACAACTTTTATTGTGCCACTTACATGTAGTTACCATTGCTAGCAAAGTGGTTATCGCCAACTGTGACCGTGCATCATTTTCATTTTGATTCTTGCTCTAAGGGGGATGTTAATGAACAGAATATCTAATAATGAATCAGTACTTAATTATACAGTTCTTAAACCGGTAGTGCATTTACATTGTGCAGCCAATATTTTTCCAGGCCGGTAGGTTGTTCTTTTTCCCGTCGATATGTCAATCATTTTCTTCGATATATCGATGGCCGATAATCATACTTTCTTAAATATCGATGTATCGGACTCCCGATGTTTTTAAAAATATCAACAGTCCTAAAATCTGCCTTCTTGCTCCTATTTCTCTGACGCATCCTGGCGTCTACTGGCTTCAAACAGGCCAGGTCGTTACAACTCATAGATGAAAAATGTATATTATGCATCTGACTATGTTAATATATCGAGAGCTTCAACTACAAGCTCAAAGAAAAGTGGAAGCATATGTGTATTTTCAGTAGTCTTCACAGCCCCAATTGCCTCCTACATCCGACTCACGTAAATAAATTGGGTTCCACATCATCAAAACTCTTCGAACTTACCGCGACGGATTCCAAACTCGCTAGAAAAACTCGCAAGAAATATGCACATCGCTTAGTTTCTGCATAATGTTGTACTGTAGAAAAGACTGCGAACTTCTGTAAAGTTTGGAAGGTAGGAGACGAGGTACTGGTGGAAGTAAAGCTGTAAGGACGGGGCGTGAGTCGTGCTTGGGTAGCTCAGTTGGTAGAGCACTTGCCCGCGAAAGGCAAAGGTCCCGAGTTCGAGTCTCGGTCTGGCACACAGTTTTAATCTGCCAGGAAAGTTTCAGATAGTGAGATAGATGGAACATATGGGATCAGCTGGGAACAATCATGTAAGCTTGGTATGCAACCTGTAAGTTTATCGAAGCAAGCAATACGGGTTGGGAATAAAGAATATGAAAGAACACCAGGTTTTGTGGATGTGATATTCTTAAAAACTTCAAACCTTGGTAAGTATTTTCTGAAAGAGATACAAATGTATGCTGAAACATTACGTATGACTAATGTACATAGGAAAGACAACATCCCACTGTGCTGCAGTATTATGAACTCTTTTATGCACTCAAACCCTGTGTCTCTTCCGAAATTTTTGAATCTCAAAGCTCTATGTCTGACTGAAAAAATTATTCGATATTCTAATGGCAACCTTACTCAGCCCTATTCCCAAGACACCTTCAGATGACTTTGGACGACCAGCAGCATCCCACAAACGTTTTAGGATTTCTTTACATTTAAAGTCTATGGACTTTAGTCGTCAGCAACAGAGTTCTGATTTTGCTTACACATTGTGTAGCATTACAAATGCGAGAGAAATGCGTAATTATATCAGCCCGAGATCCATATCTGACAGCGTTAACAATCTTTGTACACTACAGAAAGGAGCTGCAGATTAAGAGTTTCTGTTGCCTACATTCCTCACGTTTGGCTACTTACGTAGAGTACTTTCACATGTTAGCATGGGCAGGGGGAAGTACTAGATAGTGCAGAGTTAGCTGAACTGCGCCACGTCGGTAGTGTAACTGCTAAGGCCGTCCGCCTATGAAGTACACTCCTGGAAATGGAAAAAAGAACACATTGACACCGGTGTGTCAGACCCACCATACTTGCTCCGGACACTGCGAGAGGGCTGTACAAGCAATGATCACACGCACGGCACAGCGGACACACCAGGAACCGCGGTGTTGGCCGTCGAATGGCGCTAGCTGCGCAGCATTTGTGCACCGCCGCCGTCAGTGTCAGCCAGTTTGCCGTGGCATACGGAGCTCCATCGCAGTCTTTAACACTGGTAGCATGCCGCGACAGCGTGGACGTGAACCGTATGTGCAGTTGACGGACTTTGAGCGAGGGCGTATAGTGGGCATGCGGGAGGCCGGGTGGACGTACCGCCGAATTGCTCAACACGTGGGACGTGAGGTCTCCACAGTACATTGATGTTGTCGCCAGTGGTCGGCGGAAGGTGCACGTGCCCGTCGACCTGGGACCGGACCGCAGCGACGCACGGATGCACGCCAAGACCGTAGGATCCTACGCAGTGCCGTAGGGGACCGCACCGCCACTTCCCAGCAAATTAGGGACACTGTTGCTCCTGGGGTATCGGCGAGGACCATTCGCAACCGTCTCCATGAAGCTGGGCTACGGTCCCGCACACCGTTAGGCCGTCTTCCGCTCACGCCCCAACATCGTGCAGCCCGCCTCCAGTGGTGTCGCGACAGGCGTGATTGGAGGGACGAATGGAGACGTGTCGTCTTCAGCGATGAGAGTCGCTTCTGCCTTGGTGCCAATGATGGTCGTATGCGTGTTTGGCGCCGTGCAGGTGAGCGCCACAATCAGGACTGCATACGACCGAGGCACACAGGGCCAACACCCGGCATCATGGTGTGGGGAGCGATCTCCTACACTGGCCGTACACCATTGGTCATCGTCGAGGGGACACTGAATAGTGCACGATACATCCAAACCGTCATCGAACCCATCGTTCTACCATTCCTAGACTGGCAAGGGAACTTGCTGTTCCAACAGGACAATGCACGTCCGCATGTATCCCGTGCCACCCAACGTGCTCTAGAAGGTGTAAGTCAACTACCCTGGCCAGCAAGATCTCCGGATCTGTCCCCCATTGAGCATGTTTGGGACTGGATGAAGCGTCGTCTCACGCGGTCTGCACGTCCGGCACGAACGCTGGTCCAACTGAGGCGCCAGGTGGAAATGGCATGGCAAGCCGTTCCACAGGACTACATCCAGCATCTCTACGATCGTCTCCATGGGAGAATAGCATCCTGCATTGCTGCGAAAGGTGGATATACACTGTACTAGTGCCGACATTGTGCATGCTCTGTTGCCTGTGTCTATGTGTCTGTGGTTCTGTCAGTGTGATCATGTGATGTATCTGACCCCAGGAATGTGTCAATAAAGTTTCCCCTTCCTGGGACAATGAATTCACGGTGTTCTTATTTCAATTTCCAGGAGTGTATTTTGCAGTGTTTTACTTGGCATAGTGGTATGCCCTTGACTTGATCCCATCCCTGAACCGATTTATATTGCCTGTTAGGAGGGGACATACCGCTAAACACGTACTCCGAAGTTCAGTGTAACTTGACGTTGTTTTTCTCATCGTAGAAATTATAGAAGCGATAAATAATAGAAAAAATCCTAGTAAAAACAACGGCTAATCGAACGCAACCCCTTCAGCTGTGTAGTCGGTAACTTCAGCCTTTATTCTTTACCTGCTGAGCCATTGAGGCACGTCTACCAGCTAAAAATAAGCTATTTCTAAAAACAGAAGCTGCACTGAGCCAAAGGAGGAAGCACTATTCATAGAATACAGTACAAAAAGTTGTTGATGTTGTGGTCTTCAGTCCAAAAACTGGTTTGATGCAGCTCGATGCTGCTTTATCCTGTGCAAAACTCTTCATCTCCGAATAATTACTGCAACCTACATCCTTCTCAATCTGCTTATAGTATTCATCTCTTCGTCTCTCTCTACGATTTTTACACCCCATGCTTCCCTCTAGTACTAAATTGGTGATCCCTTGATGCCTCAAAATGTGTCCTACCAATTGATCCTTTCTTCTAGTCAGGTTGTACCACAAATTTCTCTTCTCCTCATGTCTATTCAGTGCTACCTCATTAGTAACGGGATCTTCCCCTCTAATCGACAGCATTCTTCTGTAGCACCACATCTCAAAAACTTCTGTTCTCTTCTGGTCTGTTTATCGTCCACGTTTCTCTTCCATACATAGCTACATAAAAATACTTTCAGAAAGGACTCCCCGACACTTAAACCTATACTTAATGTTAACAAATTTCTCTTCTTTAGAAACGCTGTTCTTGCCACTGCCAGTCTACATTTTATATCCTCCCTACTTCTACCATCATCACTTATTTTGCTTTACAAATAGCAAACTTATCTACTACTTTAAGTATCTCATTTCCTAATCTAATTCCTCACCATCACGTGATTTAATTCGACTACATTCCATTATTCTCGTCTTGCTTTCGTTGATGTTCATCTCATATCCTTCTTTCAAGACACTGTCCATTCCGTTTAACTGCTGTTCCAAATCCTTTGTTGTCTGTGATAGAATTACAATGTCGTCGGCATACCTCAAAGTTTCTCCTCCCCGGACTTTAATTCCTACTCCAAATTTTTCTTTTGTTTCCTTTACTGCTTGCTCAATATACAGATTGAATAACTTCGGGGATAGGCTATCCCTGTCTCACTGCCTTCTAAACTACTGCTTCCCTTTCATGCCCCTCGAACCTTATAACTGCCATCTGGTTTCTGTACAAACTGCACATCCTTTCGCTCCCTATATTTTACCCCTTCCACCTGTATTAGTTATTTAAGTTACAAATAATTTATTCAGAATAAATTTGTTCAAATGATGTACTTATCTGAATAATTATTCAGACACAAATATAATAAAATAGCACCTGTCTGTGCTTACCGTTACACCTTATGCTTCCTTTCTGTTTCCATTCACTGCATCTAGGATTATCAGCTGTACCCAGTCCCGTCAGTTAATTTGCTCGATTTACTCACGAAAACCTATGCTGTAGCTGCATTGAAGTTTTTTTTGTTAGTTATAAACAAAATTGACAATTACAGGCATTTGTCACACTCCTCAACATAAATCTTTTTAATGTCATCTTCCAAAATACGTGTCAACATCAGTACATCTTTAGCAGCAGACTCATTGCAAGCACTATTTCATGAGCTATTCTTTCAATCAGGCTTATACTTCCACCGTAAAAACAATGACAGTCAATAACATTCAGTATTTTATTATCACTTTAAATTTCGTTAAACGTTATCATGCCCAGTCACTGTTGTAACACTTAATGAATCTCAGTTGTACTGCACACACTTTCTCCATAGAAAACATAGAAATTCGACAGCTAAATGGAAATTCTGCTTCTAAATGCTTTCGAATGTTTGCTGGGCTCGTTAATGCCGCTACATTGTGAGGAAGCTGTGAACTGTATGTTTCCTTGTCTGTGTGGCCCTTTCCACGCTATTGTTCGTCTGCACTTGGTGAGTGAGCTTCGAATGATACCGAATGAGAAAACTGCCAGCAGTATGCTACCGTGTGTGCGTGCACAGCGACTCCCACCAGCACGTGCACATTGCAATGAGTGCAAATTTGTACAGAACATAAACGTTGTACTCGCCTTCTGCAACCCAGCAAGTCTGTAGTTGAGGGACATTGTATTACCAACGGACATTCAATGGAGTACGAAAAAACATTAATTTTTGTCACAGCATCATCCTTTTGGGACTTCATTATAAAAGAATCCGTTGAAATATGCATTGTGGAAAAGCGAATGAACTGTGACAGCAACTACGAGCTGGTAATTTGTGGAATCCCGTAATCTCCGAGATTTGCACCAGATGAAGACGACAGAATACTCCGATGACTACAGCAGGCACCAATGCCTAAGACAGCTGATCCTTCTAGTACACCAGCGAGGGCGCTGCCGCTGGGCGGTGTGGTCCTTTTGTCACCGTGACTATGACGCATGCGCGGCAACACTATCAGCGCGCTATATAAGGCGGAACGGAGAACGTCTTCACAACACTTATCCTCCAGTCAAAACACAACACGGCTCATGGTCACAGCTGTGTCACCAACCGCCACCTCAGAGAATACCCCCTCTTTTTCCTTACTGTCCTTACGAGTCTCTACAATGTCATCCTCTCCACCGGCTCTACTCCGAGGTGTGGATGACTTCCCACATCCTCTTATACCCAAAAACCAACAAACCCCCTTCCGTCGCCTCTTCCTATCGTCCCATCTGCTTCACCACCATCTTCAACAAGGTCTTCGAATCCATCCTCTCCCGTCGTATCCATCGCCACCCCAATCAACACCACCTCTTCCCCCTTACCCAGTGTGGCTTCTGACCCTCCTTCCCCACAGAAGACAAACTCATTAACATCATCCACCTTCATTCCCTCCAACTTAACTCCTGTCGCTCTGCCATTTTTATTTCCCTCGATCTCCAAAATGCCTACGACTGCATGTGGCACCCCAGTCTCCTCTTTAAACTCCAAAACGACGTGCTGCCTACCAATTTTGACCATCTGGTCGCTTCCTTCCTATCACACCATCCTTCCTATTTCACCCTCCACGACACCAACTCCCGTATCTTTTATCCCACGGCTGGCATCCCTCAGGGCTCTGTCCTATCCACCCTCTTCTGTACACCACAGATATGCCCAAGCCACATCCACCTGTCCACCTCCTCCAATACGCTGATGACACCGCCTTCCTGGCTCTCTACCCTACCCTTCAACGGTCCCAATGCACCCTCCAAACCCACCTTGACCAGTTCACCACTTGGTATAACTGGTGGTTCCTTCGTATCAACCCCACCAAAACCTAGGCAATCATCAGAGGCTGCACCACCCGCTCCTTCTGTTTCCATTATTTCTACCTCACCATTTATGGTCCTATCCAGCTCACCCACACCCTGTGATACCTTGGCCTCACCCTTGACCGTCACCTCACCTGGACCCCTCATCTCCAGACCATCCGGCAGAAAGCCCATTCTCGCCTCCGCCTTCTGAAACGCCTGTCTGGCCAGACAGGGGAATTGCATCCTTTCACCACCCTCCACACCTACAAATCCCTCATCTACCCTATCCTCTGTTATGCCAGCACTACCTGGAGCTCTGTCCCCCCCCCCCCGCCCCCGCTTTTATAAGGCCCTCCAAATCCTAGAACGCCACACACTCTGCCTTGCCTTCTCTATTCGCCTTCCTTCCCCCACATGACTCCTGTATGACCTCATGCCCTTCCCCCACCTCCTCCTTTTCCTTCAACATCTCTGCATCCTTTACACTGTCCGCAGGCTTGATCCCCCCACACCCCCTAATTTCCTCCTTCCTCTCCATCCCCCGCCTGTTGCCGTGCCTCTATCGCTGTATCCCTCACCCTCTCTACCTCCACACCCTCCATCTCTTTCATCAGGGAAATTTCCAGCTCCTCCCCCTCCCAGATGTTGAACTTCTCCATGACATCTACCCTTCATACCAACTGTAGCCTGGCCTATATACCCCCCCCCTCCCCAGGGACCCCCTTTCCCTGTCCCCTCCTTCTCGCCTCCTTTTCCCTTCTTTGTTGCCCTCCCCCCACCCCCAGCAGATACTCCCAGGTTTTTTCCATTATCAAGTGTGCTGCATTACTGTTGTGCTCAGTGCCTTTTTACAGTGTCATCTAGTGATGTGGTTTTAACTGTGTACTCGACTTGTATATAGTCCATGATTGATCATGTGCTTTTTATACTGTGACCAACTTTTAACTTGATTTGCCTCCAATGTTTTTAAGTGCACTTCAAATTGCCAGCTGTGTTCTTTTAACTTTATGTCGACTTTTTAACTGTCCCCCAGTGCATGTCCCCATATCAGTGTGTATTTTTAACTCCAATCAGCTCCATTTACAGTGTTATTTATGTCCCCCTTTTTATCCCCTTTTTATGTAAGAGTTCGCCTTTCTGTATTCTTTTTGTAAAGCCTTTTGGCAGAAGAGCGGTGGACTGTGCCACTGCCAGCCCTCCCCAGCCCACGTGGGGAAGGGGAATGAAACTACAATAAAGAAAAAAAAGTCTTCATAGGTCTTCGAGTCCATCATCTTCCACCGTATCCATTACCAGTGTGGTTTCCAGCACTACTATTCCACTGGCGACCATCTCCTTAATCTTTCCCATCTCCTCTCCCTCCAACTTAACTCCTGTCACACTGCTATTTCTGTTTCCCTTGACCTCCAGGATGCCTATGACCATGTATGGCATTCTGGGTTCCTTTCCAAGCTCCAGACCTACGCCCTTCCTATCAACTTCGTCCATCTCATTGCCTCCTTCCTCTCCCACTGTCATTCCTATGTTCCTATTTATAATATCACTTCCTATATTTTCTACCCTACCTCATGTGTGCCCCAGGGCTCTGTCCTTTCTCCCCTCTTTTATCTCCTGTATACCACTTATATTGTAAAACAATCCTCACCTGTCCATCTCCTTCAACATGCTGATGACACCGCCTTCCTTGCCCTCTGTCCTATCCTTTAACGGTCCCAACGCTCCCTCCAGTCCCACCTAAACCAGTTTACCGCTTGGTGCAATCAGAGGCTCCTTCAAATCAATCCTTCCAAAACCCAGGCAATCATTATAGGATATACCACGCCCTCCTTCTGGCTCCATGATTTCTACCTCACCATCTATGACTGCTCTATCCAATTTACCCCCACCTTGAACTACCTTGGCCTCACCCTTGACTATCATCTCACCTGGACTCCCCATCTCCTTACCATCGAACACAAACCCCTTGGTAGACTCTGCTTCTTAAATCTTCTGTCCTGCTGGATATGGTGATTGCATCCTTGTACCATATTTCATACCTACAAATTCTTGATCTGCCCCATCCTTTGTCACGCCAGTGTTGAGTGGATTTCCACCCCTCCTAAGTTCTACAAACCCCTCCAAATCCTTCAATGCCATGCCCTCTGGCTGCTTTCTATATTCATCTCCCGCCCCGCACAAGGATCCTCTGTGACTTCATCCCCTTCCCACATCTACTACTTTTCCTTGAACACATATGTACCCTAAAGTTTTAAGCATGGCTGCATGATCAGCGACCGTTTATAAATTAAAGTTAAACCAATTACAGCCCTCGGTCGCAAAAATTAAGTCTTTCGATCTGGTTTCGTTACTTCTACGAGTGCCTTCATCAGGAAATTAAATATTCAAGTTGGTCTATAATATAAGTACAAAGATTATGGGAAAAATATTTTTATAAAAGTGTAAGTACTGACTAATAGCACATGAAAGAAACAGTAGTTACATGTTAAGTATAAAATTAAATATCAAGTGATAAAGCTTTAGTCACAAAATTTCTAAAAAAAGAATAGATGGCAGGCAAGCCACTATGGGCTGCTCACGTATGTTAAGCCACAAGAAGCAACATGCTGAGGCGCCTGCATTAGCAGCTGCGGGCAGATGAACATTACACCAAGGGTGCCATCTAGTAGCCGCAAATATAAGTAGGCTAATTAACATTTAAAATGTAGACAGAAGAATGTTAAGATGAACATTATTTTGTACATGAAGTAACAGGCAATGCTTTGTTTGACAGCAGTAGACATGATAATTTTTTGTCTTTGTAAAAGCTTAGAAGTGCAGTTTTAAAACTGAAAACAACATAGCTGTACAAAAAGAAACAGTACTTACATGTCATGTATAGAATAAATATCAAGCGATAAAGCTTTAGTCACAAAATTTTCAAATTGGAATGTATGGAAAGCAAGCCACTACGGGCTGCTCGCATATGTCGAGTTACAGGTAGCAATTTTGTGCACAGTCTACGTCAATTTTATCAGCGATTGAACAGAACTCTTAATAAAATATTCCACTAACAGCCAATGTTCTCCTAGTACTTAGGTTGTGATTACCACTTACACAGTACGATCATAAGTTAAAAGAATGTAACTAAGCCCTGAATTACTTTCAGAGATAAGAATTTAAACATCGTTGAAAACTGTTGATGTTACTAAAACAAGAAAAAAACTGTGTTTTGGCGTCCTTTCATTATTAATGCAAAGCTAGGTACCAAATACCGCATTTACATTTACCTATTAGTTGTATGGATCACACAAAGACCCAAACCCAGTTCACTTAAAAAAAAACTAATCAACAGGTGTGGACTAAGGCCAACTGCATGTTACCCTCTTACAATAAACTCTGGTGAGTGACGTTATTCATCAGTCTGAATACGAAATATATTACTGAAAACCCCTTTTTATAATCTAAGGTCAGGCATTTTAATTACAAGGACAATTGCAGCAATAGAAGTGTGTTCTTTTCCGTGTACAAAGCATTGATATTCCGTTTATTCTGTGACATAAATTATTTCCTCCGTAGTGATGTCAGACCCATCTAGTGACAGCTCTTGTAGTGATGACAATGTAAAGTATTAGTCGACAGTCCGTCGCTAATGTCACATTTTCAGATCGGTATATCAGTTAAATCCTTTCTCGATATGCAAACTTGTCATTGAATACGGAAGAGAAAACAAGGTATGAGCTAGTACTTCTTATTATCATCAGGACTCAGACTATCAAAGCTGTTTAAATTTTAGATATTGAAAAAGCTGGTAATACCAGCCGGTGAATGATCGCATTTGCCTGGCCGAAACATTACACTCAGTCAGAAAGCCCATCCTTAGGAGCAACCTCTCCACTCAATCAACTGAATAGTATCTTTTGTCAAACGTGGCCTGTAATTTCTAGATTTCCTCGTTATTTTGGAAAAAATTCAATTTCCATGCTAGTTTATTATCCGAAAGCTGGTTATGAAATTTGGAGATAGAAAAACGTAAATGCTTCTACTAAAATGTTGTTTGCGGAAGGATTGGGGATGGGGGATTTTTATCCTCAAGATCTTCCCCTTGGATACCAGACCTGACAGCCGTGCATGTTAGCGGGCCGGCTCGGATAGGGACGTACGCCGGTCCCATATAGACTACGAGAGTCCGTGTGCCAGCCAACATGTATATGGTCTTTAGGCGGTTTTCCACATCCCACTACGTGAATGGCGGGCTGGTACACAAGTCGCATCTCACACGATTCGCAAACATTTAAAAAATTTTCATTCACTTTGACATGATTAACGCTGCACGCACACAATTGGAGGTACATACATTGTGTCCTTGGGGGGGGAGGGGGGTCGGTGATGAATGGGTGTCGACTCGAAGAGCAACCGACCACCACTTAAAACTGGCGATGCTAACGTTGAACACATGAGATACGAAATGGAACGAGCACGTAGGACGGTAGTAGGGAAGACGAACGGTCATCTTCGGATTATTGGAAGAATTTTAGGGAAGTGTCGCTCATCTAAAAAGAAGACTGAGTAAAGAACACTACTGTAGCCCATTCTTCAGTACTGCTCGCGTGTGCAGGATCCGCACCAGATCGGATTAAAGGAGGAATGGAAGCAATTTACAAGCGTGTTGCTATACTTGTTTCGGATAAGTTCGTTTAGCATGCGGATATTATGAACTAAAATGGCTATCCCTAAAGTGAAGACAGTATTGAGAAAATGTAGAGAACAGATCTTTGAGGCTGACTGCCACTCTGCTGCCACCGACGTACATTTCGCGTCAGGACAACGAAGATTGCCGGCCGGTGAGGCCGAGCGGTTCTAGGCGCTTCAGCCTGGAACCGCGTGACCACTACGGTCGCAGGTTCGAATCCTGCCTCGGGCATGGATGTGCGTTATGTCCTTAGGTTAGTTAGGTTTAAGTAGTTCTAAGTTCTAGGGGACTGATGACGTCAGATGTTAAGTCCCATAGTGCTCAGAGCCATTTTTTGAACCACGAAGATTAGAGAAATTAGAACTCGTACGGAGGCGAATTAACAGTCGTTCTTCCGTCGCTCCCTTTGCAACTGGTACAGGAAAGCAAACGAATAGTAGTGATGCAATACGCAGCGGGTTTCGGAGTATGTACGTAGATGTAAAACAGCACAAGATAAGTCGACGAAGAAGCTCATCACAAAGCTGGATTCGCGCCTGACTGTAGCAGCCTCTTCAGTGAGAGGCACCCACATGCCTTGCTCATACTGTGGCATCAAGCAGTCAGGCCTGCAAGATGAGTGGTCTGCCAAGCGAGTGGATTCATTCTTATTTATCGAGTAACATGAACTCTCGTACTCACAATTCAGTTACAAATTATCCTCCTATATGAATAATACGCAACGGAAACGCACATCTGACTATCAGTAATTTACAGAACTCTGACTGTTCACTACGCACTGGCAATACCACATTTTCTTTTTTTATTTAATGGCTTTTATCAACACGTGGCCATCACACATTATAAATTCTGGATATCATGACAACATACAATTCGAAGAAAAGGCCACAATTTTTTTTCTTTTCACCATCTTATTTATTCCGATAAATCCTATAACCTAAACACACAAATGCTATAACCTACAACAATAACACATGAGAAATTCCGCCCAGTGGGCATGGCTTTACATTGGTGATTCTCTATCATATGGTCTCGTAATTATTTAACGATACAGTGCACTTTCTGGATGGGATGGTGGATCTTTTATTATTTCTCACACTTCGAATCTCACAATCATCATCACGAAACTTTCCTCCAGACCGAGCAGTACAAAAGGAACACGCATAGCCCACTACCTCTGAAACTACCTTGCTACTCTCCAATGCAAACCACACATACTTAAATTACATGACATACACCACACTACAACATGAAATACAACACAGGGAATAGTCACAACATTATCACTTTCAGCTTTCCCACTTCAATTAATATTTATCCCAGTTTCACACGACACTGCCCCACTTCGTAATTCTACTTTCCTACTATGAACTCTGGAGATATATGCACGTCTTCCTGTGCAATGCAAGCCAAGTGGCGTTGCTGGATAGACGGCCGACTCACCTTGCTTCTCTCTCAGAGTTTGAATCTAGCGTCACACGGAATCATATCACGGAAAGTAATATTAAGAACGTATTCACCACACACACGAGTCCTCAACTGATACCATGGACGAGTACTTCTCTTTATCCTTTGTCTCATACACAGACTGAGACTCACACCGTACTCACCACGTGGAAGTACTCGCCTCTAATTTCAAGTCCTGCACACGCTTTTTTCTTAAATATTTCAACTTACAGTACACACGCTAGTAATTCAGCTTAACTTAGGCACACGGAAGCATTTCAACTTATTGCTACACGTGGTTTCATTGTGACCGTTGGTCACTTCCGAAGATTACTACGATCCCATTAATATTACCTGCCTGACATTTAATACTCCCCACAAAAGTTCCTGAAATAGAGAAATTATTATTTCAAACTACTCTTAAATATTCCACATGCATACCATGTCTCCACTCTTTTGTCTTTACGGAGCACAACTAAGACAGGTCTTAACAGCACAAGATCCAGCGGCAGAGTGCTGAAACATGTCCATTCTTCAGGTCATCTCGCACCTCTGTCGAGGTGGGGGAAGACCATGCTACCGTATTGGTCAGCCACATTTCAGGCTCTCAAAGCTCCGGTAAGTTTCATCTCTATGGTGCCGCCAAAGGTGGCCAAAGGATCGTCTCAAAGATGATCATATATTCACATTCACTATCTGCGGTTAGCAGACGACCATACATTCATTCATTTCACAGATCTCACCAAACTGGATGTAGGGATTTATTTTATGGGAGTGCACATGTGATCAATTAAATAAATAAATTGTCATTCTTTCCCACACTGGTATCCGGCTTCGCTGTATTAATTGAAATTGAGTTATTTTACAAAAAAATGTGTTGTTCTGACAAAAATAATGAAGTATGTTGTACCTATTTTCAATGTCGGGCGGTACTGTACCCTTTCATCAGTACGTAAACTGTAGGACACAGGCAGACACTCGAGGAGAAATTAAGAATCGTGACTGTGACAGTGTTAAAATTCATGCTGTAACCTTCAGCTGTGACATATTTTGCGTAATTTGCTACTAGTTTCGGTCAATGACCATCATCAAACTTAGCTTAAAACGAATAATTCAAACCGTTAGAGATTACACAGTTTACAGGGATATATGAGGCTAAATAGTATTTCACTTACTAACATAAACAGCAGGAGAGTTATACCATAATTTGAAGAAAAGCAATTTGCTTTTTTGAACCGACAATTGTACGTAAAACATTTTTCACAATAATAACTATTTTTCTTTTAGTTAGCCATGAGCTCTCAGATCCATTCCCGACCTAGTACACCCCCTTGGTTCCTATATCTTGTATGGATTTATTTGGCTAGATCTTATACGGCAGATCCTAGGGGCGGTCTGTAATTTTGATAAAAAATTGCCTATCCCCTCCCCCTCTATTAAAAAAATTAGCATTGTTTCCTTCTGTTTTCTCTGTAGTGTGCACCATACCCATATTAATAAAAAAAATTGTACTGTGTAGAAAAGTTCCACCCCCTCCCACCTTCCGCCCCCACCCACAATCACCAACCATCCCTGGATGTTGCATTGGGTATGTGGAATTAATAGTGTAATAAAATTTTAATCTCTATGTTCTGCTGTTTATAGAAGTCCCCACCCCACAACCAGCACACTGCCGCACATCTTCCTCTGGGTATGTGAAGTTAAAAGTCTAATATAAGTTTTAATCTCGTTGTTACTGTTAAAATATATTTTGATATAGGACACTGTGTCCGACTGGCTTTCTTTTAGTTGTGAGAAATTATTTCTATTATGAGAAATCTTTTACGTACTATGGTGGGCTTAAAAGAGCAAATTAACTTTGTTAAAATTATGGTATAACTTACCTGCCATGTATGCCAATAAGTGAAATACTATTTACTCTAATTTTTCCGTGTAAACTGCGTAATCCCTGTTGGTTTGATTTATTCGTTTTAGGCTTAACTTGATAATGGTCATTGACCAAAACTAATAGCGAACTGTGCAAAATAAATAACAGCTGAAGGTTTCACCGTGAATTTTAACAATAATTTTGAACCGTATCATCTTCTTCTTTGCCTAGGTGTGGTGTGTCGTCTTCCGGAGCCTTGGCTTTGCTCTGCCGCGATTGGTCCGTTTGCTTTTAAATTTCAGAGGGCGCTGCGTTCTGGGGAGAGACCTGCTGACGACGAGAGTATCGAGTGCTGCTGCCGGAGTGAGGCAGAGAGTTTAGTTAACGGTTGTGTGGCAGCGCAATGTTGCGGGAAAGGTGGTATGACTTCCTGTGAACGGACGTGATTGCTACGAGCATGTATACTCGGGACGGCGGCAGTCGTTCTGGACGGGCTGTGTGATAAGGAAGCTCGGCATGGCAACTGTCGACGCGTTGCTATGGCGGAACTGGGGCGATTGACATAACTCGAGTTGGTGCTGGTTGCAACCTGTCGCCGAATGCTTGTCTGCCTTCTGGACTAACGGTGAGAATTTCTTGATGTGTCTCACTCAATTTCTGCCCGTGTCGTCGGGTGTGTTTTGCTCTAAGGTCGTGTGCCTTGGTGTTCCGCAATTTTAGTAGGCTATGGCGTGCCCGAAATCCAGATTCAGTGATCCGCTGTAATATTGTCAAGTGTAATTATCACTAGAAAAGAGTGTTAACTCTCTGTGCCTTAATAACTGAACCTAAAATATTATCGGTGGTTGAAATTTTATTCTGACCCAAGTGCAATAAAGATCTTGTATTTTGGAGTTTGTTGAGTGGTATTATTATTTAGTACTGGTCGTCACATTTACTAAGTCGAAGATTTACGAAGGCCAGTGGGCGTCATTAACAGTTCCTGCCTAGATAGGCGTTATATTTTGAACCATGTGTTTCAATGTTTAGTAATTTTTATTTTATGTTTTATAGAGAGTTGCTGTCATGCCCTATGTGGACGATTCGCCACGTTGGTGAAGTTTCTAGTTGTTCTGCTGGTCTGTGCCATATTGCTAAAGCAGGCAGTCCTAGCACAGCTGACTGTAAATTTTTCCTAGTGGTGAGGAGCACGGGCTGGTTTTAAGTGCTAGCTCACTAACTTCAGCCATTCTCAGATATTTATTACTACTGATATTCAGGCCCTTCAAGCCGAGTGGCGACGTCACTACCCTTTTTTGGTTTTTAATTTTATCTTGTTAGCTTGTTTCATTAAAAAAACCTTTGGTATATGAATTTGTCTTTGGGTCTTTACTGCTCCTTTGGACGAAGTAAATTAACTGTTGGTTTTGCATTCTTGTAGCATTATCAAAACAGCATTTGTGGTTATATTTGATTGGTTCTTCTGGCCGAATGATTAAAGTCATTCCTTTCAGTAACTTATTGTATTGGTCAATAATTAATCAAAAGTGTTGGGTGTGTGTGTGCGTGTGTGTGTGTGTGTATCAGTGAACAAGTGTTTTTTAATGTTTAATAAAATTAAATTGTGTTTGAAACTGCAACCTCATTTGGGTCTACGCCTTCACTCCCTGTAGCCTTTGATCTCTGCTTACCTTACGTTTTGGTTAAGTTTTCCCATACCACGACGTATCACATTTGGCGGCTGAAAATCCTCGCCTACAATTATACGTAAACTCTGATAATGGTTGGAAGTACTGTCCTCCACGGACTGTACAGTAGCTTGCACGGTGCGGGTGTCATTGTACACCCGCTACACCTTGCAGCACCACGTGACAGAGCGTCCGCGCCAAAGAGGCGCCCCTGACGTGACGTCCGGCGCTGCGCGAGGCACCGCGGCGCGGCGCGAAGCGGGCGCCGGCGACGACGACGCAGCCGTCGACGCGGCGCGGCCACGCGGCCGGCGCGGCGCGGCGCGCGGACAGCCAGACAGCCAGACAATGCGCTGACAGATTGGCGCGCGCCGCCCGCTGACGCCGCCGTCGCCGCGCACAAAGGGCGTCAAGCCGGGATGACGTCACCCCGTACCTCCCACCGTCTTTATCTCCCCACCCCACTCGCCGCGCACTTCTCTCTTTCTCTATTTTACTTTTTTTCCTCTCTTTTAACCGATTCTTCTCATTTGGATGGAGGGTGCAGGAATTGAATTATTCCGGTGCGAGGAGTACCGCAAACTGTTGTGGCAGGAAATCGAGACGGAATAATTGCAAAGGCGGCGTGCTGGCCGCTGTCGGGTCTGAGGGTAGGGAAGAGGGGCGAGGGTGGATGTCACTGCGTGAGGTAGCAGTGCCGCGGTACAGGGAGGGGCGGGAGGCGGGGGTGGCAGCGAAACGACTGGGAGAAAGGGAGGGCAGAGCAGCGAAGCCTCTCACCGCTGGCTGCTATTGTCCACATCAGCAACATTTTAGTGCTGCAATATATTCATACAAACGTCTGAATACAATATTTTGCTGCTAGAGTTAGATGGACTAAAATCCTTCTGAGTGGATGATTGCTTCAGGATCTAATTCAACTGCCCATATTGTATTCAAACAACCTTATAAAAAGACACTCATGCTATGAAAAACATTTACATCTACACGCACAGAGATGACAACTGTCATGGGGTAGCGATAAGCACATATACAGGGTGGTCCATTGGTCGTGACCGGACCAAATATCTCACGAAATAAGCAGAGGACCACTTTTTCGCTTTGTGATAGATGGCGCTGTAATAGTCACAAACGTATAAGTACATGGTATCACGTAACATTCCGCCAGTGCGGACGCTATTTGCTTTGTGATACATATACCCGTATTAAAATGGACCGTTTATCAATTGTGGAAAAGGTCGATATCGTGTTGATGTATAGCTATTGTGATCAAAATACCCAACGAGCGTGTGCTATGTATGCTGCTCGGTATCATGGACGACATCATTCCAGTGTCCGGACCGTTCGCCGGATAGTTACTGTATTTAAGGAAACATGAAGTGTTCAACCCCATGTGAAATGTCAACCACGTCCTGCAACAAATGATGAAGCCCAAGTAGGTGTTTTAGCTGCTGTCGCGGCTTATCCGCACATCAGTAGCAGACAAATCGCGCGAGAATCGGGAATCTCAAAAACATCGGTGTTGAGATTGCAACATCGACATCGATTGCACCCGTACCATATTTCTATGCACCAGGAATTGCATGGCGACGACTTTGAACGTCGTGTACAGTTCTGCCACTGGGCACAAGAGAAATTATGGGACGATGACAGATTTTTTGCACTCATTCTATTTAGCGACGAAGCGTCATTCACCAACAGCGGCAACGTAAACCGGCATAATATGCACTATGTGGCAACGAAAAATCCACGATTGCTGCGATAAGTAGAACATCAGCGACCTTGGCGGGTTACTGTATGGTGCGGCATAATGGGAGGAAGGATAATTGGCCCCCATTTTATCGATGGCAATCTAAATGGTCCAATGTATGGTGATTTCCTACGTAATTTTCTACCGATGTTACTACAAGATGTTTCACTGCATGACGGAATGGCGATGTACAGTCGTGGACAAAACGAGCGAGACCCCTCGCCTTTTCGTTATGCTGATCCGCACGGCTTTAAAGTCTGCTACACAGCATAACAGGCAAGGCGACGAAGTGCTACCAACATACTATGCGCAGGCGTGAAATTGACAAACTATCTGAACTTTTTTAGACTGTATTCCATAATTTCTAAGACTATATTAATGCTGATTAGTGTGTTAAATACAACACGTAAACATAAGACAGAACTGAAAGAAGAAACGCTAATTTGTATGAAACGGACGAATAAAAATGAATTTCAGCTTATCCAGATAACAGACAAAGAACCCCAGACCGTTACGAATTAGCAAAATATTATCCGCATTCGCCCGCGAAACGGTCTGTGTCAACGTTCAGACCAGTCATACTGGATTACCGTTGCTGACCTACCATGAAAGTGTGCAAATTTAGCAATGCGTGAAGATTCATAACGAAATTCACTTAAACATCATTCAGTGCCACACTTAAGTCAATTCCATTATTGACAGAAGCGGAAAAAGGAGGCAGTATCATGTATGAAATTCTACAAGAGTGTCATATTGACATCCACAGAGCGCCAGTACAGAATAAAGGTAGCGATAAATCGTATTGGGTGCGCGAGAATTTCTTAAAATTGCTTTACTGATATTCTACCTGCCTCCATAGAGATTAGAACCGAAAACAAACCAGACCTTCCTTTCACTATGCTAGCAGACAACCTAGGCAAACAGCCCTCTATTATTACCCCAGACATGAACAAGCCGGCAATTTCGCAATAAAAATCTGCAGTTTCTGTTGCATAGAGCTTTCTGGACTCAAAAACATGAATTTTCTTCCTTTATGTCACCACTTATGCGACAATCATTCGGGATGATTATCGAAATAACAAATTACTGTTATTAGAGAGTAAATTTTGTAGGATAATTCTGCACCACCCCAGGAAATAAACGGCTACATAGCTGCCAAACGTATTCTGCATTGTTTCGAATTCTCCACTAGACTCGCCACAGCCAGAAAACGTTCATTAGCAGAAGTGTTTCTTAAGCTAGCTAGCAATGAGAATGTTCGTACTTCTAAAACGCGGTGGAATTAATACTGGGATGTGAATTACCACGTGTATAGGCAAATACATTCTATTTGCATTCCTGTAAACGTGATTTGGATCGAAAACGTAGCTACGACTAATATGCTTATGTATCGACAGCAACTAGAACATTTCGAATAAAGAGTAGCGGGTGTTATTTATGCGGCCCTCATCTTCAGTGTTTTCGTTGTTAGGATTTCGTCACCTAAACCGGTAAAAACGGAACCCTACTAGTCTCACTTTCTTGACCGTCTATCGGTCTACCCAACCCTTAAAACCCGTTTACCTCCAGAACGGGTGGACATAATAAGCGGAAATGTATCGCACTTCTTGCTGTAACCGGTCCCTTGCTGGTGTAAAAAAGTGAGCTTCTATGTCAACGCAATCAAAAGATACGACGGTTTATGTAAAGAAAATTTACGCGAAAGGTCAAAAAATGGCTTCAAGAACTATGCGACCTAACTGCTTAGGTCATCAGCCCCTAGACCTAGAACTACTTAAACCTAGCTAGCCTAAGGGCATCACAGACATCTATGCCCGAGGTAGAATTCCAACCTGCGACTGAAGCAGCCGTGCGGTTCGTCACTGAAGCGCCTGGAACCGCTCGGCCACCGCAACGCGGCGAAACCCTACTCACCTCATGTATAATGATAATATATACTGTCTAGTGAGGATAAACTGTATTCTCCAGCAACTCAGATCGTTTGATCACGGAACTTTTACGAAGCTACATTCAAACTTTGTCGAAGTCGTCTGCAATATCCATTACAAACACCCTAGGAACTTCGTATGCGATATCCACTTCTGAATACGCTGGCAGATAATGCAGTACTATAACAAGTAGGTGGGAACTTATTGTTATTGGTCCATGCATGACACTTTATTTCAATATCACTTTAACGCGCCTAGGTGTTCGTATATGGCTGAAATTAATGAACAAAAAGTAAATAAACAGTAAACAACTTCGATGTTCAGATCAAGTGAAAGTCACATGTCGTAATTACAACATAATTTCGTTGTTACATCTACATGACTACATCAACAGGATTTCTTTGCAATCCGGACTTACGTGCCTGGCAGAAGGTTCGGATTATTTCTCTACCGTCCCACTCATTAACAGTGTGCGGGAAAAGGGACTACTTAAATCTTTTCTTGCGAGCCTTGAATTACATTATTACTATGGTTTCTTCTTGTGTAAGTACCCTAGGAAATAATGTTTTGGCATTCAGAACATATGGTGGTGATTGAAATTTCGTGAAAAGATCTCGTGGCAACGAAAAACGCATATGTTTTCATGAATGTTACCCCAACTCGATTATCAAATCTGGGATCCTCTCTCCCCTATTTCGTGACATTACAAAGCGTGCTACCGTTCCTTGGACGTTTTTTCGTGCACAGTCAATCACGTCTGTCAAGGATATTATAGCAGTGGACGGACAAACGTAGTGTAGGCAGTGTTTTCAGTTGGCCTGTTGCGTATTCTTAGTGTGCGGCCAATAAAACGCAGTCATTCGTTTGCCTTCCCCACAAAAGTATGTTTTCGATCTTTCCAGTTTAAGTTTTACTGGGTACTGAGATGAACTGACAGTGCTTCGACTTGTGTTTTGTCATGTAACCGAAAGTTAATTATTGTTATTGGACGCAGCTTTCGTGTTTAATGTATTCCTCAGTCAACAACAGTAGACTCCTCGTACACCACACATAACTGTTTCAAAGTATTAAATTGTTACTGATCTTACCATGTTGCAGTGGTCATCTTAACTTGCCGTTTTGAAAAAAAGGAAAATATTTTAGCGAAATGTAGCAACTAAGAAGCGGAGTATCCAAACAAACAAACGTTTCCGGTTTAAGTAGTTGCAGTAGGTCTACTACACAGTAACGTAAATTAGGAGCAAAGTCCATAAGTAGATCCTCATCAGGAAAACCAGCCCTCATAATGCAAAGTGCAACTACAACAAAGAAAGTTTCCAAACATGTCAATGAGTAGTCGAGGAAAGTGGACGCATTCTGTCTACTGAATCCCAACGCACGCAATTTACGAGGGGGCACGCCAAGTGTCAGACCCCGATCTTGCTTTTAACTACGCTCATTGAAAGAGGGGACAAAATAAGCTTAAACTCTACCGCTTCTGAGAAAACGACGGTCAAAGTGTTCAATGCGTTGTTGCTATAGTGTAGATACCGCTTAGCGGTTAAGGATTCAACTGAAGCGGTGGCTCTGCGGCTACCATAGCGACTTCGGAACTTTGCGCTGCGAGTTCGAAACCCGGTTTTTCCTTTTTTCCCCCCTCACTCTCTGAATTATCTACGAATGTTTATTCCAATTTATGATGAAACACTGTTGTCGTTATTCGTCAGTTAATTTACTGTGTAAAGAAATAAGTTAAAAAGGGAACACACAGTGCGTAGTGGGGCGATCACTCTGTTGTAGAAATAATTCAGAAGCCAAGATCGCTTAAATACTGTCTACTGGATAACCGGTTTCAACACACTAAAGGTGCCATTATCGGATCTAAATGTAGATTAACATTGATAAACCATTTGGATATAACGATACATGAGGCAGACGAGATGATTTTATATCAGCTTGTCTCATTCGTTTATTATTTTTTTAATTCATTAATTACACATAAAGTTAATTGTCGAGTAATGACAACATTATTTCAACATAAATTAGAAAAAAAAACATTCGAAGATAATTCTGATAGAGAGGCAGGAAAATAAAATAATTAAAAAACCCAATATGGTCTCGAACACGGGAATCAATGCTAAGAAGGAACGACGGTAGCCACTGAGCCACCGCTTCAATTGCGTTCTCGGCTGCAGAATGTACCTACACTAGAGCAACAGCGCGTTGATAACTTTGGCCGTCGTTTTCTCGGAAACGGTCGAGTGTCTGCAGATAAGCCGAAACACAAGTTCGCTTATTTTGTCCTCTCCTTCACTGACAAGGGGAGGCCGCCAATTGTGAAATTCAGATTCGATTCATACTGCGCATAATAAAAGCTCATGGCCAGAGGTGTAATGTGGCAAAGCACCAAGATGCACTTCTCAGCCGTTGTCGAGAAAATCGACAGTTAGAAGAAACCGCTGCGGTGAAATACTCTCTACGATTCATAATTTTCTACAGCGTCGTGGCGCAGCGGTAAGCGCTCGAGTTCGTAATCCGAAGGTCGGCGGATCGAATCTCGCTCCATGCAACTTTTTTTTTTTTAGTATTTGTTTTTTGTAATTCAAATGTGTGTATAAACACACCCACACACACACACACACACACACACACACACATATATATATATATATATATATATATATATATATATATATATATGTATGTATATATATATATATAATTCCCGGCAACAGGTTGCAACAATTATGCATATAATAAGTTGTTGAAAGTCGTTTGTCGTGGAAAAACTGGCGACTTCGAACATCATTATGTTTTCCGCAAACAAATTTGTATTTCACAAATGTTATTAATTGTCTTCATAATGTTAACCACGTATAGTTAGCGGAAGACGTAGAAACGATATTCCGAAACGAATACGTATAGCGTAAGTCAAACGTTCGAATTAGAATAGAAACCCCACGAACACAAATTTGCTGTGGCAGGTATGAAATATAAACTCCGTTAATCGCTCGTTACACTTGAAGGACAGATGTTGAATGGGCCGAAACGAGCCGCCGCATAACAGCGTAGTTGCCTGCTAACTTCGAAAGAAGGTAGATGCGGTCCCTAGCACAACTTATAACACCGTCGAAAATCAGTGCGGACGTGAGAGCTTTGGTACACCCTGTTAAACAAACGGTAAAATGGAGGCGGTACAATTGGAGAGCGATCCGCCTTCACCAACATGCATAAGCAATTCATTAATAGTTTATTTATATATATATATATATATATATATATATATATATATATATATATATATATATATTTGAATTACAAAAAAATAATAATAATAAAAAAATGTTGCATGGCGTGAGATTCGATCCGGCGACCTTCGGATTACGAACTCGAGCGCTTACCGCTGCGCCACGACGCTGTAGAAAACTATTAATCGTAGAGAGTATTTCACCGCAACGGTTTCTTCTAACTGTCGATTTTCTCGACAACAGCTGAGAAGTGCATCTTGGTGCTTTGCCACATTACACCTCTGGCCATGAGCTTTTATTATGCGCAGTATGAATCGAATCTGAATTTCACATTTGGCGGCCTCCCCTTGTGAGCAAAGTTTCGGGACAATCAGCCTATGACACTTGGCGAGTTCCCCTCGCTCGTCGAGTCGCTTCTTACGCCCGGCGAGAATTATGTATGCCTCCGAGTAAACTGCGCCACCTGGAAACACGGCGAGCGGGGATAAACACGTTTTCCTTCTTATAAGGCAACCCTCTACAGATAAAATTCATGAAGTGTTCTTCAGGTTGCCTCAGATATTTCAGAAATGTTTCTTGCCTCAGGCCTGCCGCATATGCAAAACGTAAACATTTCATTTCATGTAATATTTATCAGGATAAGACATGACAAGAGTGGACCAGTCCCTTCTGAGTAAAATTAGAGATTTTAAGTTGCTCCACTATGTAATGACACGGGTATGGGCTTGCGATTTCTCTTTTATGCCATCGATTTCCGTGTTACACATACTTGGCCACTGCGTTGTGGCTGCCATCGTGGAGGAGGCAGTCTGTTTCCTGCCAGCGCTGTTTCCGCAGCCAATATTAACCGCGACGAATCATTCAGTCAACGCTAAATGGCCCATCTGGCTGAGGCAGACAAGGGCGCTATAATAGAACTCCATGCAGAGGGATCTTCAAATGCCGACATAGCAAGAACTATGGGTCTTCACAAGTCGACGGTAGCCAGGTGGATCAGACGAAAGGAAGAGAGTGGTAACTTGAATGGGAGGCCTCATGGCCGTCGCCGCAAAACAACAGCAGCTCAGGATCAGCAGATACGCCGTTTCAGTGAGAACCACCCATTTGTCAACGCACGACAAATTCAGCAAACTTTAGGTCTCAATGTTAGCAGTAAGACCGTCACTCCTCGTGTAAGGGAAGGTGGACTGAGAGCAAGAAGCGCTGCTGTGAAAGAGACATTGACTGTTTCCCAAAGAGAAGCTTGCCTTGCTTTTGCTACTGAAAATGGCGACAAACCTCTCCAGTTTTGGAGGCGAGTGATTTTCACGCACCAAAAAGTTTTCTCTACGGCATCATCCGGAAAAGTACTAGTTTACCGGCCTAAATGTGCTAGGTATAATCGAAAATATATTTACAGTTGCCGAAGGAGTGGCAGGTTGTCGGTGCCGGCCGGTGTGGCCGTGCGGTTCGAGGCGCTTCAGTCTGGAACCGCGTGACCGCTACGGTCGCAGGTTCGAATCCTGCCTCGCGCATGGATGTGTGTGATGTCCTTAGGTTAGTTAGGTTTAAGTAGTTCTACGTTCTAGGGGACTGATGACCACAGATGTTAAGTCCCACAGTGCTCAGAGCCATTTGTAGTCGGTAACGGTATGGGCGTGGATATCGGCCGAAGGGTGTGGGCTCCTGTGGGAAGTGGAAGGAAGATTCGATGCGCGCAATTACATATCAATTCTGGAGAACGTGATGTTGCCTGCTGTGGCAGCAAGATTTGGCGATGATCAGATCATGTTCCAACAAGATCGCTCGTCTATTCATATGGCACGTGTGGTTAAGAGGCGGGTCGACGACCATAGTAATATTACTGTAACGGAATGGCCACCTAAAGGAGCTGACACGAATCCCATTGAGAATATCTGGGCAGAAATGGTCAGAGTAATACGAGAAAAGGGCAGTCACCGTCGACTCGCCGACAGCTTTCTGATGTGATTCATGACGCTTGGAATGAGTTACTTGAATCTCCTAGTTATGTGGCTCGAGTTGTGGGCTCAATGCCCAACAGACTTCGAGCTGTTGTGGAAGCCAAAGGAGGCTTCACCAATCAGCTGTTTCAAGCTTTGTTTCTTTCTTCTTCGTCTTTTTTTTTTTTACTTACAGACGTATATTTTATATAATTTCAAGGAAACGCAGTAAATGGAATGTGGACTGATTTTTGAGGCTTCATTTTGTGACGGCTAAACAGTGCTGCATCATGGGACCCGCTATTTGTCCACATGTGGCTGAACATCAGAGGTGTAAAAAATTTTGAGGTGCCGAAGTTCTCTGGAAGAATAACGTCTTTTAGACAAGGAGATGATTTTTAGTTCATTTCATTTTAACCATTCACACTATGATTTGACATTCTAATCTTTGATTTCATTTTATTATTATGTATCTTTTCTCCAGTGAAAGTCAACGGTAGTAAGTTTCAAGATATGAAGAATAACTGGAAGTTTCTAATTTGTGGAAAGCGTATTTAACAGTTAATATTTTCGACAAATCTGTAGTTATAGGACATATTAAGAAGCGAGTCAAAAATGGCATTGTGGAATGATCAGGTTGGTCTCTAAAGGGTAACGACGATAAAATAGCAAATATGAAACTATGGGTAACAACTATTGTTGATGGTGAGGAGCCATAATCGATATGTCACTTTTCCTTAATTGTATTTCTGAAGTTTATCGTCAATCCTAGGACTGACACCGATACTCTGTTTTACGTAAAGAATACAACCTTCAAAATTTATTTAGCAGCGCAGAATATTAAATCACAGTTTATAGATCAGGAACCTAATCCAACTGCCTTTAATTTTATTTTCACGGATGACATTGAGACAGTAAATAACAAGAGAAATAACAAAACTCTCAGAATCAATATAGAGAATTCAAGTATCATGTGAATTCAAAAGTTTGCTATAATAGCGATTAATTGCTTTTTACAGACCCCTTCATGCCTACGTTTTCCGTCAGACAGACAATGTTTGAAACTAGGACTAACGAGGTAAACAATTTTTCCACAAATTGTCAAATTGGAAGTCGGAGAGCCAGTTACACAAATTACGATGACAACAAACGTTTTTCAAGTAAACTGATCACAGGAGGAATCCAACGCATTTATTGTGAGTTACATGCACAGTATGTAAACTGGCAACGCCACCAACACACAATACCACTAACAAGGGAACATCCCCATCGCATCGCCCTCAGATTTAGTTATAAGTTGATACAGGGGATAGGCCTTGAAAAACTGAACACAGATCAATCGAGAAAACAGGAAGAAGTTGTGTGGAAGTATGAAAAAAATAAGCAAAATATACAAACTGAGTAGTCCATGCGCAAGATAGGCAACATCAAGGATAGGGTGAGCTCAGGAGCGCCGTGATCCCGTGGTTAGCGCACGCAGCTGCGGAACGAGAGGTCCTTCCGTCAAATTTTACCAGGAGTGAAAAGTTTAATTTTTATTTTCAGACAATTATTATCTGTCCGTCCGTCTGTCCGATGCGAGGTAACCGCGCCGTAGTATGATGACGCTACACCTAAAAAACATCGAAAGACATGACGTCAGTCGACTATAGCGCACGGAAGAGAGAGTATTCCTGCTAATGAGGCTCCCTGGCTGGCAGTTAACTGTTCGCTACTTTGGACGAGAGTGCATTAAATACGTGCGATGCATTGCGTGGGCAATATGAATCCAGCAAATATAGCTCGTGACTCCAATAACAATGTCAATGAATATTTTCCGAACTGTAAGGCATCGGAAAGTTCCTTAAGGGATCGAACGATTGTCGAACATTTGTATGATTATTTCCTACATTTGTTGAATAACAGTACGTGTGGTGATGATTGTCTGAAAATAAAAAAAATCAAACAACTAACCCGAGGGAAGCCTTAAACCAACGACCTCTCGTTCTGCAGCTCCTCACGCTAACCACGCGACCACTGCGCTCCCGTGCTCAAGCTATCCTTGATGTTGCTTATCATGCACACGGACTACTCAGTTTGTTTGGTTTGAATATTTTTTTCATAGGTCCACACAACTTCTTCCTGTTTTTCGAATGATCTGTGTTCAGTTTTCAAGGCCTATCCACTGTGTCAACTTATAACTAAATCTGAGGAGGGTGCGATGGGGAGGTTCCCTTGTTAGCTATGAAACAACTGTAGCAAAACGGAGCATCCTCGTTATCCATGTGATGGATAAGACGACTAATTCGCAACATAAATGTCAATGTAAGCATCAGTTTCTGTTGGAACGTGCTTCCCGGACCAAATAACATACATTTCCTACGTCTTCAATGCGAATCATGTAGCAAATGTAATTTAAAGGACATAAAAATATCGAGTGAATTTACTAAAATAATTATGAACCACTTGAATTTGCATTCAACAGGCAATGTTCAGAAGTCTGGTGTAGGAGTACTGCATGCTCTAATTCGAAACAACAAAAATCAACAGAGTAACTATTATTGAACGTCATCAGGTCACTCATCGAGCATTCCTATGCAGTACTGTTACTGGTGACGTGTTATGATGCCTTTATCGTTAACTTCCTAAGAAGAAATGAAAGGCTGAGCCCCACCAAAAGACGTAAACTCGAGGAGAGAGTTGCGTGAAAATATTATTTTACATCTGATAAATCCAAAAGTGTGTTTTGGGCTACGAATTCTGCCCCCAGGGTGTGTGCAACACAGCTGGAATTTGTTGCCAACAACTGAGTCACCTTTCGGTCACAGTGTAAGAAAATCGAGCAACAAAACTACATCACCTGTGCTACTGCATGATAACGCACTATGTTGATTTGAGAAACAAAACTATCCAGGAGATTGATAGGAAAGTCGTCTCTCAGGCACATTTGTATTGATAGGGAAGTCCTCTCTCAAGCACTTGTCCCTCTCGTCATATATTTGTAAAATTTTACCTTTCCCACTCTAGATCGATCAACCGTCAAGGCAATTCATTTCTAGACGAAAATACTTTTAAAACTACTCTGGTTTATTGACATCGTTAGAACAAGTAGGTTTCTACAGGCGTAGAATTTGTAAACAACTTTAGCATTGTCATATCGTTTTAGATATCGTGAAAGAAAATTCTGCTGCTAATTAATTTCTCTTTGATAATTACTGTTGCGTTTAGTAAACTAATGGAAAATGCAATTAAAATATTCACTGTACTAATACAAACTAAAGTCAGCTTAATACAGAAACATCACGACGGCAGTCTATCTTAATAAAGCATTAAGTTTCTGTGAGACAATTGGGCTTATTTTAACACGAATTAGTAGGATATTACAGACTTTACACTTAGAAAAGATCTGTATTTATTTCATTTCCTGTACCATTCGTAAGTGTTATGAAAATGGGGCTTTTCATAGATAAAATTATGTATTCACAACAACAACAAAATGTCGGCAGAAAACAAAAGTGGCATTATGAATCTGGCAGTACCGTAAGGTTTTCACTCTGACACTAAGAGTTACTGAAAGTAGCAAGAAGAATTTTGCTCGAGCGTTGTCTTACGATTCCCTTATTAAGTTTTTATCTGCCTGCTTGTAGCTGTGCTACAAAAGAATTAAAAATCTGGCTTTCAGCAAGTCTCGAAAGGCGAACAAAAGCAGCTTGCACCTGGTTACTAAGCATGTCACCTGGGGACTGGTTTTTTCTTAAAGCGGGAAGACATCCTTTTGTGGTTCAATTGGCAAATGTCAGTCAGACGTGTGACGTTAGTCTAAGCGTTTCGGTGTGTTGAATTTGTACCAATGATTTTTCTACACGTTTTTTCTGTCCCAAATAGAGTTGAAGTCTCCCATTAGTATTTTCACGTCATCTTGGTGAATTTTGCTCATGGTATTTTCGAGTGTGTTCCAGAATTTTTCAACATTGTCGGTGTTTTTCTTATTTTCGATGTTGGTGGGTTCAAATGGTTCAAATGGCTCTGAGCACTATGGGACTTAACTGCTGTGGTCATCAGTCCCCTAGAACTTAGAACTAGTTAAACCTAACTAACCTAAGGACATCGCACACATCCATGCCCGAGGCAGGATGCGAACCTGCGACCGTAGCGGTCGCGCGGTTCCAGACTGTAGCGCCTAGAACCTCTCGAACACTCCGGCCGTCGATGTTGGTGGGGACACGTGCATTGATGAGTGTATATGTTTTACTGGGGCTCTGAATGACCATAGTCATAAGTCGCTTGTTGACGGGCCAGCCGCGGTGGCCGAGCGGTTCTTGGCTCTTCAGTCCGGAACCGCGCGACTGCTACGGTCGCAGGTTCGAATCCAGCCTTGGGCATGAATTTGTGTGATGTCCTTAGATTAGCTAGGTATAAGTAGTTCTAAGTTCTAGGAGACTGATGACCTCCACTGTTAAGTTCCATAGTGCTCAGAGCCATTGGAACCTTTTGATTGTCGATCGGTGTGATTTCTTTGACAGAGTTGATAGATCGGTGTTCGAGAAATGCAATGCCGAAGATTGGTACGCCTTTCGTTACCTTTTGTTGTATTCTGCTCTTGAAGATGCAATGGTTTCCCTAATGCACGGTTTCATTGTCAGTCGTGGTTCTTGAAGTGCAAGGATGAGAATTTTTTGTCGGTCCATTTCTTTTGTGAGATTATTTAGTTTTCGTGTTTGGATCAAGGTATCGATGTTTACTTTTAAATGCATGTTTTTTGCTTGTAGGGAAATTTACCAGAGATCTTCGATATTCTCTGTCGTGCTAACCTGTACTCCCCAGAATCCGAAAATCCAACTGCCGCCTGTCGACAGCCGGGTTGTGTACCACCTGGGATAAAGTTGACTTTGCTTGCATAGTTTACGTTTGCTTGTGTTTCATTGGTTGTGCTTGGGTGATACCAGGACCGGACAGGACCAGAGGGTGTTGAAGCCTTTGAAAGCAAATATTTTCAGCCAAGCTCATTGAGCTAACACGGTGACCAGAGTAACGGTGATTTTCACTCAGACGTGTCTGGATTTTGCGTTCAACGGATTGAGTAGCCGTTCAGGATTGTGTTAGTATTTGGTTCACCCCTAGTATTTGATTTCCTCGGTACCACCCATATGGGGGAGGGTTTCCACTATCCGCCACACGCGATTATTATTATTATTATTATTATTATTGTCATTATGTCTCAGCAAATCCCATATGGTGTATCTTCCCACCACTGAAATAGATGTGTATTGTTCGATTCAGTATTTCCATCACATAAATGTGGTTTATAATTACGTTACATTGCTACTAGTAGACATATTTCTCACTTTTTCTTAGACAGTTGCTACCTGTTACTCCATCATAGGAATTTATGTGCGAAGCATTGTTGAAATACAGACGTTCAAATTATCCGATTTCTGTAATTTCATTTCGATACCAGATCGTTCTAATCGGATTCAGCCAAGTAGTCTTAATGTGGATATCCGACCACGACTGTCATCATATGATAGACTGTGTAAACCACATTCTTTATCGGACTGTTGAATATAGATCACTTATCTATGACAGGACCTGAATTCTTAAACACTGTGGAAAATAATAATCCGATGTGCTTATTACAAATACGTTATTCCAATATAAATATGTGAACTAACGAGATAACAGTTTATTTACAGGAGCAGAACTAATGTTCAAATGTTCAAATGTGTGTGAAATCGTATGGGACTTAACTGCTAAGGTCATCAGTACCTAAGCTTACACACTACTTAACCTAAATCATCCTAAGGACAAACACACACACCCATGCCCGAGGGAGGACTCGAACCTCCGCCGGGATCAGCCACGCAGCTCATGACTGCAGCGCCCCTGACCGCTCGGCTAATCCCGCGCGGCTACTAAAAGTATACTCGTCCACAAAACCCATGTGGACAATTATCTGATAATCGGTCAAGCTTTGCTTTGTCGCAGCTCTTTAGGACAAAAGAATGGACAGCTCCCTGCTTTTTGCGTTTCCGATAGCGCCTACGATAAGAATCTGGTGTCATATTATGTTTCAGAGCCGTAAACTGTTTATTTTTTCACCTCATACTAAAACAAAAGCTATGATATGAGACGAGGAAATGACTTATATGCTTCTCAGGAACTTAAGTTTTTCGCGTTACTTTTCTCACTTCATTCTAAAACAAGGACGTTAATATGAGAAGAGGAAATGAAATATACGCTTCCAAGACATATTATTTCCTTGTGTGCTACTACTGCATACATGAAAGCCCTGCAGTTAATTTTTGTATGTTGGATAAATTTTGATATCACCTCACATTCCTTTGTGAGAAGGTTCCTATTTTCTTAGGATTCAAATAGAGTGGACATTTCATCACTGGTTAATATTCTCATGACTAATGACATGATACCCGTTGCAATTGCTCCATGGCACCTGTGAGTAGAGTCTCACGTTGGTTACTATAAGAACACGCAGGCAGTGATATCCGCTCACTGCAGTCAGAGCCAAGGTGATTTCTTTCTGTTTATGGCGAAGCGTCTGCTGCAGTGTCCACGCTCAGCCAACATAAACAAATCGCGGCGGCATTGGGCAGTGCTGATCGCTGCGCTTGTCGCAGGCCTCGACAACAAGAGCGCACTCTCTGCTAACGATACTATGGAGTTAATACATCTTACTTAACGTAATATGCAGGACGTGGGTTAGGTGAAAATTCAGTTTGTAACTTCCCATCGCATTAACATACTTTACAGTCATATTTGATGCCCGGTTGTCTGTCTGATGTTAATAGTATTGATTCAGATTGTGCATTAACACGAAAACTCACTCACACACACACACACACACACACACACACACACACACACACACACACACACACACACACACACACACGCACACGCACACACTCATTGATTCCAGTGAGGGTGACAACTACTGTGTGTTGAACAACACATGCACCAGTCAGTTCCTCAGTTGGCATCGAGTGGATGAGTTTTTTCAATTACCTTGCATTGCAAGAATTGTATGTAAGAGCCTGAAAGTAAATGGACTTGTATCCTAAAGAGCTGCGACAAAGCAAAGCTTGACCGATTATCAGATAATTGTCCACATGGGTTTTGTGGACGAGTATACTTTTAGTAGCCGCGCGGGATTAGCCGAGCGGTCAGGGGCGCTGCAGTCATGAGCTGCGTGGCTGATCCCGGCGGAGGTTCGAGTCCTCCCTCGGGCATGGGTGTGTGTGTTTGTCCTTAGGATGATTTAGGTTAAGTAGTGTGTAAGCTTAGGTACTGATGACCTTAGCAGTTAAGTCCCATACGATTTCACACACATTTGAACATTTGAACATTAGTTCTGCTCCTGTAAATAAAATGTTATCTCGTTAGTTCACATATTTATATTGGAATAACGTATTTGTAATAAGCACATCGGATTATTATTTACCACAGTGTTTAAGAATTCAGGTCCTGTCATAGATAAGTGATCTATATTCAACAGTCCGATAAAGAATGTGGTTTACACAGTCTATCATATGATGACAGTCGTGGTCGGATATCCACATTAAGACTACCTGGCTGAATCCGATTAGAACGATCTGGTATCGAAATGAAATTACAGAAATCGGATAATTTGAACGTCTGTATTTCAACAATGCTTCGCACATAAATTCCTATGATGGAGTAACAGGTAGCAACTGTCTAAGAAAAAGTGAGAAATATGTCTACTAGTAGCAATGTAACGTAATTATAAACCACATTTATGTGATGGAAATACTGAATCGAACAATACACATCTATTTCAGTGGTGGGAAGATACACCATATGGGATTTGCTGAGACATAATGACAATAATAATAATAATAATAATAATAATCGCGTGTGGCGGATAGTGGAAACCCTCCCCCATATGGGTGGTACCGAGGAAATCAAATACTAGGGGTGAACCAAATACTAACACAATCCTGAACGGCTACTCAATCCGTTGAACGCAAAATCCAGACACGTCTGAGTGAAAATCACCGTTACTCTGGTCACCGTGTTAGCTCAATGAGCTTGGCTGAAAATATTTGCTTTCAAAGGCTTCAACACCCTCTGGTCCTGTCCGGTCCTGGTATCACCCAAGCACAACCAATGAAACACAAGCAAACGTAAACTATGCAAGCAAAGTCAACTTTATCCCAGGTGGTACACAACCCGGCTGTCGACAGGCGGCAGTTGGATTTTCGGATTCTGGGGAGTACAGGTTAGCACGACAGAGAATATCGAAGATCTCTGGTAAATTTCCCTACAAGCAAAAAACATGCATTTAAAAGTAAACATCGATACCTTGATCCAAACACGAAAACTAAATAATCTCACAAAAGAAATGGACCGACAAAAAATTCTCATCCTTGCACTTCAAGAACCACGACTGACAATGAAACCGTGCATTAGGGAAACCATTGCATCTTCAAGAGCAGAATACAACAAAAGGTAACGAAAGGCGTACCAATCTTCGGCATTGCATTTCTCGAACACCGATCTATCAACTCTGTCAAAGAAATCACACCGATCGACAATCAAAAGGTTCCAATGGCTCTGAGCACTATGGAACTTAACAGTGGAGGTCATCAGTCTCCTAGAACTTAGAACTACTTATACCTAGCTAATCTAAGGACATCACACAAATTCATGCCCAAGGCTGGATTCGAACCTGCGACCGTAGCAGTCGCGCGGTTCCGGACTGAAGAGCCAAGAACCGCTCGGCCACCGCGGCTGGCCCGTCAACAAGCGACTTATGACTATGGTCATTCAGAGCCCCAGTAAAACATATACACTCATCAATGCACGTGTCCCCACCAACATCGACGGCCGGAGTGTTCGAGAGGTTCTAGGCGCTACAGTCTGGAACCGCGCGACCGCTACGGTCGCAGGTTCGCATCCTGCCTCGGGCATGGATGTGTGCGATGTCCTTAGGTTAGTTAGGTTTAACTAGTTCTAAGTTCTAGGGGACTGATGACCACAGCAGTTAAGTCCCATAGTGCTCAGAGCCATTTGAACCATTTGAACCCACCAACATCGAAAATAAGAAAAACACCGACAATGTTGAAAAATTCTGGAACACACTCGAAAATACCATGAGCAAAATTCACCAAGATGACGTGAAAATACTAATGGGAGACTTCAACTCTATTTGGGACAGAAAAAACGTGTAGAAAAATCATTGGTACAAATTCAACACACCGAAACGCTTAGACTAACGTCACACGTCTGACTGACATTTGCCAATTGAACCACAAAAGGATGTCTTCCCGCTTTAAGAAAAAACCAGTCCCCAGGTGACATGCTTAGTAACCAGGTGCAAGCTGCTTTTGTTCGCCTTTCGAGACTTGCTGAAAGCCAGATTTTTAATTCTTTTGTAGCACAGCTACAAGCAGGCAGATAAAAACTTAATAAGGGAATCGTAAGACAACGCTCGAGCAAAATTCTTCTTGCTACTTTCAGTAACTCTTAGTGTCAGAGTGAAAACCTTACGGTACTGCCAGATTCATAATGCCACTTTTGTTTTCTGCCGACATTTTGTTGTTGTTGTGAATACATAATTTTATCTATGAAAAGCCCCATTTTCATAACACTTACGAATGGTACAGGAAATGAAATAAATACAGATCTTTTCTAAGTGTAAAGTCTGTAATATCCTACTAATTCGTGTTAAAATAAGCCCAATTGTCTCACAGAAACTTAATGCTTTATTAAGATAGACTGCCGTCGTGATGTTTCTGTATTAAGCTGACTTTAGTTTGTATTAGTACAGTGAATATTTTAATTGCATTTTCCATTAGTTTACTAAACGCAACAGTAATTATCAAAGAGAAATTAATTAGCAGCAGAATTTTCTTTCACGATATCTAAAACGATATGACAATGCTAAAGTTGTTTACAAATTCTACGCCTGTAGAAACCTACTTGTTCTAACGATGTCAATAAACCAGAGTAGTTTTAAAAGTATTTTCGTCTAGAAATGAATTGCCTTGACGGTTGATCGATCTAGAGTGGGAAAGGTAAAATTTTACAAATATATGACGAGAGGGACAAGTGCTTGAGAGAGGACTTCCCTATCAATACAAATGTGCCTGAGAGACGACTTTCCTATCAATCTCCTGGATAGTTTTGTTTCTCAAATCAACATAGTGCGTTATCATGCAGTAGCACAGGTGATGTAGTTTTGTTGCTCGATTTTCTTACACTGTGACCGAAAGGTGACTCAGTTGTTGGCAACAAATTCCAGCTGTGTTGCACACACCCTGGGGGCAGAATTCGTAGCCCAAAACACACTTTTGGATTTATCAGATGTAAAATAATATTTTCACGCAACTCTCTCCTCGAGTTTACGTCTTTTGGTGGGGCTCAGCCTTTCATTTCTTCTTAGGAAGTTAACGATAAAGGCATCATAACACGTCACCAGTAACAGTACTGCATAGGAATGCTCGATGAGTGACCTGATGACGTTCAATAATAGTTACTCTGTTGATTTTTGTTGTTTCGAATTAGAGCATGCAGTACTCCTACACCAGACTTCTGAACATTGCCTGTTGAATGCAAATTCAAGTGGTTCATAATTATTTTAGTAAATTCACTCGATATTTTTATGTCCTTTAAATTACATTTGCTACATGATTCGCATTGAAGACGTAGGAAATGTATGTTATTTGGTCCGGGAAGCACGTTCCAACAGAAACTGATGCTTACATTGACATTTATGTTGCGAATTAGTCGTCTTATCCATCACATGGATAACGAGGATGCTCCGTTTTGCTACAGTTGTTTCATAGCTAACAAGGGAACCTCCCCATCGCACCCTCCTCAGATTTAGTTATAAGTTGACACAGTGGATAGGCCTTGAAAACTGAACACAGATCATTCGAAAAACAGGAAGAAGTTGTGTGGACCTATGAAAAAAATATTCAAACCAAACAAACTGAGTAGTCCGTGTGCATGATAAGCAACATCAAGGATAGCTTGAGCACGGGAGCGCAGTGGTCGCGTGGTTAGCGTGAGGAGCTGCAGAACGAGAGGTCGTTGGTTTAAGGCTTCCCTCGGGTTAGTTGTTTGATTTTTTTTATTTTCAGACAATCATCACCACACGTACTGTTATTCAACAAATGTAGGAAATAATCATACAAATGTTCGACAATCGTTCGATCCCTTAAGGAACTTTCCGATGCCTTACAGTTCGGAAAATATTCATTGACATTGTTATTGGAGTCACGAGCTATATTTGCTGGATTCATATTGCCCACGCAATGCATCGCACGTATTTAATGCACTCTCGTCCAAAGTAGCGAACAGTTAACTGCCAGCCAGGGAGCCTCATTAGCAGGAATACTCTCTCTTCCGTGCGCTATAGTCGACTGACGTCATGTCTTTCGATGTTTTTTAGGTGTAGCGTCATCATACTACGGCGCGGTTACCTCGCATCGGACGGACGGACGGACAGATAATAATTGTCTGAAAATAAAAATTAAACTTTTCACTCCTGGTAAAATTTGACGGAAGGACCTCTCGTTCCGCAGCTGCGTGCGCTAACCACGGGATCACGGCGCTCCTGAGCTCACCCTATCCTTGATGTTGCCTATCTTGCGCATGGACTACTCAGTTTGTATATTTTGCTTATTTTTTTCATACTTCCACACAACTTCTTCCTGTTTTCTCGATTGATCTGTGTTCAGTTTTTCAAGGCCTATCCCCTGTATCAACTTATAACTAAATCTGAGGGCGATGCGATGGGGATGTTCCCTTGTTAGTGGTATTGTGTGTTGGTGGCGTTGCCAGTTTACATACTGTGCATGTAACTCACAATAAATGCGTTGGATTCCTCCTGTGATCAGTTTACTTGAAAAACGTTTGTTGTCATCGTAATTTGTGTAACTGTCTCTCCGACTTCCAATTTGACAATTTGTGGAAAAATTGTTTACCTTCTTAGTCCTAGTTTCAAACATTGTCTGATAGAAAATGTAGGCATGAAGGAGTCTGTAAAAGCAATTAATCGCTATTATAGCAAACTTTTGAATCCACTGGACACTTGAATTCTATATATTGATTCTGAGAGTTTTGTTATTTCTCTTGTTATTTACTGTCCCAAAGTCATCCGTGAGAATAAAATTAAAGGCAGTTGGATTAGGTTCCTGATCTATAAACTGTGATTTAATATTCTGCGCTGCTAAATAAAATTTGAAGGTTGTATTCTTTACGTAAAACAGAGTATCGATGTCAGTCCTAGGATTGACGATAAACTTCAGAAATACAATTACGGAAAAGTGACATATCGATTACGGCTACTCACTATCAACAATAGTTGTTACCCATTGTGTAGTATTTGCTATTTTACCGTCGTTACCCTTTAGAGGCCAACCTGATCTTTCCACAGTGCCATTTTTACTTGCTTCTTAATATGTCCTATAACTACAGATTTGTTGAAAATATGAACTGTTAAATACGCTATTCCACAAATTAAAAACTTCCAGTTATTCTTCATATCTTGAAACTTACTACCGTTGACTTTCACTGAAGGAAAGATACGTAATAATAAAATGAAATCAAAGATTAGAATGTCGAAGCATAGTGTGAATGGTTAAAATGAAATGAACTAAAAATCATCTTCTTGTCTAAAACACTTTACTCTTCCAGAGAACTTCGGTAACTCTCAAAATTTTTTCAGCTCTGATGTTTAGCCACATGTGGAAAAATAGCGGGTCTCATGATGCAGCACTGTTTAGCCGTCACAAAATAAAGCCTCAAAAATCAGTAAATAAAACTATTCTTGTACAGTTGCTCCGAATCGCATATACCAACCGCCCTTTGCTGCGACAACTACTCAAAGTCTATTGGGTATTTGATTTTGTTCTGCTTTTTCGGGCCTCCTTACCTCTCCTTCTAGCCCAACCTTTGTTCTGCAATTACGTCTTCATCGGGGAGCTTCTCCTCAACATTTTTATTTTGTGCTGAACTGTTTTGTACCCTTCTTGCATACACACGTGTGTCACGTATTTTATAGAGACTGAATGAATATATAAGGTGAGTATTTCTTCTCTTATCAAATTAAATATTACATATCTTGCTGTGAATTAATTTGTTTGTCCCCATTCCACTTATTGCGTTTCCTTGAAATTATATAAAACATAAGTCTGTAAAAAAAAAATCGCGTATAGCCTCCTTTGGCTTCCACAACAGCTGGAAGTCTGTTGGGCATTGAGCCCACAACTCGAGCCACAGAACTAGGAGATTCAAGTAACTCATTGCAAGCTTCATGAATTTGTTGATTTGTCGTGCGTTGACAAATGGGTGGTTCTCACTGAAACGGCGTATCTGCTGATCCTGAGCTTGCGTTGTTTTGCGGCGACGGCCATGAGGCCTCCCATTCAAGTTACCACTCTCTTCCTTTCGTCTGATCCACCTGGCTACCGTCGACTTGTGAAGACCCATAGTTCTCGCTATGTCGGCATTTGAAGATCCCTCTGCATGGAGTATTATAGCGCCCTTGGTTGCCTCAGCCATATGGGCCATTTAGCGTTGACTGAATGATTCGTCGCGGTTAATATTGGCTGCGGAAACAGCGCTGGCAGGAAACAGACTGCCTCCTCCACGATGGCAGCCACAACGCAGTGGCCAAGTATGTGTAACACGGAAATCGATGGCATAAAAGACAGATCGCAAGCCCGTGCCCGTGTCATTACATAGTGGAGCAACTTAGAATCTCTAATTTTTCTCAGAAGTGACTGGTCCACTCTTGTCATGTCTTATCCTGATAAATATTACATGAAATGAAATGTTTACGTTTTGCATATGCGGCAGGCCTGAGGCAAGAAACATTTCTGAAATATCTGAGGCAACCTGAAGAACACTTCGTGAATATTATCTGTAGAAGGTTGCCTTATAAGAAGGAAAACGTGTTTATCCCCGCTCGCCGTGTTTCCAGGTGGCGCAGTTTACTCGGAGGCATACATAATTCTCGCCGGGCGTAAGAAGCGACTCGACGAGCGGGGGGAACTCGCCAAATGTCATAGGCTGATTGTCCCGAAACTTTGCTCAGTGAAGGAGAGGACAAAATAAGCGAACATGTGTTTCGGCTTATCTGCAGACACTCGACCGTTTCCGAGAAAACGACGGTCAAAGTTATCAACGCGCTGTTGCTCTAGCGTAGATACCTTCTGCAGCCGAGAACGCAATTGAAGCGGTGGCTACCGTCGTTCCTTCTTAACACTGATTCCCGTGTTCGATACCATATTGGGTTTTTTAATTATTTTATTTTCCTGCCTCTCTATCAGAATTATCTACGAATGTTTTTTTCTAAGTTATGTTGAAATAATGTTGTCATTATTCGCCAATTAACTTTATGTGTAATTAATGAATTAAAAAGTAATAAACGAATGAGACAAGCTGATCTAACATCATCTGGGCTGCCTCATGTATCGTTATAACCAAATATTTTATAAATGTTAATCTACATTCAGATCCGATGATGGCACCTTTAGTGTGTTGAAACCGGTTATCCAGTAAACAATATTTAAGCGATCTTGGCTTCTGAATTATTTCTACAACAGAGTGATCGCCCCACTACGCACTGTGTGTTCCCTTTTTAACTTATTTCTTTACACAGTAAATTAACTGACGAATAACGACAACAGTGTTTCAACATAAATTGGAATAAACATTCGTAGATAATTCAGAGAGTGAGGGGAAAAAAAAGGAAAAACCGGGTTTCGAACTCGCAGCGCAAAGTTCAGAAATCGCTATGGTAGCCGCAGAGCCACCGCTCCAGTTGAATGCTTACCCGCTAAGAGGTGTCTACACTATAGTAACAGCGCATTGAAAACTTTGACCGTCGTTTTCTCAGAAGCGGTAGAGTGTAAGCAGATAAGCCGAGACACGTGTTCGCTTATTTTGTCCCCGCTTTCACTGAGCGAAGTTTCAGCAAGATCGGGGTATTTCCTCGGGAACACAGGAAGAAACCATAGTAATAATGTAATTCAAGGCTCGCAAGAAAAGATTTAAGTGGTCCTTTTTCCCGCACACTGTTAATGAGTGGGACGGTAGAGAAATAACCCTAACCTTCTGCCAGGCACGTAAGTCCGGATTGCCAAGAAATCCTGTTGATGTAGTCATGTAGATGTAACGACGCAATTATGTTTTAATTACGACATGTGACTTTCATTTGATTTAAACATCGAAGTTGTTTGCTGTTTCAAAATGGTTCAAATGCCTCTGAGCACTATGGGACTCAACTGCTGTGGTCATAAGTCCCCTAGAACTTAGAACTACTTAAACCTAACTAACCTAAGGACATCACACACATCCATGCCCCAGGCAGGATTCGAACCAGCGACCGTAGCAGTCGCACGGTTCCGGACTGCGCGCCTAGAACCGCGAGACCACCGCGGCCGGCTCGTTTGTTGTTTATTTACTTTTTGTTCAATAGTTTCAGGCATATACAAACACCTAGGCGCGTTAAATTGATATTGAAATAAAGTGTCATGCGTGGACCAATAACAATAAATTCCCACCTACTTGTTATAGTACTGCAGTATCAGCCAGCGTCTTCAGAAGTGGATATCGCATACGAAGTTCCTAGGGTGTTTGTAATGGATATTGCAGACGACTTCGACAAAGTTTGAATGTAGCTTCGTAAAAGTTCCGTGAGCAAACGATCTGAGTTGCTGGCGAATACAGTTTATCCTCACTAGACAGTATATATTATCATTATACATGAGGTGAGTAGGGTTTCGCCGCGTTGCGGTGGCCGAGCGGTTCCAGGCGCTTCAGTGACGAACCGCACGGCTGCTTCAGTCGCAGGTTGGAATTCTACCTCGGGCATAGATGTCTGTGATGCCCTTAGGCTAGCTAGGTTTAAGTAGTTCTAGGTCTAGGGGCTGATGACCTAAGCAGTTAGGTCGCATAGTTCTTGAAGCCATTTTTTGACCTTTCGCGTAAATTTTCTTTACATAAACCGTCGTATCTTTTGATTGCGTTGACATAGAAGCTCACTTTTTTACACCAGCAAGGGACCGGTTACAGCAAGAAGTGCGATACATTTCCGCTTATTATGTCCACCCGTTCTGGAGGTAAACGGGTTTTAAGGGTTGGGTAGACCGATAGACGGTCAAGAAAGTGAGACTAGTAGGGTTCCGTTTTTACCGGTTTAGGTGACGAAATCCTAACAACGAAAACACTGAAGATGAGGGCCGCATAAATAACACCCACTACTCTTTATTCGAAATGTTCTAGTTGCTGTCGATACATAAGCATATTAGTCGTAGCTACGTTTTCGATCCAAATCACGTTTACAGGAATGCAAATAGAATGTATTTGCCTATACACGTGGTAATTCACATCCCAGTATTAATGCCACCGCGTTTTAGAAGTACGAACATTCTCATTGCTAGCTAGCTTAAGAAACACTTCTGCTAATGAACGTTTTCTGGCTGTGGCGAGTCTAGTGGAGAATTCGAAACAATGCAGAATACGTTTGGCAGCTATGTAGCCGTTTATTTCCTGGGGTGGTGCAGAATTATCCTACAAAATTTACTCTCTAATAACAGTAATTTGTTATTTCGATAAACATCCCGAATGATTGTCACATAAGCGGTGACATAAAGGAAGAAAATTCATGTTTTTGAGTCCAGAAAGCTCTATGCAACAGAAACTGCAGATTTTCATTTCGAAATTGCCTGCTTGTTCATTTCTGGGGTAATAATAGAGGGCTGTTTGCCTAGGTTGTCTGCTAGCATAGTGAAAGGAAGGTCTGGTTTGTTTTCGGTTCTAATCTCTATGGAGGCAGGTAGAATATCAGTAAAGCAATTTTAAGAAATTCTCGCGCACCCAATACGATTTATCGCTACCTTTATTCTGTACTGGCGCCCTGTGGATGTCAATATGACACTCTTGTAGAATTTCATACATGTTACTGCCTACTTTTTCCGCTTCTGTCAATAATGGAATTGACTTAAGCGTGGCACTGAATGATTTTTAACTGAATTTCGTTATGAATCTTCACGCATTGCTAAATTTGCACACTTTCATGGTAGGTCAGCAACGGTAATCCAGTATGACTGGTCTGAACGTTGACACAGACCGTTTCGCGGCCGAATGCGGATAATATTTTGCTACTTCGTAACGATCTGGGGTTCTTTGTCTTACTGAAACAGTTAAGTCATCTCGATAAGTTGAAATTCATTTTTATTTGTCCAGTTCATACCAATTAGCGTTTCTTCTTTCAGTTCTGTCTTATATTTACGTGTTGTATTTAACACACTAATCAGCATTAATATAGTCTTAGAAATTATGGAATACAGTCTAAAAAAGTTCAGATAGTTTGTCAATTTCACGCCTGCGCATAGTATGTTGGTAGCACTTCGTCGCCTTGCCTGTTATGCTGTGTAGCAGACTTTAAAGCCGTGCGGATCAGCATAACGAAAAGGCGAGGGGTCTCGCTCGTTTTGTCCACGACTGTACTTCCAACCTGATGGATGTCCGGCACATAGCTCGCGTGCGGTTGAAGCGGTATTGAATAGCATACTTCATGACAGGTGGATTGGTCGTCGAAGCACCATATCAGGGCCCGCTCGTTCACCGGATCTGACGTCCCCGGACTCCTTTCTGTGGGGTAAGTTGAAGGATATTTGCTATCGTGATCCACCGACAACGCCTGACAACAATCGCCAGCGGATTGTCAATGCATGTGCAAACATTACGGAAGGCAAGCTACTCGCTGTTGAGAGGAATGTCTTTGCACGTATTGCCAAATGCATTGAGGTTGGCGGACATAATTTTGAGCATTTACTGCATTAATGTATTTACAGGTAATCACACTCTAACAGCATGCGTTCTCAGAAATGATAAGTTCACAAAAGTATATGTATCACATTGGAACATCCGAAATAAAATGTTCAAACGTACCTACGTTCTGTATTTTAATATAAAAAACCTACCTGTTAGCAACTGTTCGTCTAAAATTGTGAGCCATATGTTGCTGACTATTACAGCGCCATCTATCACAAAGCGAAAAAAGTGGTCCAACTAAAACATTGATATTTCTTTACGTACGACACGAATATGTAATAAAAAATAGGGGTTCCTATTTTAAAAAATGCAGTTGATATCCGTTTGACCTAAGGCAGCGCCATCTAGCGGGCCAACCATAGTGCCATCTGGTTTCCCCCTTCAAGCTAGACGTGTTTCGTTCTTTGTAGTTTTTCGTTTGACGCTTATTTCGTGAGATATTTGGCCCGGTCACGACCAATGGACCACCCTGTATAGGTGACGGTAGTACCTCCTACACAAGGTATAAAGGTGCAGTCATTCGAACTCGGTAATTCATGTGAAAAGTTTTCCCATCTGACCATGACCGCAAGACTGCAATTAGTAGACTCTGAATGCGGATTGGTAGTTGCAGACAGACGCATCTGGCATTCCATTTCGTAAATCGTTTGGGAATTCTATAATCCGAGAACTACACTGTCAAAAGTGTGCCGAGAATACCAAGTTGCAGGCTCTTCCTGTCACCACGGACAAAGCTGTAGCCGAAGGCCTTCACTTAAAGCCCGACACCAGTGGCGTTAGCGTACAGCTGTCGGTGCTAACAGACAAGCAACACGGCGAGAAATAACCGCACCAATTCTTATGCCCCTTCGGCTGAAAAACGGAGACCCATTGCTGACGATCGAAGGACTTCAGGCTGCGCTCCTCATGTAGATCCAGTCACTTTACGTACAATATTGTTTCTTGTACATATGTTTGCTTTAAGCTCTGAGAAACAGCAGAGCAAGAAAGGTAAGGAAAAGAAGAGGAATTGCAGCTGCACCCTTTTACTATAGAACGTCCACACTGCAAATATTTTCACCAGTTCCAACAACAGCTCAAAATTTACCCAGTTCGTCTTTTCATACATTTACGAACGTCGCAACATACAGGGTGATTCAAAAAGAATACCACAACTTTAGGAATTTAAAACTCTGCAACGACAAAAGGCAGAGCTAAGCACTATCTGTCGGCGAATTAAGGGAGCTATAAAGTTTCATTTAGGTGTACATTTGTTCGCTTGAGGCGCTGTTGACTAGGCGTCAGCGTAGGTTGATGCTAAGATGGCGACCGCTCAACAGAAAGCTTTTTCTGTTATTGAGTATGGCAGAAGTGAATCGACGACAGTTGTTCAGCGCGCATTTCGAACGAAGTATGGTGTTAAACCTCCTGATAGGTGGTGTATTAAACGTTGGTATAAACAGTTTACAGAGAATGGGTGTTTGTGCAAAGGGAAAAGTTCTGGACGGCCGAGAACGAGTGATGAAAATGTAGCACGCATCCAGCAAGCATTTGTTCGCAGCCCAGGAAAATCGACTCGCTGAGCTAGCAGAGATCTGCAAATTCCACAATCAACTGTATGGAGAGTCCTACGAAAAAGGTTAGTTATGAAACCTTATCGTCTGAAATTGGTTCAACTACCCGAGGCGATGGATCGGCCGCCAGGCAGCCCGTGACAGAGCACTTCATCACTGGCCTCCAAGAAGCCCTGATCTTACCCCCTGCGATTTTTTCTTATGGGGGTATGTTAAGGATATGGTGTTTCGGCCACCTCTCCCAGCCACCATTGATGATTTGAAACGAGAAATAACAGCAGCTATCCAAACTGTTACGCCTGATATGCTACAGAGAGTGTGGAACGAGTTGGAGTATCGGGTTGATATTGCTTGTGTGTCTGGAGGAGGCCATATTGAACATCTCTGAACTTGTTTTTGAGTGAAAAAGAATCTTTTTAAATACTCTTTGTAATGATCTATAACAGAAGGTTATATTATGTTTCTTTCATTAAATACACATTTTTAAAGTTGTGGTATTCTTTTTGAATCACCCTGTATTTCTCAGTTCGTTTTAAATAACGTATCCGTTAGGACAGTGCCGTGAAATCTGGCGTTGATGGGCTATGGCAACAAACGGCCGACGCGAGTGCTTCTGCCAACAGCACGACATCGCCTGCAGAGCCTCTCCTGGCCTCGTGACCATAACGGTTGGACCCTAGACTACTGTAAAACAGTGGCCTGGCCATATGAGTCCCGGTTTCAGTTGTTAAGAGCTATGGTAGGGCATGAGTGTGTCGCAGACCCCACAAAGCCATAGACCCAAGTTGTCAACAAGGCACTGTGCAGGCTGGTGGTGGTTCCATAAGGGTTTGTTTACATTGTTTACATTGAGTGCACTCGTTCCGCTGGTCCAACTGAACCGACCATATCTGCAGCCGTTGATGGACTTTGTTCCCAAGCAACGACCGGATTTTTATGGATGACAATGCGGTATGTCATCGGGCCGCAATTGTTCGCGACCGGTTCCAAGAACATTCTGAACAATTCGAGCGAACGGTTTAGCCAACCAGATCGCCCAACATGAATATCATCGAAGATCAATGGAACATAATCGGGATGTCAGCCGGTGCACAGAGTTCTGCACCGGCAACGCTTTCGCAATTATGGACGGCTGTAGAGGCAGCATGGCTCAATATTTCTGCAAGTGACTTCCAAAGACCTGAGTGCACGTCACATGGCCGCGCAAAAGGTGATGCGGCATGATATTAGGAGTACACCCCAGTGTACGTTCTCCATTCAGAAATATCTGGACACTCCTATATAATAAGCAATGACCTCTAGATGTCATGGGAGGCGCACCTGTCGATATAAAAGGACATTGGGAATACTCAGTTATCAATAGAGAAGCAGCAACAGCAGACTGGATTTGTCAGAGATGTTCACTGACTTCAAATGGTTCAAATGGCTCTGAGCACTATGGGACATCTGAGGTCATCAGTCCCCTAGAACTTACAACTACTTAAACCTAGCTAACCTAAGGACATCACATAAATCCATGCCCGAGGCAGGATTCGAACCTCCGGCCGTAGCGGTCGCACGGTTGCAGACTGAAGTGCCTAGAACCGCTCGGCCACACCAGCCGGCTTCATTGACTTCGAACGTAAACTAGATGTTGAATGTCACCTGAATTACAGATCCATCAAGTACATTTAAACTATTGTTAAGCTGCACTAGTCGACTGTTGTGATTGTGAAATGGAAACAGGACACTTAAACTGGACGCCAGTACACTGCCCGCACGCTCCTTGGGCCGCGATTTTTGCAGCCGCGCTTTCTGCCAGTGGCGCATGCGAAAACCGTGGCCTGTTTCTCCGGCAGGGGGCTCTGGTTGTCGACGCCCTCTATGATTCGTCTAGGATGACGTTATAGCTCCACCCCCTGGCACCTGCGTTTTTCTAGCGAGCCAGCGCATATATAGACGAGCAACACGTTAGTATGCACCTGAAGCTGACGAGCAGCTGTCCCGTTGAAACGTTGTGCAGCCGTCAAAACATTAACTGTCGCGACGCCCACGAACCACTGTAGCACCATTGTTATCCTCAAATTTCCTGCTCGTCATTCCCACTGGGCGTGAATTAAACACAAGAAAAATTCTCCACCGAGGGAAATGAAGCTATTGCAGCATGATTTTCTTCCGGTATCAACTATAATGCTGGTTTGATACAATTGCCCATTCATGTCGGTTGTCAGTTACCCTATTCGTTTCAGCGTAACTGCTGTAGCTTACATCCTACACCATCTTTCTATATCCTATCCCCAACCCTTAACGAACTTCTCCGTATATGTGTACATTCTGTATTATGCGAAGTTTTGTTACTTGGCCGAGAGCAGCCAGCGGTGATACAGAAATGACTGTAGCGAGTTAGCTGTATACTCTTAGGAAGAAGCGACGCTTACGACATTGGATATCAGCATGAACTTGAGAGACGTTAAACTCTGGCGTGTCACAGGGGAGTGTTATGGGACCATTGCTTTTCACAATATATATAAATGACCTAGTAGATAGTGTCGGAAGTTCCATGCAGATTTTCGCGGATGACGCTGTAGTATACAGAGAAGTTGCAGCATTAGAAAATTTCAGCGAAATGCAGCAAGATCTGCAGCAGATAGGCACTTGGTGCAGGGAGTGGCAACTGACCTTTAACATAGACAAATGTAATGTATTGCGAATACATAGAAAGAAGGATCCTTTATTGTATGATTATATGATAGCGGAACAAACACTGGTAGCAGTTATTTCTGTAAAATATCTGGGAGTATGTGTGCGGAACGATTTGAAGTGGAATGATCATATAAAATTAATTGTTGGTAAGACGGATGCCAGGTTGAGATTCATTGGGAGAGTCCTTAGGAAATGTAGTCCATCAACGACCTACACTTGAGTATTGCTCATGAGTGTGGGATCCGTACCAGGTCGGGTTGACAGAGGAGATAGAGAAGATCCAAAGAAGAGCGGCGCCTTTCGTCACAGAGTTATTTGGTAAGCGTGATAGCGTTACGGAGATGTTTAGCAAACTCAAGTGGCAGACTCTGCAAGAGAGGCGCTCTGCATCGCAGTGTAGCTTGCTGTCCAGGTTTCGAGAGGGTGCGTTTCTGGATGAGGTATCGAATATATTGCTTCCCCCTACTTATACCTCCCGAGGAGATCACGAATGTAAAATTAGAGAGATTCGAGCGGGCACGGAGCCTTTCCGGCAGTCGTTCTTCCCGCGAACCATACGTGACTGGAACAGGAAAGGGAGGTAACGAAAGTGGCACGTAAAGTGCCGTCCGCCACACACCGTTGGGTGACTTGCGGAGTATAAATGTAGGTGTAGATGTAGATTTTCTTCAGATGACTTCTGCTTGAGGCTATATAAATGGTTCAAATGGCTCTGAACACTATGGGACCTGACATCTGTGGTCATCAGTCCCCTAGAACTTAGAACTACTTAAACCTAACTAACCTAAGGACATCACACACATCCATGCCCGAGGCAGGATTCGAACCTGCGACCGTAGCAGTCGCACGGTTCCGGACTGAGCGCCTAGAACCGCTAGACCACCGCGGCCGGCAGTTGAGGCTATATACTGACGGGGACTGTATAACGCTGTTTCAATGAAGCTACAGTATCGGACGCCATTAAAGGAAAATTTGTAATTTAGAGAGCTACGTCTGATGTGGGAGGAGAATCTACTCATTGTGTAAAAGGATAAAAAAGTTGTGAACTATGAAAATTCTGGAAATACCTAATTATTATTATTAATCAAGTTACGTTCAGTAAATTCCTCGATAATTACTGAGTCATATTTCAGGTATCAGGAACTTTCTCTACGTAAGATACAAGGAAGTGTGAAGGCTAATGAGTTGGTCGAATCCTGCAGCGCAGTTCTTGCGATTTACATAAACTTTTAAGAAACGGAACTACTTGTACAACATAGCTAGAATACGCGTCATCCTCCACTCTGAGCTAAGTCATCGAACATTAGATGAATTCCCTCATTCTTAGATCAGACGCACGATTACACGGCAGAGACAGTATTCACCGATGAATGAGTTCTGCATATCTTTTTCGGGTTTCTTTGGCAGATCTATTATGCAGTATTGGTGTTTGCTGGACTGCAAGAGCTAACGGCATTCACATTTGTATGATCTTTAAGAGAAAGATTCAACACCAGGTGGACGATGATATCGAAATTATTTTCAGCAAAAGGTAAAATCTAATCACCCTTAACAAACATCATTAATTCAATTTAATCTGCTTCACATCTGATAGAGTCTAAGCTTAAATGCCAACTAAACCAGCAGTCTTTACAGACGTTGCATTAACTTTTTTAACTTGTTAGCCAGTATTCAGATACACATACGTTGTTTGAATATTCAGGTTAGGCGTAGTATATGCCTTTGTCATTCTTTATCCGATCACCTTCTTGCAGCACCAGTCTCAGGCGAGCTACAGTAGCCAGCCACGAGGTACGCAGGACGATCACCTGTGTAGTTTTACAGTTCGCCGTCGCAATAATGGTGGCGCGGTGTTTCTGTAATGCAGCAGTCTTCTGCAGTGACGGACTGTACTGATAAACGGTGTAGAGTAAACAATGTTTCACAGCCAGCTGCATGACGGGAAGCAATCACCTGTCACAACACACCCAGCCGGAGCGAGTATAAATACTCCCAGTTCTGTGGTAGCAGCACTTCCATCAGTGTCGGTATAGTGTCTCCACCAGTCGGGTGGGCGACCAAGTAGGTACAGATTAACCATCGTTCCGTCGGTTCCTGGTAGAAAATTATAATAAATGAAAAGCAGTGTATTGCCTGTGTTCTACAGTATTAAATTTCTTGCGTTTACCTGTTTTCGGCTTATAACGCCATCATCAGATTTTAACTATTGCCGCCCAGGAAGTTATAACGTTTGTAAACAACACTGGAAAAGATATTACACATCTAGATTCAGTCATAAATACCATGGAGGTATAAGGAGGGGAGATGCCATGACGTCACAAACTTGAAGCCGACAGAAACCGAGCTCCGCCATTGCAGTTTGGTCAGAAGACTCGTTTCCGATTGTGCTACTGTCTAGAGCTGCTGAAGGTTTTTTCATTTTAAAATGCCGGTTTGCGTTGTTTACGGGTGTACTAACCGTTGGAATAGTGCTACCAAGTTAAAAGGAATCACGTTCCATGCGTAAGTGGCCCCGTTCGTAAAATATTGTCGTTTATATTCGTGAGATGTGCGGCCTTGTTTACGTTTTGTGAAACTGTTTTCTTCTTACTTTATTTCAGATTTCCGATCAATGATGCTCGTAGGGCTCTGTGGGTTCATATGCTTATTTTTCTTGACAAAGCACAAACGATGTTTGTATTTACAAATGAAATTTTGTATAAGTGTGTAAACGAGTAAGAAATATCATCCGGTATGTAAACTAGCATAGCTTTCGGGTTCTGCTTTCAGTTTACATCGACACAAATACAGTAAAAGGTGATTTGAGTTTGAAAAGAGCTTTGTACACTGTTATTTTTCATCATTCGAAGTTCGTATCCAAAAGAAACACTTAAGTTAACGAGACCAAATCAGTTGTATTGCTGGGGCAAAAACGCATTAAAAACAAAATGAAAACACCTGAAAAAGCTATTCTGACGTTGTGTTATGCATGTAAACATTGTAACACTCATCATCTGAAATTATTTCGCAGACATAACGTTAAATATGAAGAACACGCAATTCTAACAAGAGCTCTGTCACTGTTTTGACCAATCAAACATGGCGGCCCACCGGCTTCAAACAGACGTACAGCAGACGGCCATAGTGCCATCTCCCCTCCTTATACCTCCATGATAAATACACAGTAAATGGCATCTTTGCCAGTGTGGTGATACAGGAATTTAAAACATAAAAAGATGAACAACAAATTAAGGGAGCATACTCTTCCACTTTTTCCTGTATTTACTGTTCTCTTTTTATTTATTGAGATTGTGTATGTACTTCATATATATTCTGAAGTTTCAGTTTTTAATTCTTTCCTTTATTTGGTTTCTGTATCACTTTCCATGTTCAGTACAACTTTAAGTTGTCTCGTCAAATACTAATTTTATTTTATTCGGTTTGTTTATTCAATGTAAACTGTTATATAGGCATCGTTTTCGGATGTGGTGTTAATGTTTTTCTTTGTTTGCTCCCTTAACACTTATCCATCGTTCAACGTTTTACCTTTTAAATTGCAGTACTACCACAGTGTCAAAGATGACATTTATTGTGTGTCCCCTCAGATACCTCCATTTTCCTGCATTTATTCGTTTCTGTTTATCTTACTGATATTGCTTACGTACTCCATACGTTCTGTTGTTACAATTGTTAAATCTTCCTTTTAATTGGCTTCTGTATATTTATCCACGTTTAATACCTCTTGAAGAAGTCTTGTCAAGTACTAATTTTATTTTATTTTATTGTGTTTGTTTATTAATGTAAACTGTTACGTAGGCACGGTTTTCCAGTTTAGTGTTAATACTTTTCCTGTTTGCTCCCTTCATAGATTTTTTATTTTCACTTTTTTACCTTTTAAACTTCATTACCACCACAATGTCAAAGATGTCACTTACTGTGTGTTTATCTCTCAGTCTATATATGTAACTTCTCTTCCAGTGTTGTATACATTGTAACTCCTTTGGCAACAATGATCAGTTAAAGACTGATGATGACCTTTTAAGTCGAAAACTGGTTAACGCAAGAAATTAATCCTGTAGAACATAAGCAATATAGTGCTTTTAATTTCTTAGCTATTGCTTCAAAGTGATTTTGGAATGTCATCCAGTACATTATTTGTCTTTTGATTAGTTTGGCGGCTTCTGGTGACATTTGTCCTGTGAGTATTAGGTCGTCTATGTATTCAGTGATTGCGTGATGTCTGTCCTCCAGGTTTGTATTGATGATGATAATTGTGGGATTGGGTTGGGTTGTTTGGGGAAGGAGACCAGACAGCGAGGTCATCGGTCTCATCGGATTATGGAAGGACGGGGAAGGAAATCGGCCATGCCCTTTGAAAGGAACCATCCTGGCATTTGCCTGGAGCGATTTAGGGAAATCACGGAGAACCTAAATCAGGATGGCCGGACGTGGGATTGAACCGTCGTCCGCCCAGGTTTGCATTGTGTATCAAGCCTGGAATGTGACCATTGTTGGGGTAGTCGTCAGGTAATAGTTTCTGCCTCTTACGCCAGTGTATTGCACGTAGATGGTTTCGTTGCCTGGTGGATGGTGACTTGTATGATCTTGTTTTTCCAGGAGTTGATTTATGGAGCATGTTCGTTGACTCAGGGGGGTGTTCATTTGTCTTAGTCAGTACTGTCAATTAGTCTATCAAGCAGCTGTTTGTAGGTCTGGCAGACGCCACCCTTGCTCCTATTGAAAATTCGGTTTCTGTTCCTGCAGGGAATGCAATCGATGGGCTCTGATGCAATACGGTCCGCGCGTTTGTGGCCCTTTTTACCACACCTTGAACAGGTCGTACCTGTGTCTGTGCAGGCTTTTGTTGTATGGCCAAGGTCACAACAGTTGTAACACTGGCTCACTGACGTAAAGTCTTTGACAGATACGGATTGGAAGTCTATGTACACCCTTCCTTTTTTGGTGAGGTACCAATAAATTCTGGGTGTGACTTCCGACACTTGATGGTTGTATCCCTTTCCTTTGGACCCTGTGCGGAATCTGATTTTTACGTCTTTGTCGAATTCGTCTTTTGTGAAATCGTCAGTGAGATTTTGGTCGTATAGACACTCAAGAAATTCTCTGTCCGAGATAGTGTCTGTCACTCGATAGACTACCACCAAAGGTTGCCGCTTCCTGGGCCCTTCACACGCGATATTCTCAATATCTTTCATCTTTTCTATTATTTTCCTACAGTCCTCCTGTGTTGCTGCTTCAACAATCACAGCTGTCTTCGTGTTTCTTATTGACTTAATGTGTGGGTTGACTCGTCTTGGGTTGATGTTTTTTGTCAACGTTTGTTTTATTGTTTTCATGTCTTGGTTGTTGGTAGACTTTATGAAGAGAGTGGTTGTTTGCTTGGCTTTTGCTACCTCTATGCGTTTATGTTCGTTGGGTGCGGTGGAGAGTGCCGCAGCGTATGTTAGTGTCTTGGTCTGTTGCTGTGCCTGTTCAGTAACCTTTCCTGTCAGTTCCCTAATTTGGTCCCTGAGCTCTTGGTTTATTTCAGCGAGTTTTGTATTGTCTTCCACGAGTTTGTTGACCTGTTCTGTGAGGGACTGAATTCTAAGGTCCTTCAGTGGGTCAGCTAAGTGTTGAAGTTCGCGCAGTAGATCTTTGTTCTGCTCTTGCAGCAGCTCGACCTTTGCTTCTGCTGCTGTGAGTTGGAAAGCCAAAGTGAATATTTTATTCCTTATTGTATTCAGTATGTTACTCGATAGGTGTTTGGCCTTTAATTCCGCCCCAGTGTCATTTAATAGCTCGTCAATTGCAGCGATCTTCTGGCTCGGTGACATGACGGCATATTCGTGGGCACCAGACGCCATGCGTATAGGCGATACTTTGCTACTGGTGCTGCTCTGCGCTTTACTAAGCGTCCCTTTCGTGGACTTGGGTGTGGTGTTAGCACCACTCAGTTGGCGTGCTCGATCCAGGATTGCGGATCTATGTTATAGTTCTTAAGGACTGACCTTTATTTGGTGTGTGTTGCGTGTACGGCACCACATTGCGACACGTAAGTCCCAAAAGCGATACGCCACAGAGCGAGGCCGAATGTGGGCTGGGTGGCTTCGCCGGCGATGTCCGATCGACACTGAGCACCGCGGTCAGCCCCGCACGTCAGCCGGCCACGTGGTTCGCGGGACCAGGTGGCGACTGTGAGCTCACGTACTCTGCTGACTCCCGCGGTTGGGCGAGGAAACACGAGTCGTGCCTAGCAACACAGTCGTCTCGCGTTATTTATACTAGATCGCATAGCCATAAAAGGGGCACACTTGGGCAATTAATCAATCGTATAAGTTAAGAAATTCATTTTTATCTCTTTATGTCCAATGGACATTGATATATAAACATTTCTAATACAAATGGGTTTTAATCTACAATAAATGTATAAACGGAAACAGCATTTGTCATTTGGTAGTTACTAGTTCCCTTAATAATTCATTTGTGTTTATGTTGTAATTTATATGTTAAAGCCCAAGAAGGAGGTAATCACCATTAAGAGATCAAACAGGGCCTAATTTTCATTTTCGCGTTCAGCATTTCCGTTGCGCGCATTCGTTTTTACACCAGTCCAGCTTCACGTATAGAGAGGGTGATGGTGTCTAGCAGATTTTAAACAGGAATCCAGCAGTAATGTAATATCCAAACGCCGCTTGTAGTCTGCGAGCCATCGCTTCCGGTAGTGGAAGAACCTGAGCCAAGTGTGTCGGTCGCCACGTGAAGATTTAGATACTGGACCCACGGAGGTTTATGCGTCGAAGTAGGTTCTGGCGGACTTCTGTGCGTATCGCCTGTAGTAGACGTCCAAAGTTCATGGCAGCCGTGAGATACGCGTCTCTTGTAAACGTAATGCCCAAATATCTGATCATATCTACCTGTGAGAGGGGCGCGACAACCGCCTCGGCGACCTGTGCACGCCTCCAGCATGGACGCAACTTCCGTATGACTTTGCGTCAGCGTCCCAAGCAGCTCTCACACAAATCTTGTGATTCTCGCACAGGGAGAAACAGTACTTTAATCGTTAGATTGCCTCCCTTTGGTATGAAATACGGGAAGGCAATGTCTGCATTTTACAGTGTCTTTACAGTTCGATTCACTGATCCTTCGGAAATGCATGCACGTCCGACAGAACACTGTATCGAACTATACAGACACTATCAAAAAACCTACTACCATAATGAATTATAAAGTTGTTTGCTGGTTTGTTGACAACCAACGCATTTCATCAAATACATTTAGGAATAAATCGTCCCTTCCCTATAATGCGTCGTGTCAAACATCAGATAAACAAGACTAAAGTATGCTTCGTCAAAAAATAGTAGACGATTCAAATTCAGTACCTGCCTTAGAAGTCGTTTATGCGTATTTATACGTCATATTAGGGAAACTTTTGTTGTGTTCCCCTCTATTCTTATGCTTCGAGGTACATTTACTTTTGTCACACTGGCCGCAATGGTTGCTGTCTCCCCTCCAGCGTAGTTTGGGTGGAGAACTGAGAACTCTCCTCATTCATTTCCAGGGAGCCGTCGCGTGTCAACTATTTAGCTTGCAGGCCGTCGTCCCGTGCTGACTGTGCGGTCTGAAGATGTAAGTGTAGCTTTTTGCTATAGCATGAGGTGCTCAGATTCTGTGCTCTGAGGAACTCGAATGTATCTGGTTGTATGTGTGTCTTAGATGCGGAATTCATTGGGTAATTTCTTTTGTTTGAAATTGCGAGGTACGCTGATGAAGGACTCCGATTGTTCATCTTCCAGGTTTCCTAACAACGTGAAGCAAAATCCCACGCTATTGGCTTCATTTTTAAATTTCTGTACCTCAGTCGTTGTAAACGGATAACTTACAGGATCACTTACAGGATCACTTCGTTGTCCGTCGGACTGTCTGTCTGTATGCCTTCCCCACTGTTAAAAGACCCATTATCTCAGGAGCGGGTAGACGTATCAATTGAAATTTATGTCACGCAGTGAAGTCTTAAGTCCCTCGGCGGTTTAAAAAATATAAGATTCCACGTCAATGATGTTAAAAGATAAGGCCATTTATGACACGTATTTTTATATTTTGCCCATATCGGTATCGATAATAGCCAAAAATAGTACAAATTCTCGATTCCCGGGATGACTGAACTATCTACATACTTTTTTAAAGGCTGAGTAACAAATACACTGTTTTCGTTGTACTGATTTTTGTCTACTTCCAACTAGTTCTCGGCTTAGTAGCCCGTCTTCAGTAAACAACTGGCTGGCGTCTGGAAGGGGAACTAATTCTTAGGTAACCAAACATTGCCGGCCGCGGTGGTCTCGCGGTTCTAGGCGCTCAGTCCGGAACCGCGCGACTGCTACGGCCGCAGGTTCGAATCCTGCCTCGGGCATGGATGTGTGTGATGTCCTTAGGCTAGTTAGGTTTAAGTAGTTCTAAGTTATAGGGGACTGATGACCACAGATGTTAAAGTCCCATAGTGCTCAGAGCCATGTGAACTAAACATTATAGGTCAAGATAGAATCACTTGCACAGAGTGTTGTGGATCACACTTGTTTCTTAATATTGAATCTACATTTTACACAATAGCCAATGTTAAGCACAATAAATAATTAAATTACACAATATTACACTTTAAATGATGCTTTTTTTTACATACTGTTAAACTGAGTATTTATGTTGTGCAACAAACATATACACTATGTGATCAACAGTATCCGGACATCCCAAAAAACATACGTTTTTCGTATTAGGTGTATTGTGCTGCCGCCTACTGCCAGGTACTCCACATCAGCAACCTCAGTAGTCATTAGGCGTAGTGAGAGAGCAGAATGGGGCGCTTCGCGGAACTCACGGACTTCGAACGTGGTCAGGTGATTGGGTCTCACTTGTGTCACACGTCTGTACGTGAGATTTCCACACTCCTAAACATCGCTAGGTCCACTGCTTCCGATGTGATGGTAAAGTGGAAACATGAAGGGACACGTACAGCACAAAAGCGTACATGCTGACCTCGTCTGTTGACTGACAGAGACCGCCGACATTTGAACAGGGTCGTAATGTGCAATAGGCAGACATTTATCCAGACCATCACACAAGAATTCCAAACTGCATCAGGATCCACTGCAAGTACTACGGCAGTTAGGCGGGAGGTGAGAAAACTTGGATTACATGGTCGAGCGGCTGCAGATAAGCCACACATCACGCCAGTAAATGCCAAACGACGCCTCGCTTGGTGTAAGGAGCGTAAACATTGGACAATTGAACACTGGAAAAACGTTGTGTGGAGTGACGAATCACAGTACACAATGTGGCGATCAGATGGCAGGGTGTGGGTAAGGCGAATGCCGAATGAACGTCATCTGCCAGCGTCTGTAGTGCCAACAGCAAAATTCAGTGGCGGTGGTGTTATGGTGTGGTCGTGTTTCCCATGGAGTGGACTTGCACCCCTTGTTGTTTTACGAGGCAGTATCACAGCACAGGCCTACGTTGATGTTTTAAGCACCTTCTTGTTTCCCACTGTTGAAGAGCAATTCGGGGATGGCGGTTGCATCTTTTAACACGATCGAGCATCTGTTGATAATGCACGGCCTGTGGCGGGGTGGTTACATGGCAATAACATTCCTGTAATGGACTGGCCTGCACAGAGTCCTGAACTGAATCCTATAGAACACCTTTTGGATGTTTTGAAACGCCGACTTCCTGCCAGGCCTCACCGACCGACATCGATACCTCTCCTCAGTGCAGCACTCCGTGAAGAATGAGCTGCCATTCCCCAAGAAACCTTCCAGCACCTGATTGAACATATGCCTGCGAGAGTGAAGGGTATCATCAAGGCTAAGGGTGGGCCAACACCATATTGAATTCAGCCTTAGCAATGGAGGGCGCCACGAACTTGGAAGTCATTTTCAGCGAGATATCCGGATACTTTTGATCACATAGTGTATTTTTTTTAACATTGTAAACTAAACTTTAGGCAAGGGTCAGTATTATACACAATAATCAGAGAAAATAATTAAGTTTGTACGAAACCCTCGGTGCGCGAGCTCTTCTCGCACTTATCCAGATTTCTTTCATGTTAATTTTCTGCGTTTTGGTTCCTCAAGAGTAACGACGGAGTAAGATCCCGTGTGGTTTTTAAATCTGAATAAAAATTTAGTAATTTGTGAAATAGATTTCTATTTATGAACCCTACTTCCTACAACTTCTTGCACAATGAGGCAACCCTTATGTAACAAAAATAATCAGAAGCATACCAAGGTGTTGTTTCAACGTGATAGAGTTTCCCTTGTGCGCAGTGACCACACAGCAAACGGAATGTTGCATAACAAGCAAATCCGTTTACGTGTGGGTACCGCTCGCACGCAAGATTTTATTTCGGAGCTCAAACCGTTACTAATGCAGATTCGTTTCAAAACACAATGAGAAGTTTAGCGAACTTAAACTAGTTATCTAGAAACATTGTCGTGTGTCTGACAAGCAGCAATTAATACACTTCTGCAACTACGAGTACAAACTGCTGACTGGAGAAAAGCTGCGGTTTCCAGAATAATGCTGAACGTGAAATGGACAATAATAGGAACATCGTTCCTCACATAATGAGCGGCACGTCCGCTTTCCACACGCTATAAACACGTAATAAACCAACCGCAGGTTGCGGTGGAATAATGGCCGCGGGTCCACGAATTAATGTGCTAGTCCAGACCGCAGGAATGGTTGTAACGAAGATCTAAATTATGATCCAAAAAGAAAAAAAGTAGAGGGTCAGTATTTTGGAACTACATGTTGAAACATCTTCGGAATGGACAACCGACATGTCATGTACTTGAAACTCACTGTGGAACTAACAGACGATTAACTACAAGTGAGCGAAGCAGTGGGTGGCTCTCATTTTCCAAGCTTGATTTTCTCTTTGTGCTATCCCTTTAGTGTGGTTCCACTGCACGAAAAAAATTAGTTGTGCCTAATCTGGGATTCATAGGAAAAGTGCGAGCCTTTTCATATAAAACTGTCATTTACTTTTTATCTCAGTTTCAAAAAATGTTGCAATGAACTAGTGGATTAACCATTTACTTAAAGCTTAATGTTTAAGTTTTTATATTAACTTTAATAATTCAATCACTTAAAGCTTAATGTTTAAGTTTTTATATTAACTTTAATAATTCAATCAGTAACACCATTACTTACATTGAATATAAACACGAGAAAATCAGATTTTCTTTTACACATATTTATTCTTCGATACAGCCTATTATTTACGCACTGGATACGTCCTGAAGCACATACTGATTTTTTTTCTTAATTTTGTAAATAATTTGTTGCAGCCGTTCATGGGCTTCACGCCTCTTGCTGTCGGATCACTTACAACTTTTGAGTAGGTGATTGCGTTGATGAAATCTTCATTTTGATGTCACTACGAAGGATCTGTCTTAGGAGACTCGCCACATAAGTCAAATCTATTAGAGAGTAGTCCTGTTTTATTAGAAAGAATTTGTTCGGTACCATTACTCGTGATTTCTGGGATTTGATGGATTCCTATTTGAAAATTTTTATTAAATATTTTCGTCTGACTTTTCCACCTTGTGGATCAATGCACTGACCACTAATTTGTAAATTAGAAGACGAATCTGGGTAAAATAACGTAAATGCGACAAATTCAGAAGACAGGTATCATAAATAAAATCCATATATGGAGCCTTGGCTGCAGAAGTGGAAGAGAACCACTCTTCGACGTACATACTGGCGAGGAAGATACAGACATCACAGACTGTATTCTCTTCTTGTAGCGATAGTTCAGCTTCATCATCGAATACAAATACTGTCATGTGACAAGTGATATTCGCCATCCACCTTACATGAATACAAATATTGTCATGTGACAAGTGCTATTCGCCATCCACCTTACATGGATATCGCCTGGAAGAAAGATGCTTCTCAAGATAACATGTCGGGAAGGAAGATAGCAGTGAAAATTCTCTATAATCCTGTCTTGGTTGCTGTTGTCGGAAAGTATCTCGAACAAAATCAGATATTCGTGACGCATCTACCTGCCTCAGGAGCTCGTCGACTTATCCGCAATAAATGACAGTGACATGACCACACCCTCTGAAATTTTTTAAAGATTGTTATAGTCGGACATGTAATTCACAACCCATCTTTGCCTCAAAACTGCTTCTGTGAATGATTGCATACGTGTGATGCCTGCAAGGTAAATCCAAGAGTTGTACGTCTAAAAAGTTTTCACTCAAAACACATGTTCCTCTAAAAACATTCCCTACTTCATGGTGTTGTGTTAAAACTAATGTTGTAACAGAGTACTAAAAGCCTATTTAGGGAAAATTTCATGCACAGCTGGAGCCTATTCTTTTCCAGTAACAGATCGCAATGCAGGAACGCCAAGAATCTGCTGAGAGGCGTCTAACACAAGTTGAAAAACTCACTTGGAGTCTTCCTACCATACCGTTACTTGTTAATGTTGGTAGTAATTTATCATCCAAATGTACGCTAGCAGCCTGCAGTTTCTTATCCGTGCGTAACATTCCCCTTCCTAATCGGTCTGTCCGCAGCTCGTGGTCGTGCGGTAGCGTTCTCGCTTCCCACGCCCGGGTTCCCGGGTTCGATTCCCGGCGGGGTCAGGGATTTTCTCTGCCTCGTAATGACTGGGTGTTGTGTGATGTCCTTAGGTTAGTTAGGTTTAAGTAGTTCTAAGTTCTAGGGGACTGATGACCATAGATGTTAAGTCCCATAGTGCTCAGAGCCATTTGAACCATTTGAATTTAATCGGCCTACTACACTGCGATATAATTGACCGTGATCGTATATGCCAACTGAAATTTTACAGCGAGTAACGCTATCGTTACCGAAGAAAAATAATATCGGTTAGTAGGAGGAAAGTGTACAACAGACCCCTGTGAAGGAAGAATCGATTCTACACTTAATGTAAATATTGATGATAATTTTGAAATGGATGGAATATAGTGCAATCGCTGACGAACCACCCAGGGGGGAAAAGGGTACCACGTAATATTTAATACAAAAAAACACTAGTTAGCTAGAAGGGGGATAATTAAACGGTCGCCAGCCCACTAGGGAAATGAATCTACAGGGGCTTAAGAAAGGCAATGCCAAAGAAATTTAAGCAAATAATCACTGGGTTGGCAGTAGGAGGTTGTCACACTTTTACGCAACACAACACTTTACGAGAAAATACATGAGTCAGAGAGCACTCACTGACTTTGCAGTTACTTATTCTGAAATACTAAATTTTTATAGTAAAGTTAAATGACGTTACTGGTTAAATAAATGATTGGCTCTAACTGAAACTTTGTTATGTAGAAAATGACTTTCAGTAACCTCAGTGTAACGTAATGTAAAATTTAGAAAAAGGCAAACAATTTATTTTTGATTATTGAAAGATTGAATTGAATTTACTTTAAGCAAATGAGAAACTAATTTTACTTTGAACATAACAATAAGGTACGTACACAGCCAGAAGAAGTCACTCGCTAAGCTAAATACTGAGTAAATGAAATTGCGCACTGTTAATTTGTGGTGTATCTTTAGTTATTATTTTTGCCAGTGAAACTTTACTTTAATTAATACTCAAAACTGAAAATTAATTAAGTCTCTGTTAGGCAATACAAGAATGAACAGTTACTGCAGCATCAAAATTTAGACGGAAACTGATATTAGCAAACACACAAAACTGGCAGTTAATAGTTAATCAATTTTCTTATTTTACTACACTCGGTGATTGCATGGAAAGGAATGGGACTCTGCTTGATAATAATGTCTGAGATCAATAAGAACATAGGCGCCCTACAAGTCTTAACTACTGCTTCGTATTATTGACGAAAATTGTTATAGTTCGTGAAAGAAATACCACTGGGTATTGCCTGTACAATATTAGTTAACAATCTTAGGATGCTGTAGCTGAGAGGACGTCGAAGGATGTAGCCCACGACAATGCTGAATTGCCGCTGTTGCTGGTTGTGAACCCCGAGTCATCTCCAGAGCCACGGATAACTACGAGATAGGCAGCAGTTAGAACTGCAGCTTCCTCCGCCTGTCCGCTCGTACCGCGCTCTCAATGCTCGCAGGTTAACAAAGCAGGAGCGCCTATAGTGGAGCGATCTTAGATACACACCGTGTCTGCGGGAGAGCCCAAAACACTTCCGCACTCTTTCATGACTCGAGCTCCTCTGCTTCCTCTCTGCGCGCAACGCGACGGAAACTCTCCATAGGCAAAGATAAACAACGGCACAGCTACTACCATTTCGTCGCTGCTATCGATACATTAACATAAAGTTCCGTTGACTACTACCCAGCAATTTAAAATATTTATACCACATTTACGACCAATTATATACACTCACAAACAAATACACTATTCCATCTATTACATATTAAATATAGTTTCTGTAACAAAGACTACAGGTTTAGAATTAGAAGAACAGTACAAGCTATCAACGAATATTAAGCGGCGAAAAATTTTTGATGCTGCAGGTGGCATTTGATCGGCATTTTCGGTGGCTCTTAATTTCAGTAATCTTCCTCTTCCGAAGTTTCTCTCTGGAATTTTAAATATAACTTCACCTGAAGGTAATATCTTCGATATCTGGACTTATAACACTGATTGTAGCCATCAGGGTACGAACATTTCAAAGACAACTGCAAGCTTGTGAGTGGTTACTGCTTGACGTCATTTTCTCTTTTTACTTGTAGTAATGGAATCTATAGGACAGTATTATCAGTCGATGTTTCCTCGAATTGAAATAACTGAGGTTCAGTACGACTTGAACATGACGTCGACTGTTCGGCAAGTCAGTCAGAGAAAAAATTATTTTCAACCGTATTTATGTTCTAAATTCATAAATAACTGACTTACTAAATTGCTAAGGGCCCCCCTTTTCCCAGTTGCTTCTGCTCGCTCGGGTGCTCTTTTCTCGTTCTCAAGTAGCCGCTTATCGATTCCATACATAAATCCTGGCCGTTCTTTGAACCGTTGTTTACTCAAAAACTATTTACCTTCTTCAATAGTTATTATATTTAAGAAATTAACATGTACTATTGGAAAAATTACATCAAGTTTTTTTGAACAAAGTCTGTTTCTTTTTTGCTCATGAACGTCCAACGATCTTCCAGCGTGTCTTATTAGTTGTCGCCGTTGTCAACACTAAGCTTTCAATCCTGGTATGCAGTTTCTCAGCTCACGTTACGTACTTTTTTTACTACAGACCAATAATTCCTGCAGAACAGCTGCGAGACATTGGCAAGTGGTTAGTTCACACTCTAGAGAAAAAAAATGTAAAAGAAAATCTTCAACATTTATCTGGCAGGTGGCAGATTGTTTCTAGAATTTTTCCCCCTTAAATGAGTTGAAGACTAAGACGCTGTCTTTGCCACGACTGCCGTCTTCCGTTGAAAGTATGTTGCTCTTGCTTGTGTTGTTAAAACGTCCCATCTCCCCAGTGTAAATCAATCTACATCCACACGGTATACTCCTGGTATGTAAAGATTATAATTCTATTCTTTTGTGGAACCTACAAAATCACTGATTTTGTTGTTGAGCTGTGGAAGAGGCTTAAGAATGTTGCTAGTTTGGACGTAGGCTAGATAAAGCAAGAGAATGCAAGAATTACATACAGGCGTGAACAGCACAAGGTATATTGATTGCTATGAAAATAAATAGCAGCAAATACTCTAAAATTTTACACAAGCGTTAGAAATGTAGTGTTACAGGAAAGGGCTGAAAATCAGATGCATTGATTGAGTAAATAATGAAGACGTTCTGCAGCTTTTGTGGAAACTACGAAATCAATGATTTTATTGCTGATCTGTGGAAGAGGCTGATGAATTTTGCTAGTCTGGATGTAGACTTGACAAATCAAGAAGATGTAAGAATTATATATAAGCGAGGGCTGCACAAGTTAGAGGGATTTGTATACAAATAAATAGCGGCAAATACTCCAAAATTTTACTAGAGCGTCATAGAGGTGGTGTTGCAGGAGAGTCAGGTGCATTGATTAGTAAATAATGAAGACGTTCTGCAACGTGTCTGACATGGCTCCGAAGGCGTTACCTGGGATAGATATCTGGAATACGTGGAAGTTGTGGGGAGTACGGGCAGGCACCGTTTCTCTTTTAAATTTTACAATTTTTTTAAATTGCATCTCAAGCTGCGACATTGTCGCGAATAAAACAGTGGCCCATATATAGAACAAATATCCTTTACTTTACGTCTATGGTCACAAACTTTCCGGCAACAGATTACCCGTTTCGGTCTATAATGACCATCTTCAGACTTGTTTTATAACAACAATGCCAATATGGCTGCAGTTCATTAGGACATTAGGCCATTGTTTTTATCAGAGCTGAAGATGGTAATTATAGACTGAAACCGGTAATCTGTTGACGAAATGTTTGTGACCATAGACGTAAAGTAAAGGAGATTTATATTATTAACTTGATTTTAAAATAATAAGTGAACATTCGTTATCACGAACAGCAAAATCCTCAATATAGTTTCTTAGTATAGTTCCTTAATGAAAGGTAGTGAAGCATTATTTAACCAACAGCCTCTTGAATAATATCAGATCAAAAACAGTCTGGCCGAGCGGTTCGAGGCGCTACAGTCTGGAACCGCGCGACCGCTACGGTCGCAGGTTCGAATCCTGCCTTGGGCATGGATGTGTGTGATGTCCTTAGGTTAGTTAGGTTTAAGTAATTCTAAGTTATAGGGGAATGATGACCTCAGCAGTTAAGTCCCATAGTGCTCAGAGCCATTTGAACCATTTTTTTGAAAACCAAAAACAGCCCTAAGAATCAATTTACAACGCTTGAAACTCAAAATCCCTTTTTACATAAAGGAAAAAATACAAATTGCATAATGCAAGGTTAAATAAAAGATTCTAAATCCACATGGCAATACAAAATATACGATACATGTCTTTTTATTTCGTCGTGGTCATTCGCTGTTGTGCACCGTGCTCTCCTTCAGGATCACATGCGGCACGGGAAGATTTTCCACGATGTGCAAAACGTTAACAGGGCGCAACCAGTTTACACAAACTGCATTCTGGGACTGTACGTCGATGTGGATGCGGCTCGCAAATCTAAAAACGGGCGAGGGAGTAGATGCGGTAGTACTGAACACTTCGACTATACCAAACCGCACCGAACAGCGGTACGGTGGGGTAGACAAAAGACAAACCAACAACTGCTGCAAGGCAATCTCAGCAATGCAGTAAGAAAATGTTTGGGACTTTAAACTCTTGGGAGGGCCACACCAAACCACAGAATGACGTCCCCAAGCTAAGTTATGAAAAAACTATGGGCGATTTCGCCACGACTAGCAGAACCGTAAAATAACGCAAGAAGTGAACTGCAATTAACACGATTCATAAGCGTCCGACTGAAAAGCTCCACAGTCAATCTTTCCCTTACTACAATCTCTTAACAGTACCTCCAAAGTTCACTAGTTAACAATACCAGAGTGTCAGTTACTCGTTTTAACTGTAGATAACAGTTTAACCACTTGGGGCCGACTTAGGTTTCTTAATAAGACAAGCAATGTTTCGGTCGCTCACTTGGATCCACCTTCGATCCGAAACAGTCATTTACTTTAAAGCAGCTAGATAGATGACAATGCCGATATCAACGCACTCCTCCCAAACAGCGCTCTAACTGGAGACTGCAGCACCGAAGCAAAGCTTACACCACTCACGAGTCTGATATACGCGCCACCAACGTGCATCTTTTCAGAATTCTTATGTTCACCTCATACACTAAACTTGCCGTAATTCTTCGTCGGAATCCACGAGCAGAACCAAGAAACCACTTTTCAGTCCTTGAATGACCACACTATGACCGCCATCGGGACACTTTTTTTTTCACTAGCTGCTTATTTTTTATGACCCACCGTCTAATTTCTTATGGTGGGTCGTATGTCGCCACTTAGCCGCTGTGACTGGGTCCGGGGTCCGGTGTGACTGAAAGTAACACCACCCACACCGTTGCCCGTGTCCTGCCACGTGGAGGCGGGCTCTATTTGTTTACATCCATTTGATATCTTTTTTTTTGTGCAGCATTAGAAAAACTTATAACTAATACAAAATCAAGTGAGATATTAATAAACAAAACGAAATTAAATATTTAGAAAGAGGGAAGTAAGAGAATTGAATAGAGAAGAGATAGGTATAATATTGCCTGTCACCTGGTTGTGGGCGGCGGCCCGGGTCTTGGAATGACCCTCAAGACGCTGGCCATCGCTCACCATGCCTTTAACATCTACCATCCTAAAAACTAACTTAACTAGAAGAGATTAGGGTACGTTAAAGCTAGAAACTAAGATTCAAACCTCCATGTCCAGCCTGCTAAACTTTTTACGATATACAATAGAGAGGTAACTGATTTTGTTCCTGGCTCAAAGTTGTTAATCAAATGGTACTTGTGGTAAAAGTAATAAAGGTAATGACGCTAACGGTCTGTGTTGAGCCTACAAGGCTCCTAGTAGAGTACATCAGGCGCAAGCACCTCCCGGCCCCGCGACAACACGACCTGAACGGTGGTTTTCCCCGATCTACCATAGGTATCCGTCGGGTTGGGCTCAAAAGAGAGGAACCACAATTAAGATCCTTCCATCCAGGCCGTGCGCCGCCTCTTACCAGGACACGTAGGTCCCTTGAAGAGGTGCCTAACTTTAAGCTTCAGATCAGAAATTATTAGTGTAGTGGAGCTTGAGGTGTAAGCTGTGTAGGTTGGTTGTACAAAGAATTCATGCTGAGCCAATGAGACTTATAATGATACGTGGTGTAGCAGTTAGCACCTTCCGGCCCCGCCAGCAACACAGCCTGAACGGTGGTTTTCCCCGATCTACCATAGGTATCCGTCGGGTTGGGCTCAAAAGAGAGGCACCACAATTAAGATCCTTCCATCCAGACTGTGCGCTGCCTCTTAACGAAAGGCGTAGGTCCCTTGAAGAGGTACCTAGCTTTAAGCTCTTATTAGACATGGAGTTACTGTTAACTATTTACAAATAAGGTGAAATTTGTTTTTAGGATTGTGTGTGACTTGTGTACCTCTTGTCGGTTGTTCGAGACTGTTCTTTGAAGTGGACTTGGTTGACACTATGGATCATCCTCACTGGACGCTTCAATATCTGTGTTGGTGCCCTGGTCTGTATCTGTTTCTTCTTCATCACTCGTGGTGCTAATCATGTATGTGTCCCCCTGGGCATCATGATGTCTGTTTGGACCGACTTGCCTTCGGTAGGGTCTGTTGCGCAAGTATTCTATTTGTTGGATCTTCGAGATTTCGTCAGTTTGTTGAGTTCAGTCCACCTTTTCGGGTCGCGTATTATGGCATGTAGTTCGTTCTGTGTGTTCAGGCGATTTATGTGTACTGTGTGTGTTGTGTTCGTGCGTTGTCCGCAGAAGAAGACAGTGTGTTCAGGGGAACCTTCTTCCCGCATGTGCATCTATTAGTCTGCTGCAGACTCACGCGGTACAGGTGCGTGGGATAAGGGCCATGTCCTGTGATGAAATGTTCCATACCGCGGCTGGGATCGATATGTTTTAGTTTTAGACTTTCCCGGATGTCAGGGAAGGAGTTGTATACACGGCGGCCCTTATCGCTGTTGGCCCACTCGCTCTGCCAGGTATCCACTCGCCATGCTCTGAGTTGGCGTGTTGTCTCAATCGGTACACCAGTGATCTGCCGAACCTGGTCTATTCTCCCCATCCTAAGCCAGTACATTGCTGCGCGCTACCTGATGGTGATATCTATGGGGAAGATTCCCATGACGACACATAGTGCGTCATTTGACGTTGTGTTGAATGCTCCTGTTAGTCGAAGTAGAACACTTCTTTGCCCTCGACGTACGATGGTTCTGTTGAGAGATTTAATCTGTGGGCCCACGTACTGGCAGCAAAGCATAGTACTGACTCGAAGAGAGCGCAATGGTATGTTCGTGTGACTGACAGGGGTAGTCTGAATTGTTCCGAATTTAGCCTAGCCAGTTTGTGTAGTATCTTTTCTGCTTTGTGTGTGTATATTCGCATGTGTTCGTGGAAGTTCAATCGTTCGTCAATGTATACTCCTAGATAGCGTGTGACTGCTAGTCTTTTTATGTTTGTGTCCCCGATTTTGATTATTGGGTTCCTGCGCAGGATACCCTTTAGCAATGTATAAGTTGTTTTGTTTCCTGATATTTTTAATTTATTATCTGTGCACCATTGGGTTACTATCCGAAGTGTTCCATTGGCTCTTTCTTCTAGCTGGGCACGGTTGTTTGCTGAAACTACGAGTAGATCATCAGCATAAGCGACAACTCCATCTGTCAAGACGTGCTCCTCTAGTAACTGTAGGAGCGGTTCTATAACTATGACCCAGAAGATGGGGCCGCAGATCGACCCTTGTGGACATACTTTTGTAATTCGTTTAATCACTTTCTGGTTGTCCATTTGCCAAACGACCGTTCTGTCTCTGCAATAGTCCATGAAACTACTATACAGAGACTCCGGTACCTACAGGTGTCTGAGCCTCTTGAACAAGGCCGGCCACCAGAGGTTGTTGAAGGCACCTGAGATGTCTATCATAATTGCAAGTGTGTATTTGGAGGGTTTGTCGTATTTGGAGTGCTCTGTTAATTGCGTCATCTATAGATTTCCCTTCCCTGAAGCCGTATTGGTGTGGTGTCAGTCCCCGTAGTGTTCGGTGTGCTTGAAGTCTTTTGCAGACTAATTTTTCTTGTACTTTACCGAGTGTATTGATAAGGCAAATTGGTCTGTATGACTTGGGGCTGATGGGTCTTTGTCTGGAGCCATTTTGATGATAACCGCCTTCGAGGTCTTCCACACTGCAGGCACACGGCCCAGCCTTAATGCATGGTTTAACAACGTTGTGAGAGATGGGGTGATCTGCGGTGCAATTTGTTTTACTACCTCAGAGTGGATACCATCCGGTCCATGCGCCTTTTTGTTTTTGAGTTCTGAGATCGCTGTCGCCACTTCTTCCTGCGCAAATGGACAGGTGACGGTTGGTGTGGTGTATACTGTGTCTAGTTCGCGTCTCAGTGCTGCATGTTGTGGTGTGTCTGTGTCTGCGATGTCGTCGGGCAGGAGTTTGCTCAGAAGGAACTCCGCTGTGCGTCTCCAGCCCTTAGTCATCTCACCAACCTCCTGTCGCAGCGTTCCCAGAACCAGTGGGCTCTTAATTTTCTCTGTCACGATTTTGTATGGTTCCCCCCAAATGTTTAGTTGTGTTTGTGCTGCTACATGGCTGTTCCAATGGTCTTTCCTGGTCTTATTCAGCTCAAGTTTATATTTGTCCTTGGCAAGCCGGTAGTCGTGCAGTCGTAATTGTCTTTCTCTATCTGAAATTGCTCGTTGGTAAAGCTTACGTTTACGTTTTGAGTCTTGTTTGAGTCGTGTTAATTGTGTAGTCCAGGGAATGTTTTGGTGTTTTGTCATTCTTTGTGTGGGTATGCAGGTGTTCTGTGTGTGTGTGTATGTGCGTGTGTGTGTGTGTGTGTGATGATATCTGATATCTGTCAGCATGTGTGCTCTGTAATTAACACTGCCGGTGATGTCTTGCCGTGTGTGCTCATGTATTTTTAGTCTGACCATGTCCCAGTCTGTTTTGCCAAATAATAGACTTTTTGGTTGTGTTTCTGTGTTGACGTTTCGTGTACCACTTAAGGTTAGTGTGACGATGTTGTGGTCACTGGCAGTGATCTGGTCATGTACGGTCCAGTCTCGTACGTGGTTGATGGCGGCATTGTTAACGAGGTTGATGTCTATGTTTGATGAATGACCGTTGTGTTCGATGTGAGTCGGGTGATGTCCTTCCTTGTTGAGTACGTGTAGTTTGTCTTCCTGGATGATGTCATATATTACTCTACCTCTGTCGTCAGTTCTGTCTGAATGGCACGGGGTTGATCTGGCATTTATATCTGCACAGATGAGAAGTTTCTTGTTGCCAGCGTATTGCGCAACATCTCTGATGAGGTCTGCATATGGTTTGATGCAATGACAGAATTGGGCGTACAGCGACGCGATGATCCAAGGATTCCCCTTGTGTGGGACTTCAACGTTAACTAGGTGCTCGGAACAGAGTTCTGTAATTTTGACTGGATGTATTTCTTTGTTTAAGATTATGACAGATTCCTTACAGCCTGTCCCCTCCGCAACTGTCACCGCACTTGGAGGAAAGTTGGGGATATGTCCATGTCTGGTGTAGGGCTCCTGTATGCACAGAATGTCACTTTTTAGTTCACGTAGGACCCGCGGGAGCTCCGAATTTACAAGTATACTCCGCGCAGCATTAAGCTGTGCTTTTAGCAGTTTGGGTGTTTAACGGTGGTGTAGCACTTGCTGCCAGTTTGACTGTAATCGAAGTATTTTCTCCCACGAGCCCTTACGTGATCCTTGTAAAGCTTGTCCATATCGAATGCTTCCTCCCTGCGGGCGCACACATGCATGAGCAGGTCTAGTAGGTTTCCTGGATCTGTTGGAATATTCTCCGTTTTGAGAATCAGTCTATCGGTTTGCTCCGATGTACGGAAACAAACCGAATGACCGTACGGGTGTAGGGTGCGGATGAGCATCCGCTGTGCCGTCTCTAAGATGTCTCTTTTTTCTAGTCTACTTAATTTTACATTTATATCTAGCTTGTCGTAACTAAAACTAGCGGTGTCGATGGCGTGTGTTGGCGTTTCTGCAGCCGTGACGTGTCGTGATGGTGTGGTGCCATTGCTGTGCGCCTCTGCGGGGGGCGCTGGATTGGCGCCCTTGTTGGTTGATGTGGGGGGTTCCTTGGGCGTCGGCATTGAGGTTGTTGTTTGAGGGGCTGCGAAGGTCTTGGTATCATCAGGGGTATGCACTTTTGTATCACTAGGTTTTAAGGCAGCCTGCGATTGCGCGATTGGTCGTCACACGCTTTACTTTCTTGACTCTCTTAGGCTGTTTGGGTTTTCTATGCGGTTTTAGTTTCCTAAAGGCTGTGATGCTTCGTTTTTTTGTGTGTGTGTGTTTCGTTTGTGCAGTCTTGATGTGTATCAGATGTGTTGGTTGTTAGTGCCTCCCTTTGACGTGATTTGGTTCCCACTTGACTGCTCTTCTACGCTATCTGCGACATACATAACAGCTTTTGGTATATTATGCGCTCTGTCGCCTCTATTGCCAGACCCTCCGCAGACTTTTGTTGCGGTTGTTGCTGCGGCTTTTTGTGTGGCATTCGTGGTGTCTGCCGGCGCTGTGGCCTGTTCAAGGTCGGTATTACAGTTTTGAATATCATTGTTATGAACACTACAATCTCTGGCGTAAGGGCAGTAACAGACGTCGTCTTCTTCCTCTGTCAGTGAGTCAGAGAGAGTTATTTTGCGTTTGATTTGATTACAGTCTGGGGTGTCTGATTTGTCCGTGTTTTCCGTTTGGGCTCCAGTTGTGCTGGCTTGCGTTACGGTTGTGTTTAGCACCGTTGGGTTCATGGTCTCACCTTGTATGAATCTGACTGGTTTGATGCGTCCTTCGCATTTTGTAGTATCATATGTGCGTCGTTGTGCAGTTGCTTTGGCTGGTCATGCGTGGTGTGGTTTTCTGGTCTGTCGGCATCAGGGTTTGGGGTTATCATGTCTATTCACAGTAGTTCGTCTTCGAGTTCGTCTATCCTGTTCATTAATTCCTGAAATTATCTACGTACCAAACAGTAGAAGACACTACTTTCAAAGATGATCTACAGTGGTGTGCAACGTCAGTGGAAATGAAATTTACGTGATCACCGCTGTTTAGCTTTATAGCCCTAATAAGCTGAAGCAATTAGCAATATCACCGTATGTACTGCGTCCCGTGCGTTGGAGTGATGGTTCTCGTACACGTCTGCGACGACGGAAGAACTCCAGCCACAAAATATAAGAAAAACTCATTCAAAACCGAGGACGGCATAAGACGGTCCGCTGACTAGTATAATCCAATACTGTCTTCTCCTATCTGTGTTCTACAGACGAGAAAGGCGAGCTCCCAGCCACATGGACGGAGTTCAGGTAACGTCTCAACGTGAGTATACACAGAAGAGGTGCTGTCAATTACTGAACGCTGCGTACTCAACGGCAACTCCCTAACTCCCTACCCGGAGGCGAAGTCCAGAATCTCACAAGTTCGCAACAGTACAGCGCTTACCCGTTCTATCTATAAAATCGCCTGACAGCAAAGACAGCAAGTCCGTCTGTACCAACAAAAGCTGATACTGAGCGACTGTCAAACTCGGGCGCTCGAAACAGAAGACCCTCTTCTCTCCACCGCTGGCTCCCTCCCTCGTAACTCAGAAGGAGAATCATATTCTCTAAATCGCGGTATATTCTACCTCTCTACAGATTCTTCCGACCGCCGACTACCCATATTTTAGTCTTTTGTCGTCCAGTGCGGAAAGCTTGCGAGGAAATACCTATACTCATACAATGGTACGCTTCTCAGAGTAAAAATCCTCGGAAATAGCCCAGCCTGCGATTTCTGGGGTAACGTTTCCTCGTTCCTATTTGCTGCGTCCAAGAGTTTCAGAGTTTCCGAAGTATTATCCGGTTATCCTTCCGGCCCCCGCAACAATACCGGCTGGACGCCACCGTATTGTGTTTCCACGCTCAGGTGCCCAGACCGTCCGTCTTGGCACTTCCTGTGTGAAGCAGGACCAACGCACCTGTGCGGGCTTTTCCACCCAAGACTTGAGTTAAGCCTGCCATTTCCACTGGCGTTCCAACCTCTACTAGTATAGGCAATCACTCATTACGCCGTTTTGATAATAAAGACATTCCATCACCTTTTATGCAATAAGCGTTAACAGTTACTTACAAGGTGTACGTGAAAATGTCTGTCTTCTTTAGGTATTCATATAAACTATGTACAACCTCTCAGATGATACATAACTCGGGTTGTAAATCATACAAATGTACGAGCGTGGACTGCAGCCTTATATTTGCGCACAATGGAGAAACTGAGGACCCGTCAACATACTTCACATACGGACAGTTTGTTGGAGGAACTGACAGTGGCGTCCATCCTGTCACCTGTTACGAATGCTCACGTCGCTCTCTCTCTTTTCCACGTCTCGGCATTCATCCTCGAATACAGTGCATCCTGACATGCCCACCACTCAAGCTCTGAAGGCGAGAGACATCTATCGTTTGCTGCTGACATACATCCCTTGTAATGGGACTGAGAGTATGCCACACTGTGGCCTGTGGTGTGGAGAGCTGTCCAGTAGCCTTTCCTCCCTACAAGGCACGAGCAACGTGGTACCATGTGGTCAACCGAAATACATGACACGACCCAGGTTGCGCGATATTGGGCTGAAAGATTCTCCCCTCTGCCCTCAGTCGCCACCTGCCAAACACTGACAAACACCGTTTACTTGTGTAACAGCTTTTGATGTATGGACATTGGTACAGAAGATCCTCAATTAATCCGTCCCATCCTCTGTTATGCCAGTCCTGCCTGGATATCTGCCCCCCCCCCCCCAAATTCTATCAGTCCCTCCAGATCCTTGAGCGTCATGCACTCCGCCTCGCCTTCCGTATCCGCCTCCCGTCCCCCACGCGGATCCTCTATGATCTCATTCCTTTCCCCCATCTCCTCCTATTCCTCGCACATATCCGCATCCTCTACACCTCCCGCCGTCTTGAACCCCCTCACGCCCTGGTTGCTCCTCTCCTCTCCCATCCCCGCCCCCTGCCACGTCTTCACCGTTGTGTCCCCCCCTACCCTCCATCTCTACACCATCTCCTTTCCCAAGGTGGTTCCGTCAACTCCCCCTCCCGGATGATGCCCTCTCTCCCTCCATTTATCCTTCCTATCAACTCTGCCAGCCGAAGTGGCCGTGCGGTTAAAGGCGCTGCAGTCTGGAACCGCAAGACCGCTACGGTCGCAGGTTCGAATCCTGCCTCGGGCATGGATGTTTGTGATGTCGTTAGGTTAGTTAGGTTTAACTAGTTCTAAGTTCTAGGGGACTAATGACCTCAGTAGTTGAGTCCCATAGTGCTCAGAGCCATTTGAACCATTTTTCCTATCAACTCTGATCCTCACTCCCCCTCCTTTCCTCTGTCCTTTCCCTGGGCTCCCTCTTCCCCCCCCCCCCCTTCCGTCCTGTTTTCTCCCCACTAAACCTCTCCCTACCTCCCTTCTCCCCCCAGTCCTTTTGTATTCCCCTCCTCTGCCTACCCCACTCCCTGTCGCGTCTGCCCCCCACCCCTCTTCTGGGTCCTCATCCTCCATCAGCTCCTTTCCCGGTTCCCCCCTTCGCTTTTACTCTCCTTTCCCCCCCTTTTTTTGTTTTCCCATCTTCTGTCCAGTTTCCCCCCACCTGCTCTCGACTGTGGTGTCACATTTGCCAACTTTTTAGTGCAGTGTTCCAGTGACTATTCAGTGTTGTTTGTCTTTCTCGTGTTGCGAACAGAAACCATGCTGCCGCTAGGTGTGAATTTTATGTCTTTTGCGAACAGAATCCAGACTGTCGCCGTGTTTTTTAATTGTCTATTGTTTTCCCTGTCTGCTTCGTATGTATTTTTATTAGCATCATCATCCCTCTGTTGTTGTTTTAAGTTCCACGATTTCTTTTCGCCTTGTTACTCTCTACGTCTCCGATTTTATCGCCTGTTTTGTTATTATTTGTTCTTTGTCACAAAATCTGTCGGCTGAAGAGCGGCATACTAAGCTGCTGCCAGCCCGCCCCCTTCGGGGGGAATTGAAATTCAATAAAGAAAAAAAAAAAAAAAAGAAGATCCTCAATTGTTACCTTCGTGCCCCGCCTCACACCATTGGACCTCCTGCTCCTCTGCTCCTCTGATGCCCTGAGGATACTTGCTGTTTTATGAATTTCGTCACCTCAGTTTTAATTAGGCTATATTTAGTGCACATCAATCCGCCATGTAGGCACGAGCCGTTTTTGACGAAAATCGGACAGTTCAAACTCCCAACTCCTATCGAAACACCAAAACCAAGGACACTCATGCTCTCACATGGTTTATAGGCAAATCCTTTTATTAAGATGGTTGTTGATTATTGGCAATATCTCTAAAATAATAACAAACAAGGAGACTCATGCTCTCACATGGTTTAACGGCATAGCCATTTACTACTTGCTCTGCCTTGATGAGAAGGTGGTTCCTGACTACTGCCAATGTCTCCAAGATAATCACAGCGCCCTTGACAACACTTTTCTCTATCGACAGTTCTTCGCAAATTACTTGCGCACTGTCTTCATAAACTCCCCTCACAGTTGGGATGTAGCGAGCAGAAGACGATCCCTATAGTGGACCTTGTCACGAGGCGACGTGGTTATCGATTTGGTACCAACAAACATTGTCCGCAGATGGGAAGAGCGCGACGAAAGGCGTGCAGGATATGTTTTTGATCATTATCTTGATTTCCTTTGACCTTGAGGTCGTTGTTTAAGCATTACTACTGTAGCAAGTTCCATTCTCTTATTTGTTCTTAAATGTTGCAAGCTCACTCCTGTGTTGGAAGAAGGACGCTTGAAGCAAATGTGATTTTTGTAAAATTTATTTTATGTTAAGACGATTTATGTTATTTGATTTCTTTAAAAAAAAAAAAAAAAAGGCTCTTAAGGCGACCGCTAGAGTGAAGCGGGAAATTCAGGTCCGAGCCCCGGACCGGCAGAAATTTTCATGTGCTACTGATAAATCGTATAGCTGTTGTACAATCAAATTCGGAAATTTGCGAATGCATTTCACAATACTTTTAAAACTGTAATGAACGTTTACACTTACTGAAACCTCTAGAACTGTGGGACATGGTAAAATAGCGTCGATGAGAAAAAATTTGCGAAGGGCTCTTCACTTGTCATCTGTCTGCCATTTTGTATTTCTGTCTTGAGAGCTTGCATTGACAACATGAAAGTTCGATTCGCCTGGAATTTGACAGCTTACTAACTACTTATTTCACTGCAATTACAGAGTTAATTATTTAAAAAGACCTACCATCCTGTCTCCTCATCGTACACATGGTTCAAATGGCTCTGAGCACTATGGGATTTAACATCTGAGGTCATCAGTCCCCTAGACTTGGAACTACTTAAACCTAACTAACCTAAGGACACCACACACATCCATGCCGGCGGCACGATTCGAACCTGCGACCGTAGCAGTCGCGCGGTGCCGGACTGAAGTGCCTAGAACCGCTCAGCCACAGCTGTCGGCCATCATACACATGATTGGTATTGGCTTTGAACGCTTTCAACAGTGGTAAATGGCTCTGAGCACTATGGGACTTAACATCTGAGGTCATCAGTCCCCTAGAACTTAGAACTACTTAAACCTAACTACCCTAAGGACATCACACACATCCATGCCCGAGGCAGGATTCGAACCTGCGACCGTACCAGTCGCGCGGATCCGGACTGAAGCGCCTAGAACCGCTCGGCCACCAAGGCCGGCTCAACAGTGGTAAGATAGGAAATGTTGGAGGTCGACCGTTCGAGGGTGCGGCTGATCCTGGCGGAGCTTCGAGTCCTCCCTCGGGCATGGGTGTATGTGCTTGTCCTTAGGATAATTTAGGTTAAGTAGTGTGTAAGCTTAGGGATTGATTACCTTAGCAGTTAAGTCCCATAAGATTTCACACACATTTGAACAAATCAGCGGCCTTTTATTTACGCGAACTACGTGACCTGTGCGTAGACATTTAATGCCACATACCTCTACAAACCTGCCAACAAACTGTCGGATCCCTAGTAGGCAGAATAAGTGATGTATTTCGTTCCAAAGACGCAGAAACAAGCTACTGAGCAGGTGATCATAATGTTTTGTCTCATCAGTGTGGAATCCCTCAGAGATACTTTATCAGATCATTTCCCTTGCTGTAGGTAACATTTTCTCTTGAAAATTGGGTGGCTTTCATCGGTTACAGCCTTCGAACAATGACTTCGATCAGTCTACTCATTGGCCTCATACGGCTGCGTTTATACGAAAAATGATAAGATGGTTGACCAATACTGGTAAAAATATTTTCAGAATTACAGAAATACCAGCGTACTGCACCGTCTTCAGTGTCGCCACACCTTAATAAAATCATTTTATTTTATGAATTGCGCTATCTAATGTCGACAATATAAAATGGTGCAAGATGTTCGAAATTCTGAGAAAATAGGGGTAAGTTATAGGGAGAGGCGGGTCGTATACAATACGTACAAGAGCCAAGAGGGAATAATAAGAGTAGAGGACCAAGGACGAAGTGTTTCGCATTAGAAAGGGTGTCGACAGGGATGTAGTCTTTCCCCCTACTGTTCAATCTGTAAATCGAAGAAGTAATGACGGAAATAAAAGAAAGGTTCAGGTGTGGAATTAAAATTCAAGGTGAAAGGATATAAATGATACGATTCGCTGATGACATTGCTATCCTGAGTGAAAAATGAAAAAGAACTGCACGATCTGCTGAACGGAATGAACAATCTAATGAGTCTTCCTGGCAGATTAAAACTGTGTGCCCGACCGAGACTCGAACTCGGGACCATTGCCTTTCGCGGGCAAGTGCGCTAGCAACTGAGCTACCGAAGCACGACTCACGCCCGGTACTCACAGCTTCACTTCTGCCAGTATCTTGTCTCCTACATTTCCAAACTTTACAGAAGGTCTCCTGCAGGAGAGCTTCTGTAAAGTTTGGAAGGTAGGAGACGAGATACTGGCAGAAGTGAAGCTGTCAGTACCGGGCGTGAGTCGTGCTTCGGTAGCTCAGATGGTAGAGCATTTGCGCGCGAAAGGCAATGGTCCCGAGTTCGAGTCTCGGTCGGGCACACAGTTTTAATCTGCCAGGAAGTTTCATATCAGCGCACACTCCGCTGCAGAGTGAAAATCTCATTCTGGAATCTAATGAGTACAGAATATGGGTTGAAAGTAAATCGAAGAAAGACGAAAGTAATGAAAAGTAACAGAAATTAGAAGAGCGAGAAACTTAACATAAGGATTGATAGTCACGAAGTACATGAAGTTAAGGAATTCAGGTACCTAGGTTTAAAATAACCAATGATGGACGGAACAAGGAGGACGTCAAAAGCAGACTGGCAATGGCAAAAAGGGCATTCCTGGCCAAGAGAAGTCTACTAGTATCAAACACAGGCCTTAATATGAGGAAGAAATTTCTGAGAACGTACGTCTGGAGTATGGTAGTGAAACATGGACTGTAGGAAAACAGGAACAGAAGACTATCGAAGCATTTGAGATGTGGTACTACAGACGAATGTTGAAAATTGGGTGGACTGATAAGGTAAGGAATGAGGAGGTTCTGCACAGAATCGGAGAAGAAAGGAATATGTGCAAAACACTGATATGGAGAAGAGACGGGATGAAGGCACATCTGTTAAGACATGAGGGAAGGACTTCCATAGTACCAGAGGGAGCGGTAGAGGGCAAAAACTGTAGAGGAAGACAGAGGTTGGAATACGTCCACCAAATAATTGAGGACGTAGGTTGCAAGTGCTACTCTGAGATTAAGAGGTTGGCACAGGAGAGGATTTCGTGGCAAACCAGTCAGAAGACTGACGACCCAAAAAAAAAATCTAATGTCACCCCTTTGAGAAACTCGGCTGTAAATATCTCATTGCGAGACAGAAGACAACGCCACAATACACAGCGTCTAGAAATGGAGGCAATACATAGGATTGGATGAACAGAAATACTGTCGAAATAATGCGAAATCTCTCAAGTTTCACGGAGACGGAAAGGCTGTATTCTTGTTGTCATCCATACTGAGCAGCAACTTGCTTCGTCTCAAGTGGACACTGGCACTTGTGGGTTAAGGCAACGTTGCGGCTGTGTGAGAGGGATTAACTCTCGGAAACAGCACCTTCAGAATACGCCATGTAGGCTCTGGGAACACCCCAGAATTGCTGTCAACCCTTAGCAAAGCTTTCTTGCTGGAATTCCACACTAGAAACGGGATGTCCCGGAATTCGCATCTTTGTGTGAGAATGTTTCAGCCAGTATCCAATTTCCACTATTGCTTTGCATATGAACTGAAATGTAACTGAACTGATACAATACCGAGAAGTGATCTGTACCAGTCATGTTACACTCTTAATAATCTGTCATGAGTTTCGTTTCGCCAACGTTGTTTAATAGTAAAGTTTCATTGACAGTTCTATTATGTCAAATTGATGCTCTTGTTTGGCGGCAAAAGAACTTCGTTGCAGTTGCTGAGCTCCAGTCGGAAAAATAGTCGTATGCCATTGCTAACCGCGACACACTGAAGTTTCTTTCCACACTTCCTCTCCTGTCACACCTCAGTGGAAAAGTTAGTTTATTCGTATACAGTGTCACCTTCCCTGCGGTAACGCGTGTTGTAAGTTTAGCTGTTTAGTATAATAAGGTCATATAGTGTTGTGTGTGTGTCCTTTTTGGTGATGATGGTGAGAAAGACATAGCTTAATACAGTGTAAAACGCCAGGGTGACATCCTGGTAGAGCACAAAAACGCACTATAGAATACACCATACGTTCCGAGACTGATTTTATTTCTGGCGTATAAACAACGCCAGTGCATTAAGTACGGAGGTAGCTTGAGCCAATAAATGTAAACAATAGATGTTTATTCGACCAGCCAGTTGCAAGTAGGCAATTTTGGGTAGTGTATCAATATTGTTGTATCATAAATCGCAATGGAGCAACATCACTAAATCAAGGTTTCATGACATGCTCCACAATATTTCGAAGAAGGAAAAAGTATGTGCAGAATTTGTCCCACACCCATCGACTCCCGAACAAAAACAGCGATGCACGGGCACCTGCCACGACTTGAACGAAATGCAAAACGGGGATAATTCTTTTATGGAAAATATCTGTACTAGTGACGTGACTTGGCGTTCTCAATACGAGCCTAAAACAAAAGGACATAGTACAGAAACTCACGTAGAGACGTAATCACCGAGCGAGATGGCGCAATGGTTAGCACACTGGACTCGCATTCGGGAGGACGACTGTTCAAACCCGCGTCCGGCCATTCTGATTTAGGTTTTCCGTGATTTCCCTAAATCACTTCAGGCAAATACCGTGATGGCTCCTTTGAAAGGGCACATTCGACTTCCTTCCCCATCCTCCCCTAATGCGATGAGACCCATGATTTCGCTGTTTGGTCCCCTCCCCCGAATCAACCAACCAACCAATCACGTAATCGATATTCAGCCCAACGCTGAGAGTACTTTCTTCGCAGTTTCACATGGTTGCATGGAGGAGGTTTGACATGTTTGCATGAAGGTCCTGTGCATTGTACTCGAGTGGGGAAGACCATGAATTCACACAATATATATATATATATATATATATATATATATATATATATATATACAGGGTGAGTCACCTAACATTACCGCTGGATATATTTCGTAAACCACATCGAATACTGACGAATCGATTCCACAGACCGAACGTGAGGAGAGGGGCTAGTGTAATTGGTTAATACAAACCATAAAAAAACGCACGGAAGTATGTTTTTTAACACAAACCTACGTTTTTTTAAATGGAACCCCGTTAGTTTTGTTAGCACATCTGAACATATAAACAAATACGTAATCAGTGCCGTTTGTTGCATTATAAAATGTTAATTACATCCGGAGATATTGTAACCTAAAGTTGACGCTTGAGTACCACTCCTCCGCTGTTCGATCGTCTGTATCGGAGAGCACCGAATTGCGTAGGGATCCAAAGGGAACGGTGATGGAGCTTAGGTACAGAAGAGACTGAAACAGCACATTACGTCCACATGCTAACACCTTTTTATTGGTCTTTTTCACTGACGCACATGTACATTACCATGAGGGGTGAGGTACACGTACACACGTAGTTTCCGTTTTCAATTACGGAGTGGAATAGAGTGTGTCCCGACATGTCAGGCCAATAGATGTTCAATGTGGTGGCCATCATTTGCTGCACACAATTGCAATCTCTGGCGTAATGAATGTCGTACACGCCGCAGTACATCTGGTGTAATGTCGCCGCAGGCTGCCACAATACGTTGTTTCATATCCTCTGGGGTTGTAGGCACATCACGGTGCACATTCTCCTTTAACGTACCCCACAGACAGAAGTGCAGAGGTGTAAGATCAGGAGAACGGGCTGGCCAATTTATGCGTCCTCCACGTCCTACGAAACGCCCGTCGAACATACTGTCAAGGGTCAGCCTAGTGTTAATTGCGGAATGTGCAGGTGCACCATCATGCTGATATCACATACGTCGACGCGTTTCCAGTGGGACACACTCTATTCCACTTCGTAATTGAAAACGGAAACCACGTGTGTACGTTTACCTCACCCCTCATGGTAATGTACATGTTCGTCAGTGAAAAAGACCAATAAAAAGGTGTTAGCTGGACGTAATGTGCTGTTCCAGTCTCTTCTGTACCTAAGGTCCATCACCGTTCCCTTTGGATCCCTACGTAATTCGGTGCTCTCCGATACACACGATCGAACAGCGGAGGAGTGGTACTCAAGCGTCAACTTTAGGTTACAATATCTCCAGGTGTAATTAACATTTTACAATGCAACAAACGGCACTGATTACGTATTTGCTTATATGGTCAGATGTGCTAACAAAACTAACGGGGTTCCATTTAAAAAAACGTAGGTTTGTGTTAAAAAACACACTTCCGTACATTTTTTTTATGGTTTGTATTAACCAATTACACAAGCCCCTCTCCTCACGTTCGGTCTGTGGAATCGATTCGTCAGTATTTGATGTGGTTTACGAAATATATCCAGCGGTAACGTTAGGTGACTCACCATATATATACACTCCTGGAAATGGAAAAAAGAACACATTGACACCGGTGTGTCAGACCCACCATACTTGCTCCGGACACTGCGAGAGGGCTGTACAAGCAATGATCACACGCACGGCACAGCGGACACACCAGGAACCGCGGTGTTGGCCGTCGAATGGCGCTAGCTGCGCAGCATTTGTGCACCGCCGCCGTCAGTGTCAGCCAGTTTGCCGTGGCATACGGAGCTCCATCGCAGTCTTTAACACTGGTAGCATGCCGCGACAGCGTGGACGTGAACCGTATGTGCAGTTGACGGACTTTAAGCGAGGGCGTATAGTGGGCATGCGGGAGGCCGGGTGGACGTACCGCCGAACTGCTCAACACGTGGGGCGTGAGGTCTCCACAGTACATCGATGTTGTCGCCAGTGGTCGGCGGAAGGTGCACGTGCCCGTCGACCTGGGACCGGACCGCAGCGACGCACGGATGCACGCCAAGACCGTAGGATCCTACGCAGTGCCGTAGGGGACCGCACCGCCACTTCCCAGCAAATTAGGGACACTGTTGCTCCTGGGGTATCGGCGAGGACCATTCGCAACCGTCTCCATGAAGCTGGGCTACGGTCCCGCACACCGTTAGGCCGTCTTCCGCTCACGCCCCAACATCGTGCAGCCCGCCTCCAGTGGTGTCGCGACAGGCGTGAATGGAGGGACGAATGGAGGCGTGTCGTCTTCAGCGATGAGAGTCGCTTCTGCCTTGGTGCCAATGATGGTCGTATGCGTGTTTGGCGCCGTGCAGGTGAGCGCCACAATCAGGACTGCATACGACCGAGGCACACAGGGCCAACACCCGGCATCATGGTGTGGGGAGCGATCTCCTACACTGGCCGTACACCACTGGTGATCGTCGAGGGGACACTGAATAGTGCACGGTACATCCAAACCGTCATCGAACCCATCGTTCTACCATTCCTAGACCGGCAAGGGAACTTGCTGTTCCAACAGGACAATGCACGTCCGCATGTATCCCGTGCCACCCAACGTGCTCTAGAAGGTGTAAGTCAACTACCCTGGCCAGCAAGATCTCCGGATCTGTCCCCCATTGAGCATGTTTGGGACTGGATGAAGCGTCGTCTCACGCGATCTGCACGTCCAGCATGAACGCTGGTCCAACTGAGGCGCCAGGTGGAAATGGCATGGCAAGCCGTTCCACAGGACTACATCCAGCATCTCTACGATCGTCTCCATGGGAGAATAGCAGCCTGCATTGCTGCGAAAGGTGGATATACACTGTACTAGTGCCGACATTGTGCATGCTCTGTTGCCTGTGTCTATGTGCCTGTGGTTCTGTCAGTGTGATCATGTGATGTATCTGACCCCAGGAATGTGTCAATAAAGTTTCCCCTTCCTGGGACAATGAATTCACGGTGTTCTTATTTCAATTTCCAGGAGTATATATATATATATATATATATATATATATATATATATATATATATATATATATATATATATATATATATATATATATGGTGGTCCATTTATCGTGACCGGGCCAAATATCTCACGAAATAAGCTTCAAAACTACAAAGAACGAAACTCGTCTAGCTTGAAGGGGGAAATCAGATGGCGCTGTGGTTGGCCCGCTAGATGGCGCTGCCATAGGTCGAACGGATATCAACTGCGTTTTTTAAAAATAGGAACCCCCATTTTTTATTAGATATTCGTGTAGTACGTAAAGAAATATGAATGTTTTAGTTGGACCACTTTTTTCGCTTTGTGATAGATGGCGCTGTAATAGTCACAAATATATGGCTCATAATTATAGACGAACACTTGGTAACAGGTAGGTTTTTTAAATTAAAATACAGAACGTACGTACGTTTGCACATTTTACTTCGGCTGTTCCAATGTGATACATGTACCTTTGTGGACTTACATTTCTGAGAACGCATGCTGTTACAGCCTGATTATCTGTAAATACAACATTAACGCAATATATGCTCAAAATGATGTCTGTCAACCTCAATGCATTTGGCAATACGTGTAACGACATTCCTCTCAACAGCGAGTAGTTCACCTTCCGTAATGTTCGCACATGCATTGACAAAGCGCTGACGCATGTTGTCAGGCGTTGTTGGTGGATGACGATACCAAATATCCGGTTTTTTTTAAATAGGAACCCCAATTTTTTGTTACATATTCGTGTAGTATGTAAAGAAATATGAATGTTTCAGTTGGACCACTTTTATCGCTTTGTGATAGATGGCGCTCTCCACAGAAAGAAATCTGGGGACGACACATCCGGTGAACGTGCGGGCCATGGTATGGTGCTTCGACGACCAATCCACCTGTCATGAAATATACTGTTCAATACCGCTTCAACCGCACGCGAGCTATGTACCCCACATCCATCATGTTGGAAGTACAACGCCATTCTGTCATGCAGTGAAACATCTTGTAAAACATCGGTAGAACATTACGTAGGAAATCAGCATACATTGCACCATTTAGATTGCCATCGATAAAATGGATACATTAACCCGCCAAGGTCGCTGATGTTCCACTTGTCGCAGCCATCGTGGATTTTCCGTTGCCCAATAGTGCATATTAAGCTGGTTTACGTTACCGCTGTTGGTGAATGACGCTTCGTCGCTAAATAGAACGAGTACAAAATATCTGTCATCGACCCGTAACTTCTCATGTGCCCAGTGGCAGAACTGTACACGGCCTTCAAAGTCGTCGCCATGCAATTCCTGGTGCATAGAAATATGGTACGGGTGCAATCGATGTTGATGTAGCATTTTCAACACCGACGTTTTTGAGATTCCCGATTCTCGCGCAATTTGCCTCCTAATGATATGCGGATTAGCCGCGACAGCAGCTAAAACACCTACTTGGGTATCATCATTTGTTGCAGGTCATGGTTGACGTTTCACATGTGGCTGAACACTTCCTGTTTCCTTAAATAACGTAACTATCCGGCAAACGGTCCGCACACTTGGATGATATCGTCCAGGATACCGAACAGCATACATAGCACACGCCCGTTGGGCATTTTGACCACAATAGCCATACATTAACACGATATCGACCTTTTCCGCAATTGGTAAACGGTCCGTTTTAACACGAGTAATATATCACGAAGCAAATACCGTCCGCACTGGCGGAATGTTACGTGATACCACGTACTTATACGTTTGTATTACAGCGCCATCTATCACAAAGCGAAATAATGCTCCAAATAAAACATTCATATTTCTTTACGTACTACACGAATATGTAATAAAAATGGGGGTTCCTATTTAAAAAAAAAACCATCTAGAGGGCCAACCATTGCGCCATCTGGTTTCCCCCTTCAAGCTAGACTTTCGTTCTATGTACATATATATTTTGTGTGAAACAAAATGGCGTCAGAAACAAATTAAAAATATCTCCAGAGTAAAAATTTCAATCATTAACTGAATGTAGAGTATTTTGAAAGTTTCTGGCAGACTAAAACAATGGGCCGCAACAAGAATCAAAGTCAGACCGTTATCTTTCAAGCGCAAATGCTCTTACCGATTGCTCAGATCCACCCAGTAGTGAACAGAATAACGGCTAAGAACAGAGCGTGTATGTAAATCACTTAAATGGTTTACCAACAGAGACCACGTGAAGCTCGTAATAATCTCATAGGCAGAAAATCCTCTGTTTCTTCTGAAATTAGCCTCGGTGATACTAGCGTTAGCAGAAACAGAAGTTGAAGACTGAGGGGGGGTCCTCGAATAAAGAAAACGAAATCCTTTGTGAGCATTTCTTCCGGCTCTTTAGGAAAACAGCAGATAAGACGTTTTAAGAAGAGAGAGAGAGAGAGGAGACAGAGGCAGCAAAACTCCTCGTGCGCGGCTTGTCCCTTTATTTGTCGGGAAATTTTTCCTTAGAGAAAAAAAAAAAAACAGGGAGGAGGTGGAGGAAGAGAATGAAAGAAAGGAGGGACTAGAGTATATTAAGCATAATTAATTTGGGGAGCAGCAGCGGCACCAGCAGCTTTGTGCGCTGGGAGCTGAGGAAGCCGCCGAGAGTGGAAATAAAGCGAGTAGTCTGTTCGGGGTCCGAGTGACAGACGGGCCGTGCTCCGACTGCGTCTGCTGTGGTGTGGGCGCAGGGCTAGGGGTAGGGGTAGGGGTAGGGGTGGGCCGCAGCGCGGGTAATGAACAGCGGCTAGTGGGGGGGGGGGAGGCTGAGAGGGGAGGCAGAGTCGGGGCCCTGCCGCAAATGAACGTTTGATGATATTCCCAAACTCAATTTACATATTTATTACGCCGCGCAGCGGTATATGTTTAACTCTCGGACTCCAGCAAGACAAGTTCCATTTTATTTTCATGTAATTTGAAATGTAATGGAATAACGTTGCTTTTTTAAGCTGCGCTGCAGATTTCTTTAACGAAGGGCAGTCGTTACTGCAAAGCCCTGGAGGCGGTAACTTGGTTTTTCGGTGTTTTTGTAGGAGTTGGGAGTTCGAACCGTCCAATGTTCGTCAAAAATGACTCGTGCCCAGTTGACAGATCGATGAGCACTAAATATAACAACTTAATATATACTGAAGTGACGAAATTCAGAGAACAGCAACATGTACATACGCAGATAGCATTGGGCAGTGCATTGGCGGAGCTGTGATTTGTACTCCGGTAATTCCTGTGAAAAGGTTTCTAACTTAATTATGGTCCCACGACGGGTATTAACAGACTTTGGGCGCGGAATGGTACTTGGAGGCAGACGCATAGGATATTCCATTTTGGAAATCGTTGTTGTTGTTGTTGTCGTCTTCAGTCAGACTGGTTTGATGCAGCTCTCCATGCTACTCTATCCTGTGCAAGCTTCTTCATCTCCCAGTACCTACTGCAACCTACATCCTTCTGAATCTGCTTAGCGTATTCATCTCTTGGTCTCCCTCTGCGATTTTTACCCTCCACGCTGCCCTCCAATACTAAATTGGTGATCCCTTGATGCCTCAACACATGTCCTACCAACCGGTCCCTTCTTCTAGTCAAGTTGTGCCACAAACTTCTCTTCTCCCCAATCCTATTCATTACTTCCTCATTAGTTATGTGATCTACCCATCTAATCTTCAGCATTCTTCTGTAGCACCACATTTCAAAAGCTTCTATTCTCTTCTTGTCCAAACTATTTATCGTGTGTGTTTCACTGGAAATCGTTACGGAATTCAATATTCAGAGAGTGTGCCGACATTTGCCACGCCGGACATTTGCCACGATTTTACCCGCTCCGATGGGTTGGGCCCCTTGTCTCCCCCACCTCCTCCTCATCGCTCTGTCGCGCAGTAAACGCACTTACTGAGCCTTTCCGCTGGTTTACTTAACATAGGACCAGAATCTCTTTGGATTTTCTGCCACATTTCTAGACAGACTTTCGTTGTGGAAACTATTAAATGCATCTCGCATTGATATCCGCACCAAATTTCGAGCCTCAGTAAATCTTCACCAATCTCGGAGATTTTGCGTTCGTCTAAATTATACGTGTCCTTTTCGGTGCTCCTGCAGCAGCTTTCCGACGTGTTTTGTGTACCATGGCGGATCTGTTCCGTCTCTTACTAATTTATTTGGTATGAATCTCTCGAGTGCTGTTGATAGTATTTCTTTGAACTTAAGCCACATATGGTCTTCACTTACATAGTTTGGAAACATTGGAGACTGTCTCTTAGAAAGACGTCAACCGAAGTTTTAGCTGCTTTCACAAATAGATATATTTTGCATTTAGTTTTGGTGAATTTCTTTGTTACGGAATTGAGCCTTGCTACGACTGTGTGTTCACTAATCCCTGTATCCGTCGTAATGCTCAGGATTATTTGTGGCTAAGAGGTCAAGTGTGTTTTCGTAACCATTTACAAACTGAATGGCCTCGTGAACTAATTGTTCAAAATAATTTTAAAACAAACATTTAGAACAATTACGGAAGTTGTTTTCTATCTACAATAGGGTCTGAAAATGTATTTTTGTCAACATACGGAAGGTAGATTGAACTCACTGTCAACTGTAATTGTATGAGTAGTGTACTTATTTGTGATGAGACTCAAGTTTTCTTTGAGCTGTTCAGCAACTGTTTCATCTGAGACCGGTGGTCGGTAAAAGGAGCCAGTTGTTAATTTATTCCGGTTATCGAATATAACCTCTGCCCATACTAAGTCACAGGAACTATCTGCTTCAATGTCGCTTGTGAGCTTAAAGACACATTACATTATTTTTCCTTAAGTTGTGTTTCTTGTTTCTTTTGTAGTGCAGATCATCACAATTACGGCTTTTCCCTCCAAAACCTAGGATGCTTTCTCTGACCCTGTAAATACCAGAGCTAAACAATGTTGGTACGTTATAAGCATAGCATTCTGTATTACTTCATTTCCTTATTTCTAACAATTTAAAATTGTACCTCCACTTTAGATGACGTGTCAATCATAGATGCTCTTATCTCTATTTAGTGAACGTATTTTCTGTTGTGTCTAGACCATACAGCCTAGACACAATGCTGTAGCCGATAGGGCACGCAAGGCTAACGCAGACGGGCGTGAAGTCTGGAACATGAGAACTTATAAATGAATAAGAAGAAAAGTACGTAGATGCTTGTTACTTAACTTTTAATTAGTCCTTGGAATACATCTCTCTTGAATATTAGTAAGCTATAGGCACTGATACAAATGGCGCCTTGCTAGGTGGTCGCCAGTTAACTTAGCAGAGGGCTATTCTACTGTCTATCTCTCGGCAAATGAGAGCAAGGCTTAGCACGTCCAATCGCTAGCTATGTTGTTCGTACAACTGGGGCGAGGTCTCCTCAGTCTCTCGAGACCTGCCATGTGGTGGCGCTAGGTTTGCGATCCCACAGTAGCGACACGCGGGTCCGACATGTACTACAGGACCGCGGCCGATTTAAGTTACCACCTAGTAAGTGTGGTGTCTAGCGGTGACACCACATTTTCAGTCATGTTCTGAACATTGTCCCGCTACACTTTACTAACTAATGTTTCCCCGCAAGGGATATCGGATTTTAGAGAGTAAATTAATATAGAGTATGTCGTTCTTCTTTTCAAACTTTCTCATTCCCATTTCTTCTTTCCTTATTGTCTTTTGGGCATGCAGTTGTAGTATTTAAAGTAGGTACAAATGCAGTGATCAAATAGAAATGATTAGCGTACATTCCCACTCTCTTTACATAATTCTTTTCTTGTTGCTCCCATGGCGATGGACTGTTTCTATCGCAATCAGTAAGTGTGAAAACAAGCGACCCTACAGACAGAGGGATCTATATTTATACTTGTTGTTGTTGTTGTGATCTTCAGTCCTGAGGCTGGGTTGATGCAGCTCTCCATGCTACATAATCATACAGTAAAGCTGCATGTCCTCGGGAAAAATTACGGCTGTAGTTTCCCCTTGCTTTCAGCCGTTCGCAGTACCAGCACAGCAAGGCCGTTTTGGTTAATGTTACAAGGCCAGATCAGTCAATCATCCAGACTGTTGCCCCTGCAACTACTGTAAAGGCTGCTGCCCCTCTTCAGGAACCACATGTTTGTCTGGCCTCTCAACAGATACCCCTCCGTTGTGGTTGCACCTACGGTACGGCCATCTGTATCGCTGAGGCACGCAAGCCTCCCCACCAACGGCAAGGTCCATGGTTCATGGGGGAAGATATTTATACTTGGCAGAACTAATTACATACTGACATAGTCGTCGGTATTGCTTTCGTTTCCCAAAAGTTATAAATATTTCCATTTCGGAAAAGAAGCTCTGTATTTCGCCAAGGTGCCGAAGAAGAAGGTCCCTTACGTACTGGTTGTATCGAGTAAGATGTGGAGACGGCGGTTTGAAAGCTGACAGAAGAAGTACGAGGAAGGGTGTCCCTTACCTGAGGGATCGTTACTCAAGCTGCCTGCCGAAGGTGCAAGTGTGGCAAATGTCCGGCGTGGCAAATGTCCGGCGTGGCAAATGTCCGGCGTGGCAAATGACCAGCGTGGCAAATGTCCGGCGTGGCAAATGTCCGGCGTGGCAAATGTCCGGCGTGGCAAACGTCCGGCATTCATTCAGAGATCCAGAGTGTCAAGAGTGTGATGAGAATACTAAATTTCAGACATTACTTCCTACCACAGAGAACGCAGTGGCCGACGGTCTTCACTTAATGATCGAGAGCGGCCGCGTTTGCGTAGAATTGTCAGTGCTAACAGACAAGCAACAGTGCGTGAAATAAAGCAGAAGTTACTGTGGGACGTACAACGGACGTATCCGTTAGGACTGTCGGCGAAATTTCACGTCGATGGGCTACGGTAGGAAACGGCCTGCGCGAGTGCGTTTGCTAACAACAAGACATCACCTGTAGCGCCTCTTCTGGGCTCGTGACCATGTCGATTGGACCCTATAGTTGAATTCTTTTATCTTGGCGGGTCGCGCATGCCCGCCCAGACGCGGGAGATTGCTGCGTTGCCAGTTGCACACGACGTACGCGCCATTGTATAGCATAGTTCGCAAGCTTACGTTTAGGGGGGAGCGCGCAGTTTATGACGTAAAGCCACCACGGCCGCATTAACCCTTTCGCTGCTACAGACACGTGCTCCCCGCATTCCGCTTTGTGCGCGATTTTGTCACTGCACTGCTCGCCTGTGCTGACACATGGTATTCCGACTGCTTTGACACTCTTATCATTCGATTTCACAAAAACAATTTGGCCCAAAAATTAGATTTTTACACATCTTCTTGACTGATACCTTCCCCCCATAAGACTTACTTTTGTTTCGATGTTCAACCCAGTTATTGCGCAGCATTAAATGTAGTAAACCATTGCAGGAAATTTTGAAGAGTTTGCAGAGGTAAAAGTCCATAGCGTATACTTTCCGTATGGTCGATTTTAGTTGCCACAGTGTTGAGAATGAAATGTGGACAAGATACCTAAATTTCATATAAAATTTACTGTATAATGATATCTCATTTAATTTAAGTACCACATAGATGTCGTATGTAATATTGAGAAATATTCCGTCTTTCGCGACTGTAATAAAAGTTTTATTTACACCGGGCGCGTTTGGCTTTATTTCAAAGCACTTCAATCAATGAAAGGTATGGCACATACTCAATGGCACTCATGTTCTCTTTCTTGTTTTTGTTCCACAGTCGCAGTTTTACCAATGATATTGAAATATATTCCTCTTCTGCGACTGTAATAAGCGACTTATTTAGACCAGACGCGTTTCTCTCTTTTGAAGCATCTTCAGTGGACAGTATTTTGTCTCCTCCATTGCCAAGTCACCTTTCGTAGTTTTGTGCTGCGGTAACACAATATTCAACGTTTGTGTCGGCTGATCAGTGTTTTAGCAAATAAATGCTGTAAATTGCATTCAAACGAATAAAATTCATGAAGTAAGACACTTCGAAATTGTTTTTAAATAAATAAAATATTCAGTACCGCACAAGGTTTGAACTCATCACCTTACATTTACTAACCCAACGCCTTAACCGTTACGCTAACACAGCTCATCCAACAATGTTACTCCATGAGTAATTATAACAGGTCACGCAAAATACTGTTGGTATGACTATGAATTACTCACACTTCGTCGAAGTACAATAGGAAAGAAACAGTTACCGCTGTTCTTTATTGTGGAAAAGCGGTTCGTGAGATTGATACAATCACCTTTCCTTGCTATCGTCTGAATTAGGAGTCTTATTGCTTGTTTGGTTTAATGAATTAATAGAATATGAAGCAATTGGTATAAATAATGCTTTTTCCAAACTATCTAAAAAGAAAGTCTGCTATCAAGACATTGCTTTTGTTCTATTACTTTATTTATGACTGAACGTCTCTAAAACTGAAGACACTCGTCCGTGCTCTGTTCTGCAGTCGAGATCTGGCAACGTCGTTCTCTGTTCATTGGCTGACTGTGTTTTGTGACGTCAGATGCGCAGAACGAACCTAAACTCGGCCGCCAACATAAATGACGCCCACTTTAGACTACTGGAAAACCGTGGCCTGGTCAAATGAGTGTCGATTTCAGTTGGTAGGAACTGTTGGTAGGGCTCGGATGTGGCGCAGACCCCACGAAGCATTGGATCCAAGTTGCCAACAGGTCACAGTGGAGGCTGGTGGTGGCCCCATAATAGTGTGGCCTGTACTTACATGGAACACACCGGGTCCTCTAGCCCAACTGAACAGATCATTGACTGGAAATGGTTATATTCTGCTACTTGGACACCATTTGGAGTCATTCATGGGCTCCGTGTTCCCAACCAACGATGGACTTTTTCATGGATGGAATGCGCCATGTCACCGGACCACGGTTGTCCGCGATTGGTTTGAAGAATATTCTGGACAGTTCGAGGGAATTTTTTGGCCACCCAGATCGCCCTGCATGAATCCCATTGAACATCTCTGGCACACATTCGAGAGGTCAGTTCGTGCAAAAAATTCTGTATCGGTGACACTTTCGCAATTATGGATGGCTGCAGAGGCAGTATGAGTCATTATTTCTGCAGAGGACTTCCAACGTCTTGTGGAGTCCACGCCATGTAGATCTGGCGCATTACGCCTGGCAAAAGGAAGTTCTACACGATATTTGGAGGTACCCCATTATTTCTGTCACTTTACTTTATATACAATAGTGCACTAAAACTCTAGAAATGTTCAGTAAAATCACAGGTATAAGCACTAAAATCAGTAGAGAAAGCTCTTGACAATGTTGACTGGAATACTCTCTTTCAAATTCTAAAGGAGGCAGGGGTAAAATACAGGGAGCGAAAGGCTATTTACAATTTGTACAGAAGCCAGATGGCAGTTATAAGAGTCGAGGGACATGAAAGGGAAGCAGTGGTTGGGAAGGGAGTAAGACAGGGTTGTAGCCTCTCCCCGATGTTGTTCAATCTGTATATTGAGCAAGCAGTAAAGGAAACAAAAGAAAAATTCGGAGTAGGTATTAAAATTCATGGATGCCGATGACATTGTAATTCTGTCAGAGACAGCAAAGGACTTGGAAGAGCAGTTGAATGGAATGGACCGTGTCTTGAAAGGAGGATATAAGATGAACATCAACAAAAGCAAAACAAGGATAATGGAATGTAGTCTAATTAAGTCGGGTGATGCTGAGGGAATTAGATTAGGAAATGAGACACTTAAAGTAGTAGAGGAGTTTTGCTATTTGGGGAGCAAAATAACTGATGATGGTCGAAGTAGAGAGGATATAAAATGTAGACTGGCAATGGCAAGGAAAGTGTTTCTGAAGAAGAGAAATTTGTTAACATCGAGTATAGATTTGTCAGGAAGTCATTTCTGAAAGTATGTAGCCATGTATGGAAGTGAAACATGGACGATAAATAGTTTGGACAAGAAGAGAATAGAAGCTTTCGAAATGTGGTGCTACAGAAGAATGCTGAAGATTAGATGGGTAGATCACATAACTAATGAGGAAGTATTGGTTCAAATGGCTCTGAGCACTATGGGACTCAACATCTGAGGTCATAAGTCCCCTAGAACTTAGAACTACTTAAACCTAACCAACCTAAGGACATCACACACACCCATGCCCGAGGCAGGATTCGAACCTGCAACCGTAGCAGTCCCGCGGTTCCGGACTGCAGCGCCAGAACCGCTAGACCACCGCGGCCGGCGAGGAAGTATTGAATAGGATCGGGGAGAAGAGAAGTTTGTGGCACAACTTGACCAGAAGAAGGGATCGGTTGGTAGGACATGTTCTGAGGCATCAAGGGATTACCAATTTAGTATTGGAGGGCAGCGTGGAGGGTAAAAGTCGTAGAGGGAGACCAAGAGATGAATATACTAAGCAGATTCAGAAGGATGTAGGTTGCAGTAGGTACTGGGAGATGAAGAAGCTTGCACAGGATAGAGTAGCATGGAGAGCTGCATCAAACCAGTCTCGACCACAACAACAACAACAAGCACTAAAATACCGCAGGTATGATTTAAAAAATACTGAAAGTTCCATCCGCCTTGTCCTCGGACCTTCCGTGACGACGCGCAAATCCCACTAGATGTCGCTGCCAGATTCCTCCCGCCGTTAATGTCATTCTCGCACGAGACGCGAAAGAGAAAGTAAACGTGCAGCTGGTCGATTTTTGTGACTTTAGAATGTGAAATCTCATGTTGCGTAGCATTCCCAAAGTTGAAAGCCAGTATAAGACGCGTCAAATTTTTGCCTGGAGAGAAATATGGACAATAAGATACGAAATCTGTTTTACATCACAAACAATAATTAGCAAACGTCGTACTGGGTAAGATGATTTGCTGTTAAAGCCCTTGTTTGGTGGCTTTTATAACTTTCATGCTAAGAATGTAAGGTGTTTCAAAGGACCGGCACAATGAGAATCTCTCGAAAATCCTGTCGTTCGTGGTACGATTTCTTATAATAAAATAACGGGAAACGACGTAAGCTTTTCGTATTGCAACCTGCTTAGTATGAAATTTTGCTGTTTCATAGGACGAACACACTGAAGATTGATCAAAAACGCGTAATTTTTCGTACAATTTGTTATCATCAGGTGCTTAACAACTTCACATATCGTAAAATCAGATACATACAGTTCGGTCTCGTAAACTGACATACTGCCGGCAGAGCTGTGTGCTGACCACATGCCCTTTCATATCTGCCTGTTGTCTGAGAATGACACGGCGGCCGGTCGGTACCGTTGGACCTTCATAGCCTGTTTCGGGCGTTTAGATTTTTAAATACATATAGTTGAACTGACATCTGACGAATGTAGTATAACGAAATTGTTGTTGTTGTTGTGGTCTTCAGTCCTGAGACTGGTTTGATGCAGCTCTCCATGCTACTCTATCCTGTGCAAGCTTCTTCATCTCCCAGTACCTACTGCAACCTACATCCTTCTGAATCTGCTTAGTGTATGCATCTCTTGGTCTCCCCCTACGATTTTTACCCTCCACGCTGCCCTCCAATACTAAATTGGTGATCCCTTGATGCCTCAGAACATGTCCTACCAACCGATCCCTTCTTCTGGTCAAGTTGTGCCACAAACTCCTCTTCTCCCCAATCCTATTCAGTACCTCCTCATTAGTTATGTGATCTACCCATCTAATCTTCAGCATTCTTCTGTAGCACCACATTTCGAAAGCTTCTATTCTCTTCTTGTCCAAACTATTTATCGTCCATGTTTCACTTCCATACATGGCTACACTCCATACAAATACTTTCAGAAAAGACTTCCTGACACTTAAATCTATACTCGATGTTAACAAATTTCTCTTCTTCAGAAACGCTTTCCTTGCCATTGCCAGTCTACATTTTATATCCTCTCTACTTCGACCATCAGCAGTTATTTTGCTCCCCAAATAGCAAAACTCCTTTACTACTTTAAGTGTCTCATTTCCTAATCTAATACCTTCAACATCACCCGACTTAATTCGACTACATTCCATTATCCTCGTTTTGCTTTTGTTGATGTTCATCTTATACCCTCCTTTCAAGACACTGTCCATTCCGTTCAACTGCTCTTCCAAGTCCTTTGCTGTCTCTGACAGAATTACAATGTCATCGGCGAACCTCAAAGTTTTTATTTCTTCTCCATGGATTTTAATACCTACTCCGAATTTTTCTTTTGTTTCCTTTACTGCTTGCTCAATATACAGATTGAATAACATCGGGGAGAGGCTACAACCCTGTCTTACTCCCTTCCCAACCACTGCTTCCCTTTCATGCCCCTCGACTCTTATAACTGCCATCTGATTTCTGTACAAATTGTAAATAGCCTTTCGCTCCCTGTATTTTACCCCTGCCACCTTTAGAATTTGAAAGAGAGTATTCCAGTCAACATTGTCAAAAGCTTTCTCTAAGTCTACAAATGCTAGAAACGTAGGTTTGCCTTTCCTTAATCTTTCTTCTAAGATAAGTCGTAAGGTCAGTATTGCCTCACGTGTTCCAATATTTCTACGGAATCCAAACTGATCTTCCCCGAGGCCGGCTTCTACTAGTTTTTCCATTCGTCTGTAAAGAATTCGTGTTAGTATTTTGCAGCTGTGGCTTATTAAACTGATTGTTCGGTAATTCTCACATCTGTCAACACCTGCTTTCTTTGGAATTGGAATTATTATATTCTTCTTGAAGTCTGAGGGTATTTCGCCTGTTTCATACATCTTGCTTACCAGATGGTAGAGTTTCGTCAGGGCTGGCTCTCCCAAAGCCGTCAGTAGTTCCAATGGAATGTTGTCTACTCCGGGGGCCTTGTTTCGACTCAGGTCTTTCAGTGCTCTGTCAAATTCTTCACGCAGTATCGTATCTCCCATTTCATCTTCATCTACATCCTCTTCCATTTCCATAATATTGTCCTCAAGTACATCGCCCTTGTATAGACCCTCTATATACTCCTTCCACCTTTCTGCCTTCCCTTCTTTGCTTAGAACTGGGTTGCCATCTGAGCTCTTGATGTTCATACAAGTGGTTCTCTTATCTCCAAAGGTCTCTTTAATTTTCCTGTAGGCGGTATCTATCTTACCCCTAGTGAGATGAGCCTCTACATCCTTACATTTGTCCTCTAGCCATCCCTGCTTAGCCATTTTGCACTTTCTGTCGATCTCATTTTTGAGACGTTTGTATTCCTTTTTGCCTGCTTCATTTACTGCATTTTTATATTTTCTCCTTTCATCAATTAAATTCAATATTTCTTCTGTTACCCAAGGATTTCTACTAGCCCTCGTCTTTTTACCTACTTGATCCTCTGCTGCCTTCACTACTTCATCCCTCAAAGCTACCCATTCTTCTTCTACTGTATTTCTTTCCCCCATTCCCGTCAATTGTTCCCTTATGCTCTCCCTGAAACTCTGTACAACCTCTGGTTCTTTCAGTTTATCCAGGTCCCATCTCCTTAAATTCCCACCTTTTTGCAGTTTCTTCAGTTTTAATCTACAGGTCATAACCAATAGATTGTGGTCAGAGTCCACATCTGCCCCTGGAAATGTCTTACAATTTAAAACCTGGTTCCTAAATCTCTGTCTTACCATTATATAATCTATCTGATACCTTTTAGTATCTCCAGGGTTCTTCCATGTATACAACCTTCTATCATGATTCTTAAACCAAGTATTAGCTATGATTAAGTTGTGCTCTGTGCAAAATTCTACCAGGCGGCTTCCTCTTTCATTTCTTAGCCCCAATCCATATTCACCTACTACGTTTCCTTCTCTCCCTTTCCCTACACTCGAATTCCAGTCACCCATGACTATTAAATTTTCGTCTCCCTTCACTATCTGAATAATTTCTTTTATTTCATCATACATTTCTTCAATTTCTTCGTCATCTGCAGAGCTAGTTGGCATATAAACTTGTACTACTGTAGTAGGTGTGGGCTTCGTATCTATCTTGGCCACAATAATGCGTTCACTAAGCTGTTTGTAGTAGCTTACCCGCGTTCCTATTTTCCTATTCATTATTAAACCTACTCCTGCATTACCCCTATTTGACTTTGTGTTTATAACCCTGTAGTCACCTGACCAGAAGTCTTGTTCCTCCTGCCACCGAACTTCACTAATTCCCACTATATCTAACTGTAACCTATCCATTTCCCTTTTCAAATTTTCTAACCTACCTGCCCGATTAAGGGACCTGACATTCCACGCTCCGATCCGTAGAACGCCAGTTTTCTTTCTCCTGATAATGACATCCTCTTGAGTAGTCCCCGCCCGGAGATCCGAATGGGGGACTATTTTACCTCCGGAATATTTTACCCAAGAGGACGCCATCATCATTTAATCATACAGTAAAGCTGCATGCCCTCGGGAAAAATTACGGCCGTAGTTTCCCCTTGCTTTCAGCCGTTCGCAGTACCAGCACAGCAAGGCCGTTTTGGTTATTGTTACAAGGCCAGATCAGTCAATCATCCATACTGTTGCCCTTGCAACTACTGAAAAGGCTGCTGCCCCTCTTCAGGAACCACACGTTTGTCTGGCCTCTCAACAGATACCCCTCCGTTGTGGTTGTACCTACGGTGCGGCTATCTGTATCGCTGAGGCACGCAAGCCTCCCCACCAACGGCAAGGTCCATGGTTCATGGGGGGGATAACGAAATTAGGCAAGCATTAGGATATTAAAGACTGCATGATCGCGTCCAGCTTTCATTAACCATCTTTTTATTCACCTTTAAGTTTTTAAAAGATTCTAGGACTTTCTAATTAACTTAATGGGAGTATGACCTGTAATATTCGATTATGTATACATAGAAGTGATCTCCGTTAAGGAGTAAATTTAGGCAATTTAGCCTGCCGGTGTGGCCGTGCGGTTCTAGGCGCTACAGTCTGGAACCGCGCGACCGCTACGGTCGCAGGTTCGAACCCTGCCTCGGGCATGGATGTGTGTCATGTCCTTAGGTTAGTTAGGTTTAAGTAGTTCTAAGTTCCAGGGTACTGATGACCTCAGATGTTAAGTCCCATAGTGCTCAGAGCCATTTTTTGGGCAATTTATTCAGGGTCTGAAGGAGCTTGGACAATTGAATTGCAAGACGTTATTTACGCCAAGGAATGATTCCGTTGCGATACATTATTTATTTATTCTTTCATCCAAATAACATTCCACACACACACACCACACACACATACACACACACACACACACACACACACACACACACACACTTACTCTTACATGATATAAAGAAAGTGTAACAATTATATTGCGGTAAATAAATGATTTTACGATTTTATCTACAATAGAGCTTCCTCTACTCGTACCAGTAGATTTTGCACGTTCTTCTTTTAAGTCTCTTCTCTTTCACATTGTTCCAAAAATTCTTCTGCTGAATAGAAGTTGTGATGTAATAAGAATTCCGTTGCAGTTTTGCAAAAATGTGAGAATCATAAAGTAATTTTTAACTTATGTAGAAGACTGTTGTTAATTTGTATCAGACTTTTAGCAGTTGAAGTCTTAAAATCTGATATCGTCACTGCCATGACACGAAACTTTTCTTTTTTCCTTGTGTCATGTTTGTTGAATCGCTACATTCGACCGAGTGACTGAAGAGTGCTGTCCTCTCTGGAAGTATTTGCGCCTGAGGGTCAGTTTGTAACCTCCCTCTTACTGATCGGCCTATCCTGCTTGCGATATAAAATATGACCTTGGATCGCGTGTATTCTTCTTCTTCTTCTGCTTTTACGGCCTCATTGGACCACTTCAGTCAATCATTTCTGGTCCTCTTCTTTGGTATTTTCCCCTTCCGAGTGGCCCAGTATCTCTTCATTCGTTCCGATGCTTTTCGTCGTTCCTTATCTGTAAATACCCTTTTCATTGTATGTCGTTTGTCAATTTTTGGTTTAAATCTTATTTCTGTGTCCCTCAACTTCTTTAAATTTGGCGTTTTGTTCTGCAAATCATCCAGAGTTATTTCCAGTTCTTCCATATCTTCTCTTATTTCCTTAAGCCATCCTCCTTGTTGTTTCAAATTCCAGAGTTTCTCAATAAATTTCCTTGATAATCTGGTTTCTGGTGTCCTCAGAATGTGACCACAAAAAGAGATCCTTTTCTATCGTATAGTATCAGTGATGGGCTCCAGTTCTCTGTATACCACTTCATTTGGAACTATCCGCCATTGCCCAGCTTTTTGATATTTCTTATTTATGCATGTTCTAGCAATTCTTCTCTCTACTTTTAAAATTTTGTCAATCCTGTTTTTCTGGGTGACTTTAAAAAGAGTTTCACTTTCGTATGTAACCTCTGGTTGAACCACCATCTTGTAATGTTTTAATTTTGTTTTAATTGGTAGACATTTTTTATTGTACGTAGACCATGTTAGTTTTTGAGCTTTTATCATTTTATTAGTTCTTGCTCGCCATGCAGGTTTCTCGTCCAATTTATGTGTTATAATTTCACCCAGGTATTTAAATTGTTTCACTATTTTTATTTCCCTATTGTTCACTGTGATGTGATCTATTACAAGTGGATCCGTTACCATTATTTCAGTCTTTTCAAATGATATCTGGAGTCCTAATTTTTTTGCTATATTTTGTAAGCTTGTTATTTGTTTCGTGGCTTCCTGAATATTATTAGCTAGTAATGCTAGGTCATCAGCAAATCCCAAGCAATTTAGGTTTATTTTATCTTTCTTAGTTCCAATTTTAATATTCATAGGATTTTCCTTGTACCATTCTCTCATTACATATTCAAGAGCACAATTGAATAGCAATGGTGATAAACAATCTCCCTGTCTCAACCCTGTTTTAATCGTAAATGGTTCAGATATTTCTCCTCTAAATTTTACTTTGGATTTGGTGCTTGTTAAGGTTAACTGTATCATTTTTATTAATTTAGGATGAAGTCCAAAATTCCTTAATATTTTCATCATTGAAGATCTATGGATGCAATCATACGCCTTTTTGAAATCTACAAAGGTTATGACTAGTTGTTTTTGCCTTCTTTTGTAGACATCCATAACAAACTTCAAGGTGATTATCGGTTCTGGGCAGCTTCTCCAGGATCTAAATCCTCCTTGATTTTCTCCCAGTTCCAGTTCTAGTTGATCTTTACAGCGGTTGTATAGTATTCTTGACATGATCTTATACGTGCAGTCCAAAAGGGAAATTCCTCTATAGTTGTCTGGATTTGATTTTTCTCCTTTCTTATGTAATGGATGTATTATAGCAGTAGTCCAATTTTCTGGTAATTTCTCTTCATTCCAGATTTTTACTATGCATTGGTGTAATGCTATCTTTACTGGTTCTGCTGCATATTTCCAAAGTTCAGCAAACGTTTGATCTTCTCCACCTGCTTTGTAGTTTTTGAGTTCTTTCAAAGCTCTGTAGACCTCATTAATTTAAGGTGGATTTATATTTTCTGCTGGTGTTTTAATTGGGGTTTCTGTGTTTATCTGAAGAAGTTCTGGGGGATCTTAACAATTTAGTAGCTTGTTAAATGTTTCTGCTAGAATTTCTGTATTTTTTCTATTGCTATGGGCTAGGTTATTATCTTTATCTTTTAACATTAATGTTGGAGGATCATATCTTTGTAATTGTCTGCCAAATATTTTGTAATAGTCTCTTGAGTTTGTTTTTTCACTATTTGTTTCTATCATTAGAAGTATATCTTTTTGGTACTGACGTTTAACTCTCCTTATTATTTTTTGTGTTGTCTTCCTTTGTTTTGTGAGTTCCAAATATGATTTTTCTGTTTTTTCATTTTGATGCCTTAACCAGGCTTGGTGTCGATCCAACACTGCTTCATCACATTCATCGTTCCACCACTGGTGTTTTTTCCTTGGATTTATAGGGGCAACTTGTTCAGCTATTTGTTTCAATTTGGGAATTATTTCTTCCAGATCATCTGTTATTTTTATATCCCTGGTTTGTGCTTCATAATCCTCATTTTGTATCAGTTTATGAGGGTCATAGGTTCTCTTCTTCTTCTGGTGGGATTTTTTTCTTTGCTAATGGGGTTAATTTAATTTTAATTTTTATCATATAATGATCTGATCCGGTATCTGTCCCTCTCAGTACTTTCACATTGTAAATTTCCTTGTGGTAATTCTTATCCATGCAGACATGGTCCAGTTGCCATTCTCCTTTTTTCCAGTCTGGATGTTTCCAAGTTTTTAGTTTACTTGGTCTTCTCTTAAAATACGTCGACTTTGAGATCATGTCATGGTTTCTGCAAAATTCCACTAGTCTTATGCCATTTTTGTTTGTTCTTCTTTGTGCTGTCCATTTCCCTATTATGTCTCAATATCTCTTTTCCCTTCCTAACTGGGCATTGAAGTCTCCAATTAAAATTTTGATGTGATTTTTATTAATGTTATTCGTCGTTTGATCTAAGAGCTCCCAAAATTTTTCTACCTCTTCTCTGTGTTCTTTTTTATTATTTTTATCATTTGTCGGGGCATGGGCATTTATTATTGTGTACATTTTATTTGCAGCTTTTAGAGTTAATGTTGAGAGACTGGGAGATTGTGCTTTAAATTCTATTATGGACTCTATTATTTTCAGACTCACCACGAATCCTGTTCCAAATTGTGGACACTGTTTGATGACTCTTTTCCCTGGTATTCTCTTATAAATCCTATATCCTTGTGATTCTATCGGCTCCTGATCAGTATTTCTCATTTCTTGAAGTCCGGTTATGAGAATCCCCTTGCGATCCATTTCATCCGTCAGAATTTTGAGTTTGCCTGGTTGTATGAGGGAATTTATATTGTGTGTCGCAATGTAGTTTATTTGTCCTGTCTTGAGTTTTGGTCGTCTGTCCGTTTTGGGTATTTTCAGATGCTCCGACTCATCCAAGTTATCTTTCAGGTGACTGCCCACCGTATCCGAGTGCAGTCTTCCTTGGTTATTGCCAAGCGGTGGATTATTCCTTGAAAGATTTCCTTCCATGTTTGTCTTTCAAAGGTAGTCAACCTTGTATGGAGCAAGCTCCGAGTTACCTAATGGATTTTTTCTAATTGTATAAGGCTATCTTTCCTAAAGAAGTGATACCGATAAGTAAGGGCAAAGTGTACAACCGATCTTTCTGATAGAATGACACGTAAAAATAAAATTAAACCGAACAGGGCTATAATGTGGAAAATGAAAGTTATTTTGTGCATTCACTCACGAACAACACTGGACAGAAAGGGGTTCCACTAATCATGAATCCAAAAGTTACACTAATGAACGAAAAGGAAGTAATTAACGGTCGCCAGCACACTAGAGCAATTTACATCCAAAACCCTGTACAAGATTATGGGGGAAAAAAACAAGCGCCGGCCGGAGTGGCCGTGCGGTTCTAGGCACTACAGTCTGGAGCCGAGCGACCACTACGGTCGCAGGTTCGAGTCCTGCCTCGGGCATGGATGTGTGTGATGTCCTTAGGTTAGTTAGATTTAATTGGTTCTAAGTTCTAGGCGACTGATGACCTCAGAAGTTAAGTCGCATAGTGCTCAGAGCCATTTGAACCATTTGAACCAAAAACAAGTATTATTAAACACTGACGTGGCAACTAAAGGTTGCCACGTTTTTTTACACTTATTTTAAGTGAGTATGTAATGATAAAGAAAACTGAGAAGTCATTCTTACATTATGTTTGGCATTAAATTTTGAAAAAGGTAATCGAGTAATGATTTGAAAAATGGAATTAAGCTATATGTTAGTACTGAACTTGGTAACATGAACAATGACTTTCAATGACCTCAGCATAACGTCATCAAAGAAATTTAGAAAAAAAAGCAAGCACTTTTTACTTTGCCGTTACTTATTTTGCAAATTGGATTTCATATTATTGTCTGAACAACTGAGCCTTTTTTACTGACTTGAACAGAATTAAATACCTGAATACGTACCAAACCAAACAGCCATGTGCTCCAAGCTATATATAAAATAAATAAAACTTCTGCACTCTTAATTTGTGCATTTCTTTAGATTTGTGTTTCTTCAAGTAATTGATTCTCAAACTTGAAAAATGAAACTGTTTTGCTTTGGTCATATACTGAAGCCTCTGTTGTACAACAGTTAATTGAAAGTAGCCTGAGGCTAAAATTCTTAAAAGAGAAATTATTCATCAATAAACTGGCTGTAACTATTTAGTTTGTTTCTTATGACACTCGGCATATTAGGACAAAAAGGAACAAGGATCCTGCTTGGTAACCATGTCTGGGTCAATGAGGGCACAATCACCCTGAGTTTAACTGATTATTATTATAATAAATCTTATCAATCAAATCACATTCAGTTGTGCTGCTGGGTTAGCCGTTAAGACTTTCTACCAATGAACAGTCTTACTTCAGTGCGGTGCATACGACGAAACTCGGAGCCGGCGACGAAACTCTGTTGCTGGAACTGCTGCTGTTGTTGAAGACGGTAGCATCTTGTGGAGCCATGGCTAATTACAGGAACGGGCAATCGTAATTAATACAGCCTCTTCCGCCCGTCCACTGCCCGTACTCCTGCTACCAGACATATGGCCGGCGCGCATACATGATGCCGCCGAAAATGGTACTCTCTAACGCGAGAGCGTTAGCACCACACTTCCGCACACTACAAGCGCTGGAACCCATCTCTCCTCTCTCCGCGCAACAACTCCCTACGCAAAGATTTTACAACGTACAAGCACTGCTATTATCGTTGCTTTTTTTTGTCATCAGTCTACTGACTGGTTTGATGCGGCCCGCCACGAATTCCTTTCCTGTGCTAACCTCTTCATCTCAGAGTAGCACTTGCAATCTACGTCATCAATTATTTGCTTGACGTATTCCAATCTCTGTCTTCCTCTACAGTTTTTGCCCTCTACAGCTCCCTCTAGTACCATGGAAGTCATTCCCTCATGTCTTAGCAGATGTCCTATCATCCTGTCCCTTCTCCTTATCAGTGTTTTCCACATATTCCTTTCCTCTCCGATTCTGCATAGAACCTCCTCATTCCTTATCTTATCAGTCCACCTAATTTTCAACATTCTTCTATAGCACCACATCTCAAATACTTCGATTCTCTTCTGTTCCGGTTTTCCCAGTCCATGTTTCACTACCATACAATGCTGTACTCCAGACGTATATCCTCAGAAATTTCTTCCTCAAATTAAGGCCGGTATTTGATATTAGTAGACTTCTCTTGGCCAGAAATGCCTTTTTAGCCATAGCGAGTCTGCTTTTGATGTCCTCCTTGCTCCGTCCGTCTTTGGTTATTTTACTGGCTAGGTAGCAGAATTCCTTAACTTCATTGACTTCGTGACCATCAATCCTGATGTTAAGTTTCTCGCTGTTCTCATTTCTACTACTTCTCATTACCTTCGTCTTTCTCCGATTTACTCTCAAGCCATACTGTGTACTCATTAGACCATTCCGTTCAGCAGATCATTTAATTCTTCTTCACTTTCACTCAGGATAGCAATGTCATCAGCGAATCGTACCATTGATATCCTTTCACCTTGTATTTTAATTCCACTCCTGAACCTTTCTTTTAATTCCATCATTGCTTCCTCTATGTACAGATTGAAGAGTAGGGGCGAAAGGCTACAGCCTTGTCTTACACCCCTCTTAATACGAGCACTTCGTTCTTGATCGTCCACTCTTATTATTCCCTCTTGGTTGTTGTACATATTGTATATGACCCGTCTCTCCCTATAGCTTACCCCTACTTTTTTCAGAATCTCGAACAGCTTGCACCATTTTATATTGTCGAACGCTTTTTCCAGGTCGACAAATCCTATGAAAGTGTCTTGATTTTTCTTTAGCCTTGCTTCCATTATTAGCCGTAATGTCAGAATTGCCTCTCTCGTCCCTTTACTTTTCCTAAAGCCAAACTGATCGTCACCTAGCGCATTCTCAATTTTCTTTTCCATTCTTCTGTATATTATTCCTGTAAGCAGCTTCGATGCATGAGCTGTTTAGCTGATTGTGCGATAATTCTCGCACTTGTCAGCTATTGCCGTCTTCGAAATTGTGTGGATGATGCTTTTTCGAAAGTCAGATGGTATGTCGCCAGACTCATATATTCTACACACCAACGTGAATAGTCATTTTGTTGCCACTTCCCCCAATGATTTTAGAAATTCTGATGGAATGTTATCTATCCCTTCTGTCTTATTTGACCGTAAGTCCTCCAAAGCTCTTTTAAATTCCGATTCTAATACTGGATCCTCTATCTCTTCTAAATCGACTCCTGTTTCTTTTTCTATCACATCACACAAATCTTCACCCTCATAGAGGCTTTCAATGTATTCTTTCCACCTATCTGCTCTCTCCTCTGCATTTAACAGTGGAATTGCCGTTGCGCTCTTAATGTTACCACCGTTGCTTTTCTTAATGTCACCAAAGGTTGTTTTGACTTTCCTGTATGCTGAGCCTGTCCTTCCAACAATCATATCTTTTTCGATGTCTTCACATTTTTCCTGCAGCCATTTCGTCTTAGCTTCCCTGCACTTCCTATTTATTTCATTCCTCAGCGGCTTGTATTTCTGTATTCCTGATTTTCCCGGAACATGTTTGTACTTCCTCCTTTCATCAATCAACTGAAGTATTTCTTCTGTTACCCATGGTTTCTTCGCAGCTACCTTCTTTGTACCTATGTTTTCCTTCCCAACTTCTGTGATGGCCCTTTTTAGAGATGTCCATTCCTCTTCAACTGTACTGCCTACTGCGCTATTCCTTATTGCTGTATCTATAGCGTTAGAGAACTTCAAACGTATCTCGTCATTCCTTAGTACTTCCGTATCCCACTTCTTTGCGTATTGATTCTTCCTGACTAATGTCTTGAACTTCAGCCTACTCTTCATCACTACTATATTGTGATCTGAGTCTATATCTGCTCCTGGGTACGCCTTACGGTCCAGTATCTGATTTCGGAATCTCTGTCTGACCATGATGTAATCTAATTGAAATCTTCCCTTATTCCCGGCCTTTTCCAAGTATACCTCCTCCTCTTGTGATTCTTGAACAGGGTATTCGCTATTACTAGCTGAAACTTTCCTCTTTCATTCCTTGTCCCAAGCCCATATTCTCCTGTAACCTTTTCTTCTACTCCTTCCCCTACAACTGCATTCCAGTCGCCCATGACAGATTTTCGTCCCCCTTTACATACTGCATTACCCTTTCAATATCCTCATACACTTTCTCTATCTGTTCATCTTCAGCTTGCGACGTCGGCATGTATACCTGAACTATCGTCGTCGGTGTTGGTCTGCTGTCGATTCTGATTAGAACAACCCGGTCACTGAACTGTTCACAGTAACACACCCTCTGCCCTACCTCCCTATTCATAACGAATCCTACACCTGTTATACCATTTTCTGCTGCTGTTGATATTACCCGATACTCATCTGACCAGAAATCCTTGTCTTCCTTCCACTTCACTTCACTGACCCCTACTATATCTAGATTGAGCCTTTGCATTTCCCTTTTCAGATTTTCTAGTTTCCCTACCACGTTCTAGCTTCTGACATTCCACGCCCCGACTCGTAGAACGTTATCCTTTCGTTGATTATTCAATCTTTTTCTCATGGTAACCTCCCCCTTGGCAGTCCCCTCCCGGAGATCCGAATGGGGGACTATTCCGGAATCTTTTGCCAATGGAGAGATCATCATGACACTTCTTCAATTACAGGCCACATGTCCTGTGGATACACGTTACGTGTCTTTAATGCAGTGGTTTCCATTGCCTTCTGCATCCTCACGTCGTTGATCATTGCTGATTCTTCTGCCTTTAGGGGCAATTTCCCACCCCTAGGACAAGAGAGTGCCCTGAACCTCTATCCACTCCTCCGCCCGTCTTTGACAAGGCCGTTGGCAGAATGAGGCTGACTTCTTATGCCTGAAGTCTTCGGCCGCCAATGCTCATTATTTATCGAAATTTAGGCAGTGGCGGGGATCGAACCCGGCACCGAAGACGTTTTGATTATGAATCAAAGACGCTACCCCTAGACCACTGGTACCATACATATCGTTACTAGTCGATGCAAATAATTCCTTTGGGTTTTTCCCACAGCTTATAAGTTTTACAGTAAGACACAGATAAATACAGTGAAATGTCAACAGACTTCTATCTAAATTTACACATACAGTGAAGCAATGTCCTTACTTCTTAAAAGAAAGCATTTAAATTACAAATATTTACATACAATTCAAAGAAAATTTATATATCGGTAGCAGGTGCCATGCATCCTGCATTTTCGGTGTTACAGGTTGTCAATAGGCTACCGCTCCAAGGCGGCTTCAACTCTCGGCCTCTCACGCCACTACCTTAACATCCTGCTGATACCCAAGTGCCAGCCGGCGTGGCCGAGCGGTTCTAGGCGCTACAGTCTGGAACCGCGCGACCGCTACGGTCGTCGGTTCGAATCCTATCACGGGCATGGATGTGTGTGATGTCATTAGGTTAGTTAGATTTAAGTAGTTCTAAGTTCTATGGGACTGATGACCTCAGAAGTAAAGTCCCATAGTGCTCAGAGCCATTTGATTTTTGATACTCAAGTCCTCACCTTATTTCTTGATTGGAAACGCAATCACAAGCGTCCCTCAGCCAGATCTAGGAACAGCCATTCTTTATCTTGGATAAAGGTGGGAATTTCTGCAACAAGGATTCCAGATCTTTTGGTGGCGCTGGTCTACTGGCTAATTGCATTATCTGCAGCAGCGGGCCAAGAGGAACATGCAACGTGGCACATTGGTCATAGTAAGAGAAGACAATCTGCCATCCTTAGGCTAGAAGCTGGCCGTCATTGAAAGAGTACACCTGGGCGCTATGGAATGGTGCGGGTGGCAACTACTCGTACACCCCAAGGAGTTTTCAAGAGACCAATCTGCAAGCTTTTTCAAGAGGCCAATCTATGAGCCATATACTTTACCGAGTGAAGTGATACAAAAGTGAACAGTGTATTCGTGTCTTTTGTCTTGCATGTTTTCTTTTCTTTGTCTGTATGTGGCTTCCACCAGGCTCAGAGCATTTCATCACTTTTTTATGTCTCAGTCAAGTTTTTGTTTATGTGGTTGTGATTTTAAGGCCCCAGTATGGACAGAACACCTGGTTCAAAGAAGCAATGACATGTGTATTTACTTGTGTTCTTTTTCATGATTCAAAAATGGCTCTGAGCACTATGCGACTTAACTTCTAAGGCCATCAGTCGCCTAGAACTTAGAACTAATTAAACCTAACTAACCTAAGGACATCACACACATCCACGCCCGAGGCAGGATTCGAACCTGCGACCGCAGCGGTCGCGCGGTTCCAGACTGTAGCGCCTTTAACCGCTTGGCCACCACGACCGGCTTTCCATGATTCAGCAGGACCTTTGTTACTTGTATTATTTTGGAAATAAATTAGTATTTCTTTGGCGGCCGGTATGTTCGCTCACTGTAAAGTGCTGTCCTCGAGAGACAACGGTCAATAGGCCACCCCTCCAAGTGCACCTAACGACACACTCGCTCCTGTGAGAACAAGAACGGTTGTAAATGGACTCTCGGTCGGTAGGCTTTCCTAAGCTCGTGGCCGCGCACCGTACACACTAAATGGCAAATATGTACACGTACTTTGATTTGTGAATATTAAGTTATTCTCAAACAGTTGTTGTTTACATTTTCGTCTACGGACGCTGGCAGTGTTCATGGATATTGCAGTTTTCGTTTGTTTATACCACCAGACAGAACACCATAGCTAGCATATGAACAAGGGGACAAACGTGCTTTTTAACAGAGCTAACATGCCAAATTTACGCGTGTTCATTTTGATAAACAAACTACGTGATTTGCACGCTAGACGAAGCCGACAACTGCCGCTAGAGAGCGCTGGAAGAGCAAATCAAAGGGAAGAGCACTTTCCATCTGAGGCACCAGCTCGTTTCTGAGCGTGCACCAGACAACATGGAAACCGCATCTGTAATGCTAGTGTGGTGTCACCGCCAGACACCACACTTGCTAGGTGGTAGCTTAAATCGGCCGCGGTCCATTAGTACATGTCGAACCCGCGTGTCGCCACTGTGTGATCGCAGACCGAGCGCCACCACACGGCAGGTCTAGAGAGACGTACGAGCACTCGCCCCAGTTGTACGACGACTTTGCTAGCGACTACACTGACGAAGCCTTTCTCTCATTTGCCGAGAGACAGTTAGAATAGCCTTCAGCTAAGTCCATGGCTACGACCTAGCAAGGCGCCATTAGTTACTTCATGAATCTAAAGAGTCTCACTTGTATTATCAAGAATGCTGTATACCAAAGGACGATATAAAAGTGAAGTGTTCTAGTAGCTACGTTCTTTTCTTTACCACATTCATCACGTATCCTGTTCCAGACTTCGCGCCAGTCGGCATGTGTGTACGTGTGCCCTTTCAGCTACCCGTCACTGTGGACTGGCTGCCTTGTCAGTCCACTACATTGGCGACGAGTCTAAAAAGGGACTTTAGCGTTCGTATTGCACTAATTTGCTTGTGTCATGGCTTCGCCACATTCTCCAGATGTACTGTCCGAATTTTATCGCTTGCAGAATCAGCAGACGCAGGCGTTATTGGATGCCCTTGGACAGCTCGTCCAGGGTCAACGTGCGCTGCACAACGATGCGGCCGCCGCCGCTTCATCGCTACCGCAGCCACAAGACGCAGTTGCACCGTCCTTCCGTAATTTTGATTCAACCCAAGAAACGTGGACAGAATGGTCCAGACAATTTGGATTTCATCTCGCCGCCTACAGAATTCAAGGTAATGAGAGGCAGCCGTTTTTGCTTTCGTGTGTAGGTGTGTCCACCTACCGTGTGATAGTGAAATTGTTTCCCCGGCGCGACGTGGCAACTCTGTCATACGAAGAAATTTTGTCTGCTTTAGATGCCTATTTCAAAGAAACAGTAAATGTCGTTGCGAAAAGGTATACGTTCTTTCGTACAAAACGTACGGCCGGTCAGACTAATCGGGAGTGGGTTGCAACTTTGCAAGGACTTACTAGGGATTGTGCATTTGAATGTGACTGTGGACTCCCTTATTCAGATACTATGGTGCGTGATGCAATAGCACAGAACGTTTCTGATGTTCGCATACGGGAACAGATTTTGAAACTAGTTAATCCCTCCCTTCAACAAGTGATAGACATATTGGATAGGCAAGACACACTTGACTTTGCTCAGGAATCATTTGAAACTTCGCCAGCAGTGTGTCGCATTAACCGGCCTGCCGGGCGCGCTGTGCGGACCTGTAAACAGCCTTCGCGCACGTCCGCGCAGCCATGTGTCCCGCGCAAGCAAGCAAATGCGGTGAAATCATGCCCGCGGTGTGCAACTAGACATTCGCGTGACAATTGCCCGTCACGCCAGGCTATTTCCTTTTACTGTCATAAGAAAGGACATGTTCAAAGTGTTTGCCAGAAAAAGCTCAGATCAGACAATCACAACCATTCCAGGCCCTTTGCTTCGCGCCGGAATCGACCCAAGGACAATCGGACTCGTGAACCTTCGCCCATGGACATTCATGTAGTTAATTCCACCCCGTCCAGTGTTCCTCTCGCTAACAGTGACTGTGTTCGTCCCACAAAAAGTGTGCGTCGACGTCGACGGAAGTCCCGTCACGTCGCGCGTGATTCTGTACCAGTGTCTGTTCAAGTTGCACAAAACAGTCGCTCTTGTCGTCAGCAGGACAATAAACTTTTTGTAGACTTGGACTTTGAAGGCAAAGTGATCCCATTCCAGCTCGATACCGCAGCTGCAGTTTCATTGCTCAATCACGCCACGTACAAACAACTGGGCGCACCTCCGTTGCGTGCCGCAAATGTTCAGCTCACGAGTTATTCAGGACAGAATATCCCTGTGTTAGGACAGTGCAGCCTTCTTGCAACATACAAGGGACAAACAAAACTTGTGTCTTTTTACGTTCTTCGTTCTTCTACTGCAGTGAACTTGTTTGGTTTAGATTTATTTCAGTTGTTTAACATGTCTATAGTAAATCAGGTCCTATCAGTGAATCAGACTGTGCCTTCCGCCAGTGTTTCTAGCCTATGTGAAGAATTTGCAGACATTTTTGCACCGGGCCTTGGTTGCGCTAAGAACTATGAAGCACATTTGGACCTGACAGTGAACGCGCAACCGAACTTTTTCAGAGCGCGCAATGTTCCCCACGCATTGCGTGATGAGGTCGCCAACCACTACGATATCTTGTATCGGTAGACTGCTAAGCACGGCAACGCTGATGCGTTGTCCCGTTTGCCTGTTGCTGAGGATAAAGCATTCGATTCTTCCGAACTTGCTTGTATGTTCATTGATGCGGAAACCGATGACGTCGTCGAATCGTTTCCGATTGATTTTCGTCGTGTAGCTACAGCCACAGCTGCTGACCCTGTCCTTGCTACTGTTTTGCGTTTTGTTGCTACGCAATGGCCCTTGTCAAAGTCGCGGATCGCGGATCCGCTGGTTCGCCGATTTTTTGCTCACAAGGAGAGACTTTTTGTACGACGTGGTGTTTTGTTGTTGCGTTCTGATAATGATCAGTCCAGAGTAGTGGTCCCACGTTCGTTACAGTCCTCTGTCTTACGGCTCCTTCACCAAGGACATTGGGGTATGGTGCGCACGATCCAACTTGCTCGTCAGCACTGTACTTGGTTCGGAATCGATGCTGCGATTACAAATATGTGCTCTTCTTGCATGGCGTGTGCCGAACAACAATCCGCACCGCCGCGGAAATTCTTTGCATGGCCAAAAGCCACTTCCCCTTGGCAACGCTTGCACATCGATTTTGCTGGTCCTTTCTGGAATGCTCGATGGTTGGTTGTGGTTGGTTCTTTCAGTAAGTTTCCTTTTGTTGTCCGGATGTCTTCCACGACGTCTTCTGCCACCATCCAGGCGTTATCTGCTATTTTTTGCATTGAAGGTCTTCCACAGACTATTGTTTCCGACAATGGCCCACAATTCATGTCCGCAGAATTTCAGTCATTCTGCAAGGCCAATGGTATTCAACATCTGACATCCGCACCGTTTTCGCCTCAGTCAAACGGTGCCGCTGAACGATTGGTCCGGACTTTCAAGTCACAGATGTTGAAGTTGAAAGAGTCGCATTCTCGGGAGGCCGCATTGTTGCTCTTTTTGTCCTCGTATCGCTCTCAGCCCCGAGATGGTCGCTCGCCGGCTGAGTTGCTCCATGGTCGTCCTCCTCGAACCTTGATGTCTTTGCTGCATCCGCCGCATCAGGTTCTGGTGCAGCGGCAGACTCCTGCTTTTGCTCCTGGCGACGTTGTATTTTATCGCAACTATCGAGGTTCACGGCGCTGGCTCGCAGGGCGCATTCTTCGCTGCCTCGGCCGCGCGATGTATTTGGTTTTGGGGGCCTCTGGTGAGGTGCGTCGGCATCTCAATCAGCTGCGCCTCTGCCGTCGCCTGGGTTCTGCCGCTCCCCGTCTGCTTTCAGCGACGGTGCCGTCCGGTCAGCGCCCTGGGGACCCATCTACTGGCTCGCCTCATCCCCAGGTGTTACCGACGCTGCCTTCCCTATTGCCTCATGGCGACATGCCACCGCCGCCGCCGCCGGTTCTCCCGCCGGCGCCGCCCGCAGTGGACGCTTCGCTGCAGCCGCCCAGCGCCTCCCTGGGTCACGCGCCGCCGATCGCTTCCCGTGACCAGCTGTCCTCCGCCATGGAACTCTTGCCCGCTCCGGACCGGATGTCGTCATCGCGCGTCGGATCCTCCGACGCAATGGAGGTCGACCCTTCGGCCCCTCCTGTCTCATTACGGGCGCATACACCGCATGTTGACGTGCACCCTGGACTAGGTTTTCAGGCGTTTCCTAGCTCCCCTCGGACCGAATGGCAGGGTGCGGGTGGCACAGCCTCGCCTGTTGTTAGGCTCCCCACCCCATCGCATACGTCAACATGGGGTCCTCCCCACGGCGGGCGGAAGCCTTATCACACGACCGTTCGCCGATTTGCGGGGGAGGAATGTGGTGTCACCGCCAGACACCACACTTGCTAGGTGGTAGCTTAAATCGGCCGCGGTCCATTAGTACATGTCGGACCCGCGTGTCGCCACTGTGTGATCGCAGACCGAGCGCCACCACACGGCAGGTCTAGAGAGACGTACGAGCAGTCGCCCCAGTTGTACGACGACTTTGCTAGCGACTACACTGACGAAGCCTTTCTCTCATTTGCCGAGAGACAGTTAGAATAGCCTTCAGCTAAGTCCATGGCTACGACCTAGCAAGGCGCCATTAGTTACTTCATGAATCTAAAGAGTCTCACTTGTATTATCAAGAATGCTGTATACCAAAGGACGATATAAAAGTGAAGTGTTCTAGTAGCTACGTTCTTTTCTTTATCACATTCATCACGTATCCTGTTCCAGACTTCGCGCCAGTCGGCGTGTGTGTACGTGTGCCCTTTCGGCTACCCGTCACTGTGGACTGGCTGCCTTGTCAGTCCACTACAGCTAGGATATTAGAAACGCGTCCCGTGTGAGTACGGCCTTAGCGATATTCGACACATGAGACAAATTACGTGACGTATTGCTCGGCAGAACTGCTCTGCAGTTTATTGGAGGTCCCAGATCAGTTTGTGCTCTGCTACACTTACAAAAACAGCCTAGTAAGGGTCCCCGTCCTCACTTTGACTGGGTTGAAATTGTCAGTATTCCCATTCCACTAATAAATGCTCTGCAGCAATGAAACTACTGTTCAAAAGATGGCAAGATCCGACCACTGTAATCGGAAAATGTGCTACCCTAACAGTTCGTACACCGCCTCCACCTGGCGCCTAACATCTGCCTATCGTCTCCCTGTTGAAAGGAAACACTATACGTTTTCAAAGTCAAATGGTCAAAAGATACACAGAAACTCGCCACATCAAGTTTCCATTGCAGCTCGTCAAGTCCGCCTGTTATGTATTGGCTCTATGGTCCGGTATGAGGTCTGTGCCAACGGAACACGTGCATGCTCACCAAACTGCAACACTCGCCTTGGTAACTGGAAAATAACTTGTTAGGATTCCATGCCTGATGATGTATGAACTCTTTTGAAAACATAACGCTTGTCACGAAGGATCACTCAGTCCTAACTAAACATACGCCAGAGTTCTTGAAACGTATGTTTTGCCCCACACCACGCACAGCTGGTCTGCTATAACTAAGAGTGCTGTCGGACGATTCCACCGATTTCACTAGCTCCAAGCCACTGCATGACATTACACTGGCTGACACAAAAAGAGAAGCACCTAGAAGGCGAGGAGGGAACGTAATGAAACTTCACGGGTTGAAATGGTATGTGATGTTGTACCAGAGATTATAAAATAGAGTAAAATTTACAAAGAGGATGCAAGTACGACACCATTATCACTACGACGTAGCATCCTCTCTCGCCTGGATGCATGCAGTCATCCGTTTGGTGAGGGTGCCATAAAGCCGTTGTACACACTGCCGAGGCAAGCTCGTCCACAGCTGTTGTAAATTGTCTTTTATATCCTGATGCTGGCACCGGGCTGGAATCGACGTCCGGAATGGTCCCATACACGTTCCATCGGAGACAAATCTGGAAATCTTACTGACCATGACAGTGCATCAACATCACGCAGGTAGTTTTTAGAGACAAAAAAATGGCTCTCAGCACTATGGGACTTATCTGAGGTCATCAGTCCCCTAGAACTTAGAGCTACTTAAACCTAACTAACCTAAGGACATCACACACATCCATGCCCGAGGCAGGATTCGAACCTGCGACCGTAGCGGTCGCACGGTTCCAGACTGTAGCGCCTAGAACCGCTCGGCCACTCAGGCCGACTTTTAGAGACAATTGGCATGTGCGGACGAGTTCTGTCCTATTGAAAAATGGCTCCATGATAGTTGTATTGTCGCCTGGAAATGGAAAAAGTGCTAAATATATATTTTCTTGCGCGTGAAAAGACATGAAGTGACCAAAGCACAAAATCCAAAAACTAAAATAACAGTCGTATCTGCGATGCAACATAATCAAAGATAATACAATGTTCATTGTTAACACTGATTGTGTGAAGACTGTGATAGTGTTGACGCTACTGTTCGAGTCCTTGGAAAAATAAAAAGCAAACATCTACGCTAACATTTTATTACGTAGATGGAAAGGTGTGTGACGTAATAATTTCTGTTTGTTATCTCAGAATATAATTATTGTTCGTTAACATAAAAGAACTGATTTTATTTAATGTTCGTTTGTGTGAAAAGCACTTATCCTCCGAGTTATTGTCATTTTCAGTGTAGCAGATATACGTTAATTATTGGCCGCCATTGGTGCAACATTCTCTACGTTCACCTGAAGCTGGGCGTGGCGCCCAAATATTCGCATAAAACTGGCTTAATTAATCAAGAGAAGTAAAATGTGCAAGCAGTACTAGCACATATGGTCAGAATTTTAAGTTACCTCAGGCACATCAGGACGCAGGCTGCCGCGTATGTTAAACAACGACGCAGCTCATTTTCTTTTACTATTTTCAGCTACTTGCAAATGTTTTCTAGGTCATCGGTAGCCGTGCATGCAGAAACCACATTTTCCCTGAAAATAAGATGTCTCATGTTCTCCTGTCTAATCCCCTGTCTATGAGAGTAGTCATCATCACATTCTTACGAAGCTAGCCACATCTTTAAGCAAAGAGCGCAACAGATCACAATTGTGTACATACTTGTTAGTCTTGAAGCTATTTTAACATAACATAGCAAGACCATAAAAAGACAATATACAATCAGAAGCTACGCCGAACAAAAACTTGTCATTTTTTAAAAATATAAAAACTCTACTCAGTTCCTATAGACGAGAAAACCCTAGTATATATCAGGACTTATCCTCATGTCATCCTATAATCTACGAAGTACACAATATTGTGCAAACTATGGCCTAAGTATTATCAATACTGGTGAAATAATTAGTTGCCACAGTATCAAAAATGCAACCTGACGCAAAACCCAACGGCAGACAACATATTAAGTAAAAAAGGAAAGTAAAGGACACGCGAAGAATATTCAAAAAATACCTTGAGATCATATGTTATACACGTAATCGAAGTAAAAAGATATCACTTCATGTCCCTTACATCAATGAACTGATTATAGCTAGACATATAACTTTGAATGAGGATATTTCCTCATATATACAAGGATTTTTCTCATCTGTTGAGCTGTATGTGTGCTTTTATTGTTACCCGTCACTTTCTGTAAAGTTTGCTGTGGTACACCTTGATATATACTACATGTTTACTCTTTTTATTATGTAGGGGCCTGAAGATGGCATAATGAATTGCCGGAAATGGTAGCGAAAATAAAATAACGTCTCAATTGCGCGGTTGTTTGGCGAATATCATTGTTAAACTAATGCAATCTACTGCGGCCAATCTACTTGTCACAGAGAATTACGTTTCTAATCATTTACACACCTATCGCTGGCGTATACGAAGCTAAGTTAACATCTGACCATGTATTCTGGGTGCCTTATTTCCTGGCAGTGTACCTCGACATTCAGACTCTTCAGTCAACTGGATTCAGGAACGGAATGGAGACCCTTTCATTGACGTTTTCTGCTTCCTCTGATAGATTTTCTCTGCAAAGCACTTTCTTTTGCCTGAACTTTTCAAAAGTTTATTTCCAACAGGTGCTGGGCAAATAGGCATTAACCTAACACACTACATCTCAGTCATAGTAGCGGAAAATCCAATCGTCTCCAGGTAGCTCAAAGCCCATATTCACAGGATCCAGGAAATGGGCTCTGGTGGCAAAAATACAAAAGCACACTAACCGACAGGTTGGTCCAGGAATGATACGGTACATCAGCCATTTGCTTAGAAGAAACACTCAACTGAAACTCTTCACAGACTGGATGTTACAGTCACTCTGACAGGATGAAGTGACTGTAATACCGCCCCCTCCCCCCAGCCCATGACGTCTGTGACGCGCAAACCATTGTACTTAACTTATTAAATGAGTGCATTTCGTATCTTGACGGGAGCGAGTAATAGAAGTATTAGTGCCAGTGGTGTTGAGAAACAGCTGAAATCACTATACCTGAACGAAGGTCCAGGGCCCGATGGAATCCCTATCAGATTCTATGCCGAAGGTGGGGCTGAGTTAGTTCCTCTTTTAACTATAATCTTTCGCAGATGCCTCCAACAAAACGTCGTGCCCAGTAATTGGAAGAAAAACGCAAGTCACACCCGTCCACAGGAAAGGTAGCAGAAGTGATCCACTAAACTTCCGTGCAGCACCTTTGATATCAATTTGTTGTAAACTCTTATAACATGTTCTGAGCTCAAAATCAATGAGATATCTCGAACGGAATGACATCCTATATACTAACCAGCACGGATTCCGAAAACACTGATCTCATGAAATCGAACTCGCACTTTTCTCGCATGACATACTGACTGCCTGGTAGATGGGGTACTTCTCGATTTCCGAAAAGTATTTCCCTCAGCACAACGTCTACGCTTTTTATCTAAAGTACAGTCGGATGGGGTATCAAGCGAAATTTGTGATTGGATTGCGGATTATTTAGTAGGGAGTAAGCAGCTTGTGACCTTAGATCGGTAGATGTCACTTTTGTGGCGGCCTTCGTAGCGACAACACTTCGCTGTAGAAACGGTCTACGAAGTCACCGCCACACTTTTAATAGCGGGCCGACCGGTCCGCTGGAACAGTGAACAGAAAGATGAAAACCCAAACACTCGGATTAAATGAAAGTCGGTACTTATCTTTATTAACGACGATACAGAACACAGTGGTGAACATGGTCTACAGAAATCTGTCTAGTTCGAGTCGGTGCGGCTAGGTCAGCGTCGGCTGACGACAAACAACAACTCTGCTGCGATGAACACACAACTGACTAGCAGGTACACAATTCGGTGGCGAGTCTACAACTGAGCGGCGAATCCAGAACTGTCCTAGCGCTCGCGACTCCAGCGCTTAAGAAGCCAGAAGCCAGCGGTGGCGCGCGCAGACTTGCGGCGATTTCCTGTCTCGCTGGCGCTGCTTATGCGGACGGCGTCCGGACTTTGATGCTGCCAACCTTTTGGCAGCGGGCTCGGGTGGCATTACTGGCTAGGATATAACAGTCACATCATCGATAAACATAGAAGTAACTTTGGGTACGTGCAAGAGAAGCTTGCTTTGGACCGTCCCTGTTCATGTTGTATGTTGATGACCTTGCAGACATCATTAGTAGTAACTCAGACTTCCCACAGATGATGCAGATGTCTATAATTAAGTTTTCTCCGAAAAAAAGCTGCGCAATTATTCATTCAGAATCTGAAGATCTGAAAGCGATGCAAACGTTGGCAACTTGCTTTGTACATTCAGCCATCAGTTACTCTCATTTATTTGTTGTGCTGTTTTCTATCTCTCACTGAATATTTCCTTTTTAGTGGAAGTTTTAGACCTGACAGGAGAGATGATTTTAGTACTGTGTACATTGAAAGTTTGCAGCGTAGTCAGCCCTATGTGTTAGTATTATTGAGAAATGAACCAAATGAGACAGATCACATTACGTGTCAGCCCTCACGTTGACGCATGAAACTTCTTGAAGCACATGTTCGTGAATACTAAAGCTTCTGCTGATTCATATGTACGCCACAATGAAAACTTAGTCAGTGCAGAAACGTCATTGAGATTATGCTGTATGCAAGTATCACTTGACAACGCTCAGAAGCCGAAAAACGGACTGTAGTGAATATGAATAAATTTTTAATTTTTAACAAAAATTTTAGTTATCCACTGCAGTTTTTATACCTACCTTTGGCCCTGGGATTACTGCACTCTATTTTCAAATGATCCAGTCGTCACTGGTTTTTTACTGCTTCAATTAGGCATCGTAATCACCGTCAGCGTCATCAACTGCATTGAATATTTCACGTGCCGCTTGAGAGGTTGGCATAAATTTTGTTTTACTAGGACAGCAATAAAAAAAAACAGCACACTGTGGATTCTAGAAGAATCTTGTGCCGCTCTTGTGACAGCTGGTGAAAGCTTCATCACCTTATTGCTTTCGCAGAACTCGGCCGGAGTAAAAAAGCCAAGATGTCGCTACCTAATGAGAAGACTGATCTCGAGCGGTGATTCATTTACTATGTACCCAGAGCAGGCATCTGTTGCAGAGTGAACACTGACCGCAAGAAATAAAACGGTGGAACAGCCATGAGTCGCAGACGTGAGCGTTCTCGGAAAATTTTAGCAGCCACCGGCCACACGTTAAGTGTAAGCGGCTGTGTTCAGCGGCAACGTCAGACGTCATTAACAAGTTACTATTAAAAATTTCTGAGGATGTGTTTGACGACCTAACCCTGTAATAAAGGAAACTGTATGCGACTTGTGGCTGTACCACGACTTCATTTCTTTCTTCTTTTTTTTTTCAGGAAAAGGTGCAAAGGGAACTCGTGAAGACTAGTGGTATACAGACATATTGTCCCAAAGTACGAAACTATTATTTAGATGTTTAGGTGTTTCCAAGATCAATGGATCACAACTACAGTCCGACAAATTGTGGCGCCAATACTGGTCTTGAAGAATTTTCACCCACATCAAAAGAAATAATTATTAAAGGACAGCTTCAGGTATATTTAAATGAAATAGTATTCACTTTTATTCTGACAAGCATCTGTGTAATGCAGCGTTGCATGAACTTTGTAACGGTGACCAAGATAAAAAATATTGAAAGATAAAACTGATAAAATACTACAAAAAAGAAGTGTAATAGTGAGGCAAAATCTCTTGTTTTCTGAATCTTACTCTTAGGTTCTGGCCTCCATCAGTCTTTTTTTACGCTACGGTACCAACGAGATTGTTGCTGTACTGTATAACTTCTAGTGTCATAAAGCTGTAGCAAATTAAAAACTCTAAAAAAACATTTTTTTGCTTATAGCCTACGTTATTTAATCATCCTTTCAGTTGAAAACATAAAAACATACCAGTGAAAGAAAGTGAAATATTTAAATACCGAATTTTTTTCGTTTGGTTCGCGATCTTTTTGTACAAATGGCTCTGAGCATTATGGGACTTAACAACTGAGGTCATCAGTCCCCTAGCGGTCGCGCGGTTCCAGACTGAAGCGCCTAGAACCCCTCGGCCACTCTGGCCGGCTCGCGATCTTTTTGTGCCTCATCTTGTGTGTGATTACCACCTAACTGTTACACACGCTAGAACCCGCAATCACATATATTTTTGGAAGTCCGATAACCTTTCTGGATAATGTTTTCCAAACGGAAAACATTGAACTGTGGGACATAGCTAATTTCAGAAATCTAGCCAAGAAAGTGATAATAGTGGTAAAATTAATCACGATAAATCAAAATAGCGGTCCCCCCCCGCCGGACGTTCGAGTTATCCCTCGGCCATGGGTTTGTGTATTGTCCTTAGCGTATAAGTTAGTTAGATTAAGTAGTGTTTAAGCCTAGGGACCGATGACCTCAGCAGTTTGATCCCATAGGAATTTACCACAAATCTGCAGATTTTCAAAATGGCATAACTGCATCATTTGGCCCCATTTCTTCTTAGAACATTGCCACCAAAGACAGTATTTTTCAGTAAATCATTTACGTAACTTCAAGCATCAAAAAATGCTTCAAATGGCTCTAAGCTATGTGTTTTAACATCTGAGGTCATCAGTCCCCTACACTCAGAACTACTTAAAACTAACTTAACCTAAGGACATCACACACGTCCATGCCCGAGGCAGGATTCGAAACTGCGACCGTAGCAGCAGCGCGGTTCCGGACTGAAGGGCCTAGAACCGCACGGGCACAGCGGCCGGCAACATCAAGCTTGCTTCTTATTGGATTTGATACTTAAAAGTGACGTTTTACTTCAAATTGCAGGCAGTAACGTTATAACTTCGTACACCTGTTTTCGAGCAACAATGTTTAGAAATTTAAAGACAATCGACCACTCTACCCGTGAATGAAGCGGGTTGAAACCTCAATGTACAGGGTGAAAAGTCAGAAACTGCCTGTAGACGTATGCGACCATTGTTATTAATATAGCAGACTGGATTTTAGAAAAGCTGAGTAGTCGCAAAAATACAGGTACTAGTCGTTTTTTTGGTGCATTTATTCAAAATGTGTTTCGAGCTCTGTCCGTCATCAGATTTCCTTGTATTAGCAATGTAACAAATAATTAGTTAATTAGTTATACATTATTTTTAAAACATCTAATGTTAACAAGATAGCACAAAATCAAACTAATTCTCAGAACCAATACATACAATTTCATAGCAAAAATAATTTTAACAGCTTGTTGCTTACTCATAAATTCAAGAACCAAAATGTGTTGCATGTAAGTTAAACTTCGAGAATGGGAATGTTTGTCGTGAGAAGAACTACGAAAAACTGCTACTTCAGGGCGCTCGCACTTGCTCTGTAAACCATGCGGTGCAAGAGGGCACCACCTTAACGGCATTGTGGCTGTCCAAATGACACTATGTTTACTAAAAATTAAAACGGTAACTGATAACATCCAGATGTACGTACTATGTGCCTGAACATATACACATTAAAACACACATCACAGTAGTACAGAATACAAGAAAGTACATTACGAAATTGTAGAGAAAATATTTTGTTCTGGAAAGACGTTATTGTCGAAGATTAGAAAAGGATTTGTTTAGAATTTCAATTATACTTCTTGCCTATTCGTTAAGCATAAAATCTTAAGACATACGTCCAATCCTGTGGTTTATTATTGCGGCTATCCATATGCCAAAATGTATACTGCCCGTTAAAACAGTAAGATACAACAACAAAAATACATGTAGTGTGCCTGCACGTAAGCACAATAAAAGATGCATCGTTGTAGTACATGGGCTCGAGATTGTACCTTTCAAAATATTAAAATATTTATTTCTATCAAAAATGTCATAATTAAAAAAGGACTAGTTTTGATCTGCAAGTGTACTTCTTGACTAAAGGTCAAAAGTGGAAACCGAATACATTTTCCTCCTGAACCATTGATGAATCTAACTAACGTGGAATTCAGTAACCACTGTGGGGCACAAAACAATAGTAAAGGGAAACATGGTTGTTATATACGCTACTTCAGAAAAGTGGTTACCAAAGTTATCATAATTTCCACTGTCTCTCACGACAAATCGCCAAAAAGCCTAAAAAACTATTTCCTACCAATACTGATTAGCTCACTGATTAGCAGTTGTAGAGCCACTTGACTGAATGGTTGTATTTCCATTACCTCCAAAATGTCCAAATTGTTTCCCTCTTCTCTGTGTGCAGAAATGTTACGTTACTTTCGATTTCTGTCTGCGTGAGGCTTTCATCTTTTAAATGGAGACCTAATGTGGTACTGTTACTCGCATATGCATTTTCATTGAACCCCGTTTTGAACTCTCGCCCTGTTTGTCCCACGTAAAAACTTTCACATTATCCGCACTTTATTTTATTTACTCCCGTCTTATAAAACTTATTTTTCCAGACTATATCTCATCAGATTCCCGAAATTGTTAACCGTTTGGAATCCTACTTGAAGGTTATACATTTGGTACAAGTTTGCAATCATTTGTGAAAGTTGTCCAAAAAACATTAACGCGGTGTGTTTTACTTCTTCTCTGCGTTCCATTTTGCCTGCAGCAACGTTAGCGAAAGCTTTTTCACCTAGCACCTAATATTAGCTTCATCCGAGAGATCGATCTGTATGTAAGTAGGCTGTTTAGGTTTTTATGTTGCTAACGCCATGTAGCGCTCTATATGAAAATCACTGGCTGTGCTGTGTGCAGTCTGTGTCTGGGTGTCATTGTTGGAATTTGCTATTGAAGTGTTGGGCAGTTGGCTGTTAACAGCGCATAGCGTTGCTCAGTTGGAGGTGAGCCGCCAGCAGTGGTGGATGTGGGGAGAGAGATGGCGGAGTTTTGAGAGCGAATGATCAGGACGTGTGTCCATCAGAGACACTAAATTTGTAAGACTTATATATATATATATATATATATATATATATATATATATATATATATATAAAATGACTTTTGAACATTATTAAGGTAAATACATTGATTGTTCTCTATAAAAATCTTTCAAATGGTTCAAATGGCTCTGAGCACTATGGGACTCAACTGCTGAGGTCATTAGTCCCCTGGAACTTAGAACTAGTTAAACCTAACTAACCTAAGGACATCACAAACATCCATGCCCAAGGCAGGATTCGAACCTGCGACCGTAGCGGTCTTGCGGTTCCAGACTGCAGAGCCTTTAACCGCACGGCCACTTCGGCCGGCAAAAATCTTTCATTTGCTAATTATGCCTATCAGTGGTTAGTGCCTTCAGTAGTATGAATATTTTATTTAGCTAGCAGTAGTGGCGTTCGCTGTATTGCAGTAGTTCGAGTAACGAAGATTTTTGTGAGGTAAGTGATTTGTGAAAGGTATAGGTTAATGTTAGTCAGGGTCAATCTTTTGTACGGATTATTGAAAGTCAGACTGCGTTGCGCTAAAAAATATTGTGTGTCAGTTTAGTGTTGATCAGAACAGGTAAAGAGTGAAATGTCTGAGTACGTTCAGTTTTGCTCAGCTGTTTGAAAATCAAATAGCGTGAGAGTTTTATCAGCACAGTAATTCACAAATTTTTCTAATGGGATGTTTCATATGTCAACCCTTGGCCGAGGATACCTCACTGGAATCTTCTGACTTTTTCTTATATTTTGTGTAATTGGTGTAGCTATTGTTTATTGCTAGCGTGTAATTATAGAGAGAATTTCATTTGTAGTTGTAGTTTTTCATTGTTGTACAGTAAATCAGTTGTGGCATGCATGTAGATTTGCTCCAAGTATTTCGAAGCTGCGCTTGCAATTAACTAGATATTATTTTCAGTGCTATGTTAATGTGTTTTCTTATTTTTGCTCTTCAAATTGTGCTTTTCTTGTTATCGTGTGGAATACGTGATAATTATGGCGTGTGAAAATCGTGACACTAGCCTCCAAAGTAAACTGAGAAATGACAGTGAAGACGAAAGCAGTGTGTTAGCGCCACCGTGTAATGAATTAACTAATGTTCAAAGTTTCATGCTTTGTATATAAAGGGTGATTCAAAAAGAATACCACAACTTTAAAAATGTGTATTTAATGAAAGAAACATAATATAACCTTCTGTTATACATCATTACAAAGAGTATTTAAAAAGGTTTTTTTTCACTCAAAAACAAGTTCAGAGATGTTCAATATTGCACCCTCCAGACACTCGAGCAATATCAACCCGATACTCCAACTCGTTCCACACTCTCTGTAGCATATCAGGCGTAACAGTTTGGATAGCTGCTGTTATTTCTCGTTTCAAATCATCAATGGTGGCTGGGAGAGGTGGCCGAAACACCATATCCTTAACATACCCCTATAAGGAAAAATCGCAGGGGGTAAGATCAGGGCTTCTTGGAGGCCAGTGATGAAGTGCTCTGTCACGGGCTGCCTGGCGGCCGATCCATCGCCTCGGGTAGTTGACGTTCAGGTAGTTACGGACAGATAAGTGCCAATGTGGTGGCGCTCCATCCTGCTGAAATATGAATTGTTGTGCTTCTTGTTCGAGCTGAGGGAACAGCCAACAAATGCTTGCTGGATGCGTGCTACATTTTCATCACTCGTTGTCGGCCGTCCAGAACTTTTCCCTTTGCACAAACACCCATCCTCTGTAAACTGTTTATACCAACGTTTAATACACCACCTATCAGGGGGTTTAACACCATACTTCGTTCGAAATGCACGCTGAACAACTGTCGTCGATTCACTTCTGCCGTACTCAATAACACAAAAAGCTTTCTGTTGAGTGGTCGCCATCTTAGCATCAACTGACGCTGACGCCTAGTCAACAGCGCCTCAAGCGAACAAATGTACAACTAAATGAAACTTTATTGTTGTTGTTGTGGTCTTCAGTCCGGAGACTGGTTTGATGCAGCTCTCCATGCTACTCTATCCTGTGCAAGCTTTTTCATCTCCCAGTACCTACTGCAACCTACATCCTTCTGAATCTGCTTAGTGTATTCATCTCTTGGTCTCCCTCTACGATTTTTACCCTCCACGCTGCCCTCCAATACTAAATTCGCCTTAATTCGCCGACAGATAGTGCTTAGCTCTGCCTTTTGTCCTTACAGAGTTTTAAATTCCTAAAGTTGTGGTATTCTTTTTGAATCACCCTGTGTATTTGCCTATTTTGTTTAATATCTAGTTTCTAGCTGCACTGCAGCATTGGTTAAAAAAAATTTAATAGATGTACTAGTATAGATATTTTATGCCTACAGATCCAGTAAATAATAATTTTATGATCTATTTCCAAAAAAACGAGGGAGCACAAAAAGACATTTCCCTTCACAGGAATTGCATACATAATTTTTGTCAATGACTGGGTAACTCGTTTCGTAGAGTAACTTACCGTGATGCATCACTCTAGTGTTAATATGTGACATAGTTGTTATACATTTCCTATCTTTACTGTAATATTTTTTCTGCTTGAGCTTTGTCATGTTTAGGTATAAGTTATAGCATTTGCTGCTGTTGTTTGCCAGGCATAGTTCAACTGAATTTTACATTGTACTAAGCCAGTTTTACTACTTATTTATTTTTGTTTTTGCTGCACATTGGCTCATATTAGCTGTAATGTTGCATTTGCTTTGCTAATGTAGATATACTGCTGCTCGCTTTTCCAGTTTGCATTTTTTGTCATTGCTGTTTGTGTTAATTTGTTATGGTTTGCTGCATTGCCTCGTCCCTTAGTGTATATATCTGAGCTCAGTAGATTTAAGTTAGCTTAAGATGGGGTAGGCTATATAAGAGAACGAGTTGTGATGAATTGGAAGAAATGCATTGAGAAGCTATAAGAAAATAGTTTGGCCAAAAAAAGTAGTGTACAGTGGAGAATAGCTATTTTCAAAGAGGATATGAATAGAATACAGAAAGCATAACTGGAAAGGATTTTTTTTTTTTTGTGGAATCAGATGTTGATTTAAGAGAAAAGATCTATGGAATGAAGTTTTGGGTTGGACTGCAGTACCAAATTGTAGGGAAGCAGCCTACTCACGCCGTAGTAAATTCACATCAGTCTTTCCATTGTGTGCCAGCCAGTCCGCTGTAACTAGCTCTGACGTCATAAATGTTGCGCAATACTTTAAAAATCAAGCAAATAACCTAAAACTTTTCTAGCATGTCAGGAATAATACTAAATTAATGTGTGTTGAATATCAGTTCGATAACTTAAGACATTTTCGAAATTTGGACGTTTTCTGTAAAAATCATTGGCGCAACAGAAAAGAGCTAGAGACTTCAAAATTTATATTTAGATTCATTTTTCATAATTATTTAATAAAAACAATACTTTGGATTTCACAAATTAAAATTTTAGTGGAAATTCATGATTTTCTGGTTTTCGTCTCAAAACTTAAGGAAGCAAGATAGATTAAGTAGGCTAATAAATAAGGCTAGGATGTTTATATTTAAATAGGTTGGAGATCCGCTATAGCTATGAAGATGTGAAAAGTTTCATTTGAATACCTATAAAATTATAGCGATAGCGTATCTCCAAAGGGCCAGTTCAGAGCTCGTCTACTGTGTGCAGGGTAATTAAATTAATTCTCTCGCCCAAAATATTTAACTTAGCCATGTCAAAATTTTATTATCAATACTTACCTGCGTGCTGAATGCACATTTAAATTAAGAGCTTCATCGGCCATCTGCAAGAGAAGCTATGATTTATTAGTTAACTTAAAGTGGTGCATTACTAGCCCAGCGGCTAGTCGGGAGAGCCGATTTGATCAGGCGTTCCCTTAGCCGTCCGCACCGCGGCTTTATATATAAGAGCGCTGCGCGAGGAAGCAAGGCCCCAGTTCTCTCCAGACGCTGAATAACACGCCATCTGTGTCGGGAGCCGCGTCGCGTCGGTATCACTGCTACAAACAGCCTCGGATGCCGTATTAAGTTACTGGAGATGCGCGTAACCAGGAAATCATTTTCAAGTTAAGTGTTAATTCTGGGTTGATTTTCATTACCAGCTTCAGTTTGCGTATTGTCGTATTTTCACGTGCCGTCGCGGGACAGACATTCTACCAATTATTTAGCGTGGCGTTTGATGAAACTAATCATCAAATTAAGGCGAGCATTCATTTTAACATTTAATTCGGACATTTATAGTTGCATCAGCGCATTAGACTCTGAACTGCTCTGTTAGTTAGGTTGTATGGATACTTGTGATTTTCATCAGTGACTTTCAGAATATATTCAACTATTTTGGAATATCGTTTTTTGATTATGAATCCAGGACAATCTCCTAATTCCTCAGAGCTATAAGCTGCAGCTATAATTGTATTCTCAGATGAAGTGGGCACTACGAATTCTAATTACAGGCTTCACGTTTTGTTAAATCACTTTCTGGTTGCTAAAGTGTAATTAGAGAGCCAGTGTTGAGAACAGCGAAAGACAGCATAAATAACATACTAAATAATAGGAACAGATTCAACATACATTTCAAACTTTTATACAGCAACAACCATAATTTTCAACAAACCGCCGCCCCACAAAATGTTGCACTGAAAACAAACCCTGTCCTTTCCTTTTGCGTTATTCCGCTATGTGTTTGTGTACCCTTGTGTATTTGTGTTCTTCCTGTCTTTATGTGTTTAGCTAATAAGATTTATGTTGCAGAATTTTTCTAGAACTAAGCTACATTCACTATGATGAGGAATACTGTCATCCTCAAATATAATTTGCATTAATAATATGTTATTTACTTTGTAAAGGTGTTTACACATTATTTTCGAAAGCTATTCTGATCTTTTATGTATTTACTTATAGCATTATTCCTGTAACACTGATGTATATCTTTATTTCTATTCTTTTGTAAAGCCTGTGTTACTACAAATGTTATCTGTACTGTTATGTTCTTTAATGATGTATTTTGTAACTTTGTAATTGTATTCTTATGTTGTAAATTTATGATTGTATAGACACCAGTTCTTCAAATTAAGTTTCATTTCAGTGCACACATTTCTGTTGGTCATAGTATATGCACAATATGTGAAAAAAAGGGACTTTGAGTGCTTGCACATGTGTTAATAATTCAGCAAGGGACTGGTTAACAGCATTGCTGGTTCTAATGACAATTCCAAAAACTTTGTGAGTGCACGAGTGGTGGTTATGGACTTGCTATATTGTCCGCAAGACTCTTCAATGGTGATTGGGCACCTGCACAGTCGCAACAGATGGCTGGTGGCCATCTCTACAAGGGCTGCAGTGGGTCTGCACTTTTGATGACCCACCAATACCATTATTTCTACAAGGACTGCAGTGGGTCTGCACCTTTGATGACCCACCAATACCATTATTTCTACAAGGAGTGCAGTAGGTCTGCACCTCTGGTGAGCCACCAATAACATACTCTCTATCAGGACTACAATGAGTCTGCTCTCTGATAACTTACCTACCAATATTATTCAAAACTCGACTGAATCTGCTGTGGGTTTGCCCTGTTGTGGCCCATTACCTGTCTGCATGTCAAGAGACAGCACTGTCTTTCCGTTGGAAGGACAACACTGCTTCTTCAAGAATGCATGGAAATCCACTACTTCCGTGTGAATTTTCTTTTACTGCTCAGAATTTGTGCGTAAAATTGTAATTACTACTGTAATGAATGATCAGGACTGTCTTTATGGACTGTGAGAAAATCTTTGCTTTTGACCAGCAGTGTATCAATAAGTCTGTGCATTTGATTTCTTTGTTATTGTAATTATGTAAATTTTTTTTTCAAATCTGTATTGGCCACTGCCCAAAACAGTTTGTAAAGTTTTTTGTGGGGAGCATTGTGGCTATTGTAAGGGGTCCGCAGGCCCTTACTACTTAGTTTGCATCAGCACAGGTCGACAGGGCAACTATCGATAGTGTGTTGGATCGCGAGAGCGAGAGTTGAGTCAGTCAGTGTGTGTTGGAGGTTCCCGCGAGGCGGGCTGAGCTGTGCAGAAGCCAGCAATTGATAGAAATTACCGACAAAGGGAGTGGCCATCGCCGCGGTTTAACCCCTTTGTGTTAGTATTATACGGGAAAGTGAAGAAGTTTAATTAGCAGAGTGATTCAGTGATATTTATGTGCCGTTATTGAGATTCCGCGTCTACCGCGCCGGCATTATTTGGATTACAGTGTTGGATTACAGTGATTGTATTTTGCGTGTGACGACTATGAATAGCGAGGAAGCCTGTGCTGAGATTAGCCGTTATTAACAGTGTATTGACGAAGGCAGTGGCTGTCTCCTTATCTTTGTGGTTTTTGGTATGAATATAGGTCTTGATTAGTGAAGCTGTGTTTGTTGTTCTTCTTGCCACCAGACAGTACATTATTACAGTATTTTGCGAAGGACAATATGGAATGTAACATCTCCTGAGCAGTCCAATCCGATTGCCAGCCCCATTAGGTACACGGTCACATTAATTAATTACTTAATTTGGGCTGCTATTCAGATCCGCGAACGAGCGGATACACCAAAATAATAAGGGAGTGTTACACCCTTGGCTTACCGTGAAAGGACAAGTGCAATTTTCGGACGAATAGTAAAGAACAATAGATAATTTACGTTGTTTAACGCGAGAAAATTAATTTTTCAATTTGGATCGGGACAGTGCATAAACTTTAAAATCGCGACAAGGAACAGTGCATTTTTTGAACAATGCGAAGTAATAGCATCCTATGATTGTGACTAAACTGTTTTTCTTGCCATATTAAATAAGAATATAGTGCCAACAAACTGTGTCATAATGTGCAAATGCGTAAATCGGCGCGAAAAACTGTGAAAAGTGAACACTAAAGAGAGGCACGTGTGAACATTACTATAGCAAAACGAGCCAAGAATTCGTCACGGAAGTTGTTAAAAAGGTGTTTAGTGGTAGTATTTTGACTGAAATTGCTTTTTGAACAGTGAAAATCGGATAGCTTCGTGTGGACCCATAAACTGTTATGCAGACGATAATGTGTTGTGGCGACGCAATTGTTGAGTGACGTCACGCAGACCTGTGTAGCAGTTGCGCCAAAGAGCTTCGGTCCGCAAGGTGATTTCACACGACATCCCACCACGGCGAGCGACGCGACTTCGAGACAACGAGCGCAGTCCCGGCATCTAGCGGCCAAACTACAAACTATGCCCGCCTGCAGCGCCACGGAGCGGCCGACGGAGAACTACGTCGTCTTGTAGCAGATCTTCAACTTCACGCGAGCTTCGGCGCAGTGCAGCGCCACGCCCACCTCAAACGTCAAAACATCGCGACTCGCCGTAACGTCGGTTGGTGAGTGAAGACGACTGGTTGACATAACATTAAATTGCAGTGTGCAGTCTTCGCGGTAAATAAACAGTTTTTAACTGATATTTACATTAGGAAAAGTGCCCAATGGTAGTAATTTCCGAAAAATTTGCGAAGCATACTCTGAAATATAGCATACTTATTTATGCACACTGCACTGTCTAAATGGTAATTGTTTGGGGATTTTACATTTATAGATTTTGTGAGTGTTGTGATTATCTTGTTTAAAACATTTTTACATAAACTGTGTATGTGGAAAGTGTTATTGGAAATTAATAGGTTTTTGAGAGTTATGATGTTCGGTACTCATGCATGTAGTATAATTTTGGGGATTAACTGAAAGGATTGCCGGTGCTGTTTGATTAGTTTCATGGTAATTAGGAGTGTTTTGGGTGACTAGAGGTTATTTTGTATTACTTGCCTGTGTATTGAAAATAAACCAAACATGTCTACGGAAGATAAGCAAGTTTGTGAGGCAATAGTTGAAAGGAAAGGGATAGGACAGGAAGACAGAGATGATTCAGGAATCAGTGATTATGGATTGTCATTAGGAAGCCCAACAGCACATTCAACTAATTATCCCGAGACCCCGGGGCAAACGACGAGAAATAAGTCAGTTTCAGAGGGTGCCGATATGTTGTCGGTGTTGGCAGACTTGGTAAAGGAGGTTAAAGAATTTAGAGAAGAGGAAAAAAGATTCCACAAATCAATGCAGGAAAATTTACGAGAATTCAGAGAATCGTTAAAGGAAGAATTCCAAAAAACTAACGAATCAGTAAAGGAAGAATTCCAAAAAACTAACGCATCATTAGAGAAAGGTTTACGAGAATTCAGAGAATCATTAAAGGAAGGTTTACGAGAAACTATAGTACAAGAGATCAAAACATCGTACACAAAGATGGAATGTAATCTGAAGAAGGAAATGCAGGAGTTACCAGGACGACTGAAGATGAACGTCGACGAGAGAGAAAGTAAGCTACAGAAGAATATAGACCAGGTCCAGGGAGACATGGAGAAGATGGAAGGAAAGTTAACAGAGAAGATAGAAGACGATGTTGAAGAAACTAAAACCGAATTGGGAGAAAAGATCACCGAGGTGACGCAGATGCAGAAACAATGCAACGATGCTGTTAAGGGGATAGGAGATAAGCAAAACCAATTGGCTGTCAATCTGAGAAATGCTATAGCCGTGCAACGAGAAGAAGATAACCAGTGGGTTGCAATAGAAGGTGAGGCCTTCACTTGTGAAATCAAGAAGAAGAAAGGGACTACTAATTATGATCAGTTTGAAGGAGGATTCTTGAAAAAATACTGGTCCAAAGGTCATCAGTGTGCAGCACTTGAGGACCTACTACACTGCAATTCACTTACTACATGGAGAGGAACGTTGAAAGAGTTTACCGAACATTTGTGGGAATTGCACGAGACTTTGGAACAACCCCTGAGTGATGACGTAATGGTATCTGCGATAAAAAGAAGATTGAATCAGAGAACGCAAGAAACCGTATCTGGGAGCCTAATTGAAGATAGGGAGGCCTTAATGAAAATACTGGAACAGTTGGAATCTGTTCGATCACAGGGACACAATCAAGCTAATGATCAAAACCGAGGGGGAGGTAATGACCCAAGGAATCATTTTGGTAATTCGTCTAATTATAGAGGAAGAGGTGGTGGCCATAGGTACAGGAACCATGGTGGTGAACGTCAATGGAGAAATGATTGGAGAAGGAGTGAAGAACCAAGAGATCATGAGAGAAGATGGGATAGTCGAATGAATGACACAATGCATATAGAAGAGGGAAGTAATGACCCAAGGAATCATTTTAATCATTCATCTGATTATAGAGGAAGAGGTGGAGGAACCGAAGAAAACTGAATGACACTCCAGGTGAGGTCCGGTCAAGAGTGAGGGCTACCAGGACCCGAATAAACCTGCTAAGATATTTAGGACATTTAGTTGCAAAACGGACATTTAAAAAGGGAAATGTTTATTTACAGTGTGTTTTATGATGTATTACAATTAGAATTGCATATTTCATATCAAAGATTATCTGAGAATAGGTATAAAATCTGTAACAACTATTTTGTAGTATAGTAATTCACATGTCATGTGTTTAGGTAATAATTTTTGGGTGTATGTTGTGTGTTTCATTCGATATTGGACTAGAGAGGACTATTGCTGGTTGATATAAAAAATTGTAATTTGGACAATGCCATGTTTATGAGATGTATAACCTTTTTGTAAAAATTGTTGTGGAGGCAGCCCACTACCGGAGTCGAGGGATTATTTTCATGAATTGTAATTTCTTTCATTATTTACACTGTGTGTTTTGTTCAAATGTAGCAATGTTTAATTCCCTTGCCGATTCTTTTTCGCCTGCAACTCTAAAGATGTTTTCGAGTGCGGGGATGTAAGGGGTCCGCAGGCCCTTACTACTTAGTTTGCATCAGCACAGGTCGACAGGGCAACTATCGATAGTGTGTTGGGTCGCGAGAGCGAGAGTTGAGTCAGTCAGTGTGTGTTGGAGGTTCCCGCGAGGCGGGCTGAGCTGTGCAGAAGCCAGCAATTGATAGAAATTACCGACAAAGGGAGTGGCCATCGCCGCGGTTTAACCCCTTTGTGTTAGTATTATACGGGAAAGTGAAGAAGTTTAATTAGCAGAGTGATTCAGTGATATTTATGTGCCGTTATTGAGATTCCGCGTCTACCGCGCCGGCATTATTTGGATTACAGTGTTGGATTACAGTGATTGTATTTTGCGTGTGACGACTATGAATAGCGAGGAAGCCTGTGCTGAGATTAGCCGTTATTAACAGTGTATTGACGAAGGCAGTGGCTGTCTCCTTATCTTTGTGGTTTTTGGTATGAATATAGGTCTTGATTAGTGAAGCTGTGTTTGTTGTTCTTCTTGCCACCAGACAGTACATTATTACAGCATTTTGCGAAGGACAATATGGAATGTAACATCTCCTGAGCAGTCCAATCCGATTGCCAGCCCCATTAGGTACACGGTCACATTAATTAATTACTTAATTTGGGCTGCTATTCAGATCCGCGAACGAGCGGATACACCAAAATAATAAGGGAGTGTTACACTATGTAAGTAGGATGTTTAGGTTTTTATGTTGACAACGCCATGTTGCGCTCTATATGAAAATCACTGACTGTGCTGTGTGGAGTCTGTGGCTGGTTTGCATTGTTGGAATTTGCTATTGTAGTGTTGGGCAGTTGGCTGTTAACAGCGCATAGCGTTGCGCAGTTGGAGGTGAGCCGCCAGCAGTGGTGGATGTGGGGAGAGAGATGGCGGAGTTTTGAGAGCGAATGATCAGGACGTGTGTCCATCAGAGACACTAAATTTGTAAGACTGGATGTCATGAACTGATATATATATATATATATATATATATATATATATATATATATATATATATATATATATATATATACTAAACTGTCCAGAACCAACAGAAGCTCTTCCAATATCCAGCACTAAAGCCCCGCAACAGCAAGACTCTGTACCGCCAACTGAAGAAGAAATTATCAAACACATAAACAAACTCAAAAATAACAAAGCATCAGGAGAAGATGGAATTGTAGCCGAATTTCTTAAAAGTCTAGGGTCTAACTCAAGAAATGAGCTAGTTAAAATTATTCAAAACATATGGGTTACTGAAGAAATACCAGAAGATTGGAAATGTGCCCTAATACATCCGTTACATAAAAAAGGGGATAAATCGGATGTGAACTACTATAGAGGAATCTCCTTACTTGCCATCACATACAAGATATTATCAGCTTGTCTTCTTGAAAGAACACAAAAACTGCTAGAAACCAAAATCTCAGATTTCCAAGCTGGTTTCAGACCAAACAGATCATGTCCAGAACAAATTTTAAACTTGAAATTGATTACAAGGATGAGACAAATGAGAAGGAAGCCTACAGTATATGTCTTTGTCGACTTTAAAAAGGCATATGATTCAATTCACAGACCCACACTATTTAAAATTTTTGAAGAACAAGGACTGGATAAGAAGACACGGAACATCATAGAGCAGACATTAACAAATACAAAATGCAAAGTGAAATTCATGGGAAAACTTTCAAAATCATTTGAGATAAAAACTGGGGTTAGACAAGGTGATGGATTATCACCTCTGTTATTTAACTTAGTTCTGGATAGAGTCATGGCAGAATGGGAAAAAGAACTCAAAAAAGAAAAGTACTGGAAACCAATATCACTGGGAACCAAAAAAGATGACCTACAAATCCCCTACTTAGCCTACGCAGACGATCTTGCAATAATGGCAGATTCTAGTGAAATGGCAGTCAAACAGATAGAAACCTTAAAAGAGTGTGCAGGAAAAGTTGGCCTACAAATATCTTTTGAGAAAACGGTGTTTACAACAACAAATCTAGAAATTTCTAAATTACAAACCAAATATGGAGAAATTAAGAGGGTACCATACTTTAAATATTTAGGAGAGATAATTTCTGAAAAATACTCACAACAAGAAAGAATATTAAAAGCTCGTAGGGGTTTAGGGCTGGTCCAAAACATTTACAATAAAAAATGTCTATTTATAAATACAAAAATTAAACATTATAAGTCGGTAATTAAACCAATAATGCTATATGCCAGCGAAACCTTGACACTTAAAAGGAAAACAGATATGGAAAACCTGAAGAAAGAGGAAAGGAAAATCATTAGGAAAATTCTGGGACCAAGATGGACCAAAGATGGGTATAGATTACAGAAAAATTCTAAAATTGAAGAATATTCTAACATAGAGATAGACATGAGGAAGAGGCGTCTAAAATTCTATGGCCACATAATGAGACTTCCCGATCACAGACTTACAAAAAAAATAGTAAGATACGTAGCATCCCTTGTTAATGGAGGAGAATGGATCAAAAATGTAAAGAAAGATCTGGAATTAGCCAACATTACTACTGAAGACATGAACAAAAGAAACAATTTCAAACTTAAAGTTGACAAATGGGAGGTCAAACCAGAGACAAAAGCGCCGAGAACTGGAACAAAATGGAGCGAAGAAAGAAAAGCTGAATTCTCGCAAAGAATGAAGACCTGGTGGGCAAACAAGAAGAATAAGAAGCCCCAGAAGTGAACCATCTTTACTTAGCGCCTTCCATGTTGGGAGCTTTACGACTAATAATAATAATAATAATATATATATATATATATATATATATATATATATATATATATATATATATATATTAAGGTAAATACATTGTTTGTTCTCTATCAAAATCTTTCATTTGCTAACTATGCCTATCAGTAGTTAATGCCTTCAGTAGTATGAATCTTTTATTTAGCTAGCAGTAGTGGTGTTCGCTGTATTTCAGTAGTTCGAGTAACGAAGATTTTTGTGAGGTAAGTGTTTCATGAAAGGTGTAGGTTATTGTTAGTCAGGGCCATTCTTTTGTAGGGATTATTGAAAGTCAGATTGCGTTGCGCTCAAAATATTGTGTGTCAGTTTAGCGTTGATCAGAATAGGTAAAGAGTGAAATGTCTGAGTACGTTCAGTTTTGCTCAGCTGTTTGAAAATCAAATAGCGTAAGAGTTTTATCAGCTCAGTAATTCATAAATTTTTCTAAGGGGACGTTTCATGTACAACTGTCCCGATTTCTTTATTTATCCTGGACTCGCATTCTGGAGGACAACGGTTCGAACCTGCCTCCGGCCATCCTGATTTAGGGAAATCACTCCAGGCAAATGCTGGGATGGTTCCTTTGAAAGGGTACGACCCATTTCCATCCCCATCCTTCCCTAATCCAACTGTACCGATGACCTCACTGATTGGTCCCCTTCCCCAAACCAACCAACCTTATTTATCCCATCCTTGTCCAAATGAAACTTTGCTTACCTGTGGAACATAGACATAAAATATGACTTTATTGGGTTTCAGGGTGGGAAGAAGCTATCGAGATGATAAGATCTGGTGTTATTGGTTTCCGAAAAATACCTACTTTGAACCTTGAATTTTCCCTGGTTATTTGTGTACCTAAAAAGCTAAGGGTCTCTTCCTTTTCAAATTCAGTCGTAAATTTAACATTTTCATGCATGGAATTTAATTTCTGGGATAAGTGTTCTACTTCTTTAACATTACCCACAAAGATTATGAAAATGTTTTATGTAATACATAATGATTTTTTCTTGATACAGTTCCCTGTGGGCATCAAAACATTTATTTTCGAGATCATTAATAAATATTTCCGATAAATTTAAGAAATGTTGTTATTTGCTTACACCAGGAAATCTGATGATGGGCAGAGATAGAAACAGGTCATTTTGGAAGGAAATGAAATGCCACGTGGCGAGTGCCTCCTGGTCGTCTGGTGCAAGTGTTTCGATTTGACGCCACTTCGGCAACTTGCGCGTCGATGAGGATGAAATGATGATGATGAAGAGACACAAACACCCAGTCCCTGAGCGGACAAAATCTCCAACCCAGCCGGGAATCGAACCCGGGCACCAGGACATGACACACCGTAACGCTGTCCACACAGCTACGGTGGAATAAATGCACCAAAAAACAACTAGTACCTTCTTGTTTGCGACTACTCAGCTTTCCTAAAGTCCAGTCAATTTATTATTGTAGGTTGTGCTGAGAAATTATTGTTAAGAAAAAATGTGATACGTTGCGCCGTTCAATTGGCATTGAAGTTAGCCAGTCAGGTCGTGGTGCTCGCAAATTCAAACAGCCTGCCAGAGATGGTTCTTCGTTTGGTTTCCTCAAAGCGAACAAACGTTCTTTTGCTCATCTAACTTAAATATGTCGCTTCCAACAAGGTGGATTTTATCTGGTAATGAGCACTTGAACGAGAGGTAACTCACGGATCTACAGATGTCTGTGCGTTACCGCTTTACCTGATTGCTTGACGTCAATGATAATTAAATCTGTTTTTTTCCTTAACAATTTCTTCTCAGCACAATCCATCCTGCAACACCCTCACTAGTTTTTTCATACTGTCTCTGACCATTCTGTGTATGGTAAAATGAAAGGTAGCTTCTGGAATACACATCACAGTAGGGGAGAGCTGTGTAAAGTGGCCAGGGTAGGCAAAGTGTCCATTGGAATCGTTAGGGCTTTACCCATAAGGTGCTGTGCCGCTCCACAGAACTGTCAAAATTTTTGTAGATTTTAATTATCCTGATGTAAATTAAGTGGTCAGTAAATGTATCAGTTGTGAAGAGGAAATGTGATTTACGGTTTTTCAATGAAATTTTGTTGAAAGTGTCATTTCTTGGCTCCATTATCGTACTTTAGTTACTGAAAATTCGATTATGCTATTAGAGGGTATTCAGCTTTTGTGTGAAGGCATCAATGCGGGCAAAGTGGTCAACTCGGCAGTGGCTTCTGTGATTGGAGTAAAATTAAAAGCAGCGGCCGAAAGAATTGTTCCGCGGCCATAAAAATTATCCGGACACCTAGCTGAAAATAACTTACAAGTTCGTGGCGCCCTCCATCGGTAATTCTGAAATTCAGTACGGTATTGACCCACCCTTAGCCTAGATGACAGCATCCACTCTCGCAGGCGTACGTTCAATCAGTTGCCGGAAGGTTTCTTGGGGAATGGCAGCCCATTCTTCACGGAGAGCTGCACTGAGGAGAGGTATCGATGTCGGTCGGTGAGGCCTGGCACGAAGTCGGCGTTCCAAAACATCCAAAAGGTGTTCTGTAGGATTCAGGCCAGGAGTCTGTGCAGGCCAGTCCATTACAGGGATGTTATTGTCGACCTCCCGAGTCGCTGTCATAATACTTGCAGTGTATCTTGATACAGTTTGGAATTCCTGTGTGATGGTCTGGATAGATGTCTGCCTGTTACACATTACGACCCTCTTCAACTGTCGGCGGTCTCTGCCAGTCAACAGACGAGATCGGCCTGTACGCTTTTGTGCTTAAGTGTCCCTTCACGTTTCCAGTTCACTATCACATCGGAAACAGTGGACCTAGGTATGTTTAGGAGTGTGGAAATCTCACGTACAGATGTGTGAAACAAGTGAGACCCAATCACCTGACCACGTTCGAAGTTCGTGAGTTCCGCGGAGCGCTCCATTCTTCTCTCTCACGATGTCTAATGACTACTGAGGTCGCTGATGTGGAGTACCTGGCAATAGGTGGCAGCAAAATGCACCTCACATGAAAAATGTATGTTTTTGAGGGTGTCCGGATACTTTTGATCTCATAGTGCACATTGTGGCGAAATAAATAAAAAACGTTTTACATTTTAAATTCCACGTCATTATTGATTTAATCAGAGTTCTCACCTTAGACGTAGAATTAGTCCTTCTGCCACAATATTAATTCATCAGTCGCCATCGAAGCTCTTCTCTTTGTTGACCGTGTGTATCTTCCTAAGTCGGCATCGGTTCACTTCACGAAGACGGTGGAAACCAAGGAATACAATGCTACGTTGCTTTAAATAATTTTCGTAACACTTCGATACTTCTCACTATTTTTTATTCACAAGACAATAAAACTTGCTCTGCTCGTCGCACAAACCATAATTACTAACAATATGGCTGCATTTCCGCAGACACCAAAAATTACGTCCATCCTCCACGAGGCAACAATCGAAAGTGTTCCTTAGCTCCTTGGAGTATGAAACAAAAGAGAATCCAATGTGAACTTTACAAAGATTATAATATAACATGCCTCTCAATTTATCTTTGGTGCAGCTTTTAAGATATTGTATGTCTCTGCATAGGAATGTGTCATTACAACTGTCCCCCTACTGTGTACTGTCACTAGAAAATTTTATTTGATTGACAGGATACAGTAGTCGACCTTGCAATTGATAGGTTTGGGGGTCTTTTATTTACAAACTTCATTTTTATTGTCTCATTTTCATGGCACTGTGGATTCTTTGGTATTTCTGAGTGTGTGTCAGTTTTTTGGTATACTTATGCTAATATTTACAAACCTTAATCCTAATATACAAAGTTCTGGTTAATACTGAGAAAATGACATCATGTAGTAAAGTTTGTACAATAAAATATACAATGAATACAACGTTACATGCAAATGTTTCCTTCCTCATCAGAGGTGAAAATTAAGTCCTTGTATTGCTTTCTGTATTTATTCTGGGGCGACGAACTTTGTTCGCTATCCGCAGTGTTGAATATGGGCGTGTGATACGCGCGCCTGATTGTTTGGTCGTCCGTTAGCAGGCGACGTTGGTTGAATGCGCGCGCCAGTGCACTGAATATACACCGACGTGCGGGTACCGACGAGACGTCCGAACCTCAGTATGTGTGTGCTTTTTGTAGTTCCTTCCAGTACTTAGACTGGATACGACGAGGTACATTGGAATATGTGCCCCGAAGAACACACCACACTATGTGCGAGGCGGAGGACGATCCCGTCGATGCAGCTCCTGGTAAGAAGCGTACCATGTCAAACTTGTTTGGCATTGTTTTTTCTTATTGTAACGCCATGGGTCGTTTGACGATACAAACTTCAATTTTCGATGTCACTTGCTTAGGCTCGCTGACACTTGCAATGTAGCACTACTTTGCACAATTTTAATTTCTACACACACCACTTTAACCGCGAGTATTGCGATCGAAACTTTCTTTTCACTTCACTTTTTTTTCTTCGCATTAACCCCTTTTACCTATTGTACCGAGATTCATTTCCCTCAATACTTCTGGTCAATGTACATAAGTATTCACAAAATGAAAGTCACGGGACTTGGCATGAAATACAAAATACATCACATACAATTGAATAACAAATAACACATACAATACATTGGTTACATTAATTACAGGAAAAAACTATCGACGAAAATTGAAAAATTTTTGACCACTCGAAGTGGCTTCTTCGTCTTGGATTTTACTGACACACACACCTTTTTCCATTAATCAGTTAGAAGGAACAAGTCCTTTGTTTTCCTTCTTGAACTCGAGTATATGTTAAGGTTTACCTCCGTTACGTATTCTTCATACGCAACGACATGCATCAGCATGCAGAGAACACACCTGTAGCCGCTCCACTGCACCTTGGGAAGGGAATTTTCTACCTTCTACTTAGGGTAGTGGCTACGACTACGTGTATGCTACGGTTTTTACGTATAAAATCTGAAAATGTACGAAATAATCATTTATATGTAGCATAAACCTAATATGTACAGTGTTTTGTGCTTAAGCACGTTCTGGTGTGCTTGTAAATCATTACCTCTAATAAAATTTCCTACATTAACATGGACATATAAACATAAAATTATGAAGTTCAGGGTGTAACTACTATTACTATGTACAGTGTTTCATAATAGCGGCACGCCCTTGTGTGCGTGTATCATCTTCAATTAAAATGCGCTTATAGGCGTCTTGTGTTATCATGGGAGAAAAAATACAGACATTTTAATGCATCGGTTGTCATGAAAATCTATGTACACGAATAATCAGACTTTCATAGCTTCAGTGCAGCATGATATTCTGTATGACGTTTTTGTTCATAATTCATTTTATAGACGATTCCTTTGCTTACAGGTCGTCGATCACACTACTTACCTGTTTCTCGTATAGCGGCGATATCATTTTCATTCTTTGTGACTTTAAATTGTTATATGTGTGAAAGATATAATTTTGACATGATTTATCATTTCATATTTCAAGTGTGTAAAGTAATTCATACTTTCCTTCTGCATACATGAGTGAAGAATCGCTAATGTTGCACTGGGTATCAGGTTTTTCGTATTTTCTCGGAAACTCGTAGAGTCTTACGGTTTTAATTAAGTTATTTCTTGACGTTAGGTATACATGTTTATACGAGGTTGTCTTAGAGTTTAATTTTCCTTAAACACTTCTATGTTGTTTAGGTTTCGTACATGTACAGAGCTTCTTTCGCCTTCCACACGTTCATACATACGTTTATACACACAAAAAACATCTACCACTACAATATACACTTTGCTGGTGGGGCCCTTTTTCGGTACCCTGCACCATTCCTTCAATATTCCAAAATAATTCAGGGTGTGCTGAGCATCGTCCCTTATACTAATAATACTTACAACTAAATATTTCTTCTTACATACATAACTGCCTTACAGTCCATTAATGCGCAACATTCCCTATTTTCCTCCTTTACACTTTAGCTTTCGTACATGTACCCTCGTGTATAGCTTATATATTCTACAAAGTTGTTTGCTGAGTGCTTCAGGTGTTTCCTAACGTTAATGTGTGTCTCTCTCTCTATAAACCCTAGGTATTTGTTTCGAGAGCGATTCAGTTCATTACTCACGCTGCACAGATCTGTTTATTATTATCCTATTTTAAAGCTTGTGTCATTCTTTTCCTTAGTTACAAAAATTCCCGCTTTTACCTTGTTGTTCATTCTGAAAATCGCTAGCTACTGTGTAATGTAAATGTATGCGTTATCTCTTTTCTTTCCTCTTTGCTGCTTTTTCCCTATATGTAATTGTGTGTTGTTCTCGTGTACATAGCCTTTCTTCCGGTTATATATCTGCATTATTTATTTATTTTTTTTTTCTATTTTCTTTCTCCTTCTGTACAAGCTAAGATTTTACTCAGTATAATATTATATTACAATACCGTCCATGACCAGTATGTACTTGGATGTTCACTTTTATTACGTAATACCAGCTTATAATTAAATTTTCTAAGTTACTATTTACAAGACTTGTGTACCGTTTTCTTTCTTGTTTTTGAATGGATTTCGCCTCTGTGTCTCATAGTAAGCATGGTCTCAAAACTTTTAAACGTTCCGCGCATGCGCGCTTACGTACCACGACTGGACTGTAGGCGCGGGGAAAACTCTGCATTGTTGGTGAACATTATTCGTGATAGCCGCCATCGTGTAATATGAGTCACGTGTCGTCTGGACTCGACTGCGCATGCGCCTTCGCGCTTTGTATACGCTCAGCTGATCGGACAGGGAAGGGGGGAAGATTTCTCCCCGGCTCGCTGCCTACAGCGCGGCCAATGACCTCGTCTTGACATGCAGCTATCACGTGCTCATTAGCTGAGCGTTGGATTGCAACTTCGACGTGTGGTTTGTTGCTCGTCTCAAGCGAACAAACTCTGACCTTCGCGCTAATTTGTCTTTGTTCCCCTCTCTTAAATAACTGAGTTAGACTACAAAAGTACCGTATGGTTTATTTTATAGTGTTAAGACTCACAGTAACACATGTTTCATTAGGTTTGGTTAAATATGCGTTTTTAAGCTGGCATATGCCCCCAGTTGTTCGCAAGTTTCTTAGGTTAATGACAGCAATTTTACTATGTGATCCAAGGTTGTATAATTTCAATTTTGCTAAAATAACATATAACCTTTAATAAAAAAATTCCTTGATATCCTTGTGGGGGTATAACCCTTTTGCCTTGCCCGTTCGTGTGTTACCTAACAGATAACATCCTGGGTGAGGTTTGTCTATTATAATGAAAGGGCCATCATACAACAACTGCCACTTTTTGTTTAATACCTTAATTTTAGAGGATTTTGGGTGGGTACGTAATAGTACTTCCTGTCCAATGTTAAATTCTGTAACCTTTCTTATCTTTTTGTTGAACTGCTTTCTCCTTATTTCTGCTTGTTCTTCCATCTGTAGTAATGCTTGACGTACCTTTTCATCTGGTTTTATTTGCTTTGTGGCTAATTTAGGTAAAGGTTTAGCCCATTCGTCAAGTTCTGTGCCTTGAAACATTAACTCTGTAGGTGTAAAGCCTGTTGAAGTATGAATTAAATTATTTGCAATATGCTGAAAGGGGGCTATGTATTCCACCCACTTTGTTTATTTGGTATATAAGTTTTTATAAAGCGATTAAATTCTTCAAAATTTCTCTCAACCGAGCTCGATTCTGGGTGAAATTTGGATACCAATATATGTTTTATGTTTTGAGATTCGAGAAATGTTTTCCATTTATTACTAGTGAAGTTTGTTGCATTATCAGTTAATATAATTTTCGGTTTTCCCACTAGTGGTATGTAGTCTTCTACCATGCATTTGATTATTGATCCCGACAGTACTGCTTTTATAGCATACATTTTTAAGTACTTTGTGAAGACATCATAAAATGCGATCACATATCTGACTCCTCCCCTAGCTCGTGGATATGGTCCTGCTGCGTCCACAGAAACTAGTTCTCTTGGTCTAGTTGGAATGATAGGGTGTAATACGTCCAAACAAGATCTATTAAGATGTTTAACCTTCTGACATATTGTACACTTTTTTATTATTTGTTCAATCCTGCGTCTGAGGTTCGGGAAGTAACAATACGTTGATATTTTCGCTGTACATTTTGATACCCCATAGTGTCCCCATACTCTATGTGTGTGTCTTATCAAATTGTCTATGTATTCTTCCGGGATGCAGACACATCAGGTGTTGGATTGTGGATTGCGCCTGTAGAAAAGAACATCGTTTGACATTGTGTAATATTGTTTCGGTGTACTATTGTCATCTGCCTGCAGTTTTTGTATAACTTGTCTCCATCTATTGTCTTCCTTTTGTAGATTGCTCATGTCTTTACACATCTTTCGGTAATATGGTTGAAATGTGCCATCATGCATCAGAAAAACTCTAAAATCGGAAGTCTGTTCGATCAATTCATTGAACTCGCTCAAACCTTGTGGCAAGCGCGATAATGCGTCGGCAATTACATTCTGTTCACCCTTGATATAAACTATCTCGAAATCAAATTCCTGGAGGAATAAACACCAACGTGCAATCCGTTTGTGCAACAATTTGCATGTGAGTAAAAACGATAATGCTTGATGGTCACAAAACACTCGTGTATGCCTTCCCCAGAGATAGTACTGGAACTTGCGGAAAGCCCACACTACAGCTAACGCTTCAAGTTCAGTTGCCGAATAGGCTCTTTCACATTCCGTTAACGCCCTACTGGCAAAACTAATTATGTTTACTTTCTGTTTTCCATTATCATCTACTAATTGGAACAGACAAGAGACTAATCCCTGACATGAGGCGTCCGTGCTCAAACAAAAGTTGTAGTTCATGTTAGGATGCTTCAGAATGGGTGCGTTTATGAGTGCCTGTTTGATTTTTACGAAATCTTCCTCACATTTTTCTGTCCACAACCATGTGTGGTTTTTCCTTAGAAGGTTGAGTAGGGAATCACTATTCAGTAACTGTTTGGGCACGAATTTTCGAAAAAATGACGTGAGCCCCAGAAAAGCTTTCAATTGTTTACGTGTTTGTGGTGAGGGGAAATATTTTATGGCATCAAGCTTTTTTGGATCTGGTAAAATTCCACCTGGTGAAATAATGTGGCCTAAAAATTTTATTTGATCCCTTCCGAATTCGGACTTCTTAAAATTTGCTGTGACGTCATATTCTCGGAACTTTTGGAACACTTTGTGTACCAGTTCTACATGATCTTGCCAGGTCTCCGTGGCTATCAATAGATCGTCTACATACAACGTCACTTTGCTAATCAGTTCTGGACCCAATACTCTGTCTAAACCTCTATAAACACCCCAGCACTCACGTTGAGTCCAAATGGCAGTACTTGGAATTGATAGCTTCTGCCAGCATGAATGAACGCAGTATATTTTCTGCTATCACTATGTAGGGCTATTTGCCAATACGAAGCCTTCATGTCAACGGATGTTAAATACTTCACTCCATGAAATTTAAGCAATTGCTCATCTAAGTTCTCCGGCCTATTATTAATTTCCCGCGCATCAAGTACTAATCTGACTGATCCGTCAGGTTTGCTAACAGCTAGGATGGGACTGCAGTACGGTGAATGTGAAGGTTCTATCACCTTCCACAGAACCATTCTATCTATTTCTTTGCGAACCGCTTCCTTCTTTGCCCATGGTATCGCATATGATTTATGGCAGTACGTTTTATGTGGGTAGACTTCCATTTTGTATTCATAATTTTTGATTATTGTCGGCTGTTTTCTAAAAATGTCTCGGTATTCATAAATAGGATCTGCTAGTTCATTTTGTTGAGTCTCTGAAAGACAAGTGGATTTTCCTACCTTCTCGTGGACGGCCTGTTCGTTAATTATTTCCGTGTCTAATTGTTCGGGGAAAGGAATATCTATCAATAACACTTGTGGGTAAACTCATTTTACTTCAGCTTGTTCCTGTAATTGGCCATTACGATCTATTGTTGACTTTACAAGATTGACCTTCACACTACGACTGCCCACTCGGAAATGGCAAAGTCCACTGCCTATGTCGATGTTTACTTTATGCTGCCGGAAAACTTCCATACCTAAAATACAATTGACGATTAATTTGTCAACGATTAAGAAGGTACAGTTTATCGTGACATCGCTAATGGTAACAGGTATTTGCGTCTGCCACTTAATACTTTGTGACTTGTTACCTACAGCTGTCAAGATTTTACAATTTTCCGTTGGCAACACTGGTACTTTTAATGCTTTCGAAACTTCTTTAAATAAACTGTTAGAAATAATATTCGTAGATGCGCCTGTATCTAAAATTACGTTGGTAATTATAGTTCCTATCTTTGCTGTTATTACAGCCTGCACGAGGTCACTTACCTTGTCCGGTGCTTTCAACTCTTCTTCACATAGATCATTTTCTACGGTAGCATCCTGATCATATCTTAAAAATAATTGTTCAAGATGTAATGTGTGCTTGTTTGTGCCCCCTGTTGTCAAACCGGTCGGCCGGTGGGGGCTCATTACGACCGATTGTTGTTTACCGGGGGAGACAACGGCGTTGCTTCAGTACTGTCCGTTACCTCTACAAAGTGTACTGAGTGGTTATTCTGTCGCCAATTAGTTTCCGGACCGCTGCGTGCAACATTTTCTTGCGACCGGCCGTCGCTATTCCTCCTTGGTCTGTCATTCCTATTACTGTAACTATTGTAATTTTCATTTGTGTGCCGCCTTTCATCACGCGGGCCTGACCAATCATTCACGTGATTTCTATCATTTCCATACCGGCGTGGACCGTAATCTGTACTATACCTTCGGTCTTCACGTCCCTGTGGCGCCGAATTCCTCCGATTTCCGTAATTCCAGGTTCCATTATTTGGCCTTGTCGCATACGGATGCCAACTGTGTGGGTTTTGTCCACTGCCATTAAAATGATATCCGTTACCGTTGTTTTGATTTGTTCCGGAATATTCATTCCGATTACTTGTGCTCGGCTCTTCTTCGTATATTAGATCAATTGAGTCAATCACGGAAAGAAAGTATTCAAGGTCGTTCTCCGGTATGGTTACGTTGTAATGACACATTCCTATGCAGAGACATACAATATCTTAAAAGCTGCGCCAAAGATAAATTGAGAGGCATGTTATATTATAATCTTTGTAATGTTCACATTGGATTCTCTTTTGTTTCATACTCCAAGGAGCTAAGGAACACTTTCGATTGTTGCCTCGTGGAGGATGGACGTAATTTTTGGTGTCTGCGGAAATGCAGCCATATTGTTAGTAATTATGGTTTGTGCGACGAGCAGAGCAAGTTTTATTGTCTTGTGAATAAAAAATAGTGAGAAGTATCGAAGTGTTACGAAAATTATTTAAAGCAACGTAGCATTGTATTCCTTGGTTTCCACCGTCTTCGTGAAGTGAACCGATGCCGACTTAGGAAGATACACACGGTCAACAAAGAGAAGAGCTTCGATGGCGACTGATGAATTAATATTGTGGCAGAAGGACTAATTCTACGTCTAAGGTGAGAACTCTCATTAAATCAACAATGACGTGGAATTTAAAATGTAAAATGTTTTTTATTTATTTCGCCACACTGGCGACCGTGACAGGACAGTGCTGGTGGAACAAAGAGTAAGTACTTCATTGTTGTACTACAAATGTACTTGTACTAATTACTGTTTCTCTGTTACATGACACACATGGAAAATGACGAATAAGGTGAAACAATATTAACTGTATAAACGTATGGCACAATAACCAGAAGGAACAAGGACAAGGATTTACAAACCTAACGTAATCGTGAGTGACGCAGCTCAGCCGTAATTAAGGTAGGAAAGCGCAAACGCATGCAGTGGCTGCACCTGACTTAGCTCCACTTAAAGCAGAACCTTTTCCTTTCCATTTTAAAATTCTGGTAGTGTTTGTGGCAACACACAATTACACTTTGATAATTACTTTTTTATGTTCAACAATCGCAGAATTAGAAGACGTAGTGCGCCATCTTGTAAATTTCCGACGCGCTACAAATAACAATCGCGAGATATTTTTATTAATTCAACTGCGAGAGAGTTTAAAGATTTAGATTCAGTAAAGTACAGATAAAAACAATATCTTCACAATGGAATCGGAGAATTTTAATTTGACAAATGTTCATGGACACGTCACCGATTCTGACAATAGTGACGTAAATGATGACGCAATTAGTTTTTCAGCACAACATAATGTAGAAGTAAATACAATTCAATTGCACTCCACAGGGATTAACAATAACGAACCACTTGCAAATGAAACCTTGTACACAGTCGATGAAGCATCGATTACCAGATCAGATGAAAATATTTCGCGTGGAATCAGTGAAACTAGCCCGGTTTCGATTCAATCAGACCGTGACAGAGAAACAATGGCAACAAATAATGGCATAAGTACAAACACACAAGCTTCGTCAGTTACGCTTGAGGCACTATATAGTCTGATGTCAAACGTGAGCGAGCAATTATCTGATTTAAAGATCAGTCACAACACAACGAACACAAAACTGGCGAATCTAGAGATCAGTCACAACACAACAAACACAAAACTGGCGAATCTAGAAATCAGCCACAACATGACAAACACAAAATTGTCAAACATGGAAATTGGGTTCCAACAGCAGTTTTCAAGTGTAAACACGCAATTTGAAAACATGCACTGACATTTCGATCAACGCTTAAATAAACTCACCAATGAAATCGATCAAAAGATCGAAGACGAAGTCATTAAAACAGTCAATAGTGTATACAATGTATTGGCAAATGATTTAGAAAAGAAATTCTCAGATCTTACAAACAAACAGGAACAGGAACTGTCAGAAATAGTAGAAACACACAATCAAACACAAACCGTACAAAAAGAAATACATGAAAACGTACAGGCTATTCAATTAAATTTAACAAGAGTACAGTCCGCATGTGAAGAAATACCTGACCAGGTTAATAAAGTTAACGAAGAAGTCGGTTTTCTGAAACAGGAGACTCGACGTATCAACGCGGACATTATAAAAATAAATGAAACTTTAGAAAACGGTAACGTAAATGAATCAATAACTGACCGGGAAACAAAACTTTTTGAAAAATTAGGTAATGAAATCAAAGTAGCCGAGGACAGAATACGTAAGGAAATCGCGGGTAGACTGAATGTTTCAAATGACTTGCCTACGTCAAGCAATAGGCAGCGCGACACTTATTCGCCCGTGCCAGATTACGATGTCAATAACGCAAAACATCACGCGCCCAGTCCGGCGTATGTGCACGCACCGGCACAGGCAAACAATGGCTATTCGCCAAACGTGGTGCTGCAACAGGCAGTAGGCGTGTCGCCTTGCATCTCGACGATTCTAGTCGATGAGAGCCTGTTGAAACATAGACAGTTTCCAGTTTTCTCCACAGAATCCAGAAAAACTCATCCAGTCGTATTTGTAAGAGCATTTAAAAATGTCTTACCAAGAAACTGGACTGAGGCACAGATTAGATATGTAGTAGGCTTCACACAAGGCGACGCACTTTTGTGGGCCACAGACATCCTGTCATAATAGTTGCTTAGAAATGGCAAATTAAGGTAATAAAGAAAGAGAAGAAAAAGGAAAGTAATAAGAAGGGTAAACTGAAGAAAACCGAAGAAAGTAAAAAGAAGAGTGCAAAGAGCAGGAAACCGAACCCTAGAAGAGTTTTTTTAGACGACAACGATGGAGACTGAGGGTTCATCTACTGCAAAGAAAACACTTCTGATTCAAGACCAGAAGAGCAGTGGGTTAGCCGGCTGCTGTGGACGAGCGGCTCTAGGCGGTTCAGTCCCCAACCGCGCTGCTGCTACGGTCGCGGGTTCTAATCCTGCCTCGGACATGGATGTATGTGTTGTCCTTAGGTTACTTAGGTTTACGTAGTTCTAGGTCTAGGGGACTGATGACCTCAGATGTACCCATAGTCCTTAGAGCCATTTTTGAGCAGTGGGCTAAGTGCCAATTGCCCTCCGTCTGGGCCGACGAACTTTGTACAGAACATGAGGAACACAGTTTCACTTTTGTTTTGAAAAGTATAATTCGAATCGTGTTTCACAATAAAATATATTTAGTGTTAGTAACTTGAATACAACGTATTAAAGTTCCACGATAATTTTTACTAGTTCTTTATGTTGAACAGATAGTCCACACAATTTCAGCGAAAATTCTAGCTGTACAAAGATATGTGACACTTTATGGCTGTATCGATACAAAACACAAGCATGAAGTAATACCTAAAGAGACACTGAACAATTAAATTTTAGACCACAATATGTTTAAATATTAAAACTATGTGAGTGTATAAAACAGAAATGTTCTACAAGTGAGTAATGGCACAGGCAACTATGTCTTAAGGACAAACCGGTGAATGTCATGAACAGACCGAGTAATGGGAGCGAAAGAAAGACGTGTATGGAATGTGGGTATGGAACAGTTATGACAAGCTTACTACCTATCGGTGAGAGGAATAATAAATGACTGCTACTATAATAAGAGTGAGTAGTGGAACTGTGTTTGGTCATTAAGGACCAGGTCAGGATTCTGTGATTGGTGTTTATCAATGGCCGTAATTTCAAGTAATGTTAGTTTTCTCCCTTTAGTTCCTTTATACAGCGCATCACATTTCACATCATATGAATGGCATTCATTCGGATTTTGTTCAGCAAAGGTGGAATCTTTCTTTCTCAGTCTCCAACTCCTTTCATGCTCAGTCAGTCTAGTGGTTATAATCCTCTCTGATTGACCTACATGTAATTCACCACAGAGATTGCAGCAGGTTCTATAAATTCCACTCTGTTCTAAAGATGAAATCTTTTCTTTACTGTTGAACAGAAGGTGGGCAACAGCACATCTAGTGTAAAAAGCTGGAGTATATTTGCTGGATTTTAGTTTCTTGGCCAGAACCTGTAAAGTCCTACCCTCATATACCATCGGGACCCAATTGCTATCAGCGTCGTTTTGTGCTGTCTGAGATGGATAAAGGAGAAGTCGAAAGCCGGTTCGTAACGAACTAATAAATATTAACGTGGAACATTAATACGTTGTATTCAAGTTATTAATATATCTATATTCCTCCAAGAACCTTTTGTATTCCTTGTCTTTGAGTTCAAAAGTAATTGGTCATTTTGTCAGCTCATGTTGGGCATAGTGGCCATTTTGCCACTCCGTGAATACTGAATTGTTTAAAGTACTGCAGTGTATCCCGAAGTAATTAAACTATTCACTGTTATACTTCGATATTTACAGATTACAATCATTCAATTATATGCATTTCTGTCTATCGCTAGTCAGCTTAAAAAATAGGAATACCTTAGCCTGGCCACTTGGTCCGGGTCCTCCCTTTAGGAATTTAGTGTGGATGTAGATTTTCGTGTATTGCTGAAACAGTATATATTTAAAGTCATAAGGAATGTATTGCATAAATTGAATTCCAACACATACTTATTTACCGAAGCTACAATTTTCACAAATATTACAAGATTACAAGAGTAAGAAACATTATGAAAAAAATACAGTAACGTCGCAAAAGATTTTGCTAGGAAGAACGATCCGACACGAAATGGTGTGTTTGTTGCTAAGGAAGACGCAGTGAGTTGTATAGTTCGTAATCAGTATCCAACGAAACATCCGTCTTCATACAGAAATTTTGTGTTCACTCCATCTGATGCTGTCTGCTTGTTCTTTCATCCAGTACAGAACTCTTCTGTCGATAAGACCAATGATCTGTCTTCGAACCTGCCAGGGTGGATATCATCATGTATATTTACTCCAAAATAATGATGTTTCAGAAACACAAATGTGTAATGATCATCTTGGCGGTTTGGTGCTCACTAATTAGTGCCTGCATATGTTTGACATTAAAGGTATTCACCGTCACTGCCTAAGGCAAATCGCAGTTGTAAGCTTTTTTTTTTTTCATGCTGTTATTACTGTTATTTCCCATTACGTAGCCCGTGGGTTAACAGCGATTTGTTAGAGAGCCTTTTACAGTGAGCGGCATCGTACTTTTGTTTGTCAGGTCCCTTTTATGATGCCATATGTGTTTCTTGGTTAATCATGAGTCGTTCTACATGTCCATAAAATTTCAGGCATCATTTCCATACAATGAAACTAAAATGTTCCTTTAGAGAGTACTTTTCTTCTGAACAATGCGAATCCAGATAGCGGTTTGAATCTTGGGTCCGAGTATTTTCATCAGTATCCGTTCCTGTTCGACAAATAATTTTAGTTTGTTTAGTATCATTATCAGCAGATTTTTATTTTTGTAAGACTTACGTCATGGCAGGCAAGGAAATGCAGTCGTGCTGACCGTTCAGAAACAGTCTGATAAGCTTGTAAGGCTGTTGCAGGGGAGATTGTGTTGAGAAATAATTGTTAAGGTAAAAATCGATACGTTGTGCCGTTTCCAAGTTAATTAGCCTGAAGTTAGCCAATCATGTCGCCGTGCGTGCAGATTCAAGCAGGCTGCCAAAGATAGTGCTGCCAAACGTGTTCTTCCTCAGGCGGAACAAACTTAGCTTTTGCTCGAGAATCTTAAATTTAAGACTTTGGGAGCAGGCTTGTTTTACCGGTAATGAGCATTTGAACAAGTGGTAACTCACATAACCACAGACGTCTGTGCATTATCGCATTTTAGCGCAAGTAAGTTCTTGAGTTTGCGCACGCGACGACCCGACCGGCTAACGTCAATGCCAAGTAAATCAGAAATGGCGCAACGGGTTGATTTTTTTTCTTAAGAATTATTTCTCAGCACAACCTCCCCTGCTACACAAGCTCTCCAGACTGTTTCTGAGCACCCTGCATATTGCCGTCTTCAACAGACGACAAAAGAAATATGTTTGTAGAAATCGTCAAGTGAAACTAAAATTGCTAGGCCGTCAGCATAACGAATGTTACATGAAAATGTGAATTTGATTTTTCTTCATTCAGTGCACGCTGTGGGTTGCTTCTCTCTAAATGTTCAGAGTCAAGCTCGATCCTTGAGTTTCTTTACAACTGTGAAAGTTTACACCGATATTTACATTCTGAAGATCATTGTCATATGCATAGCATATGATACTTCTCGCTGTAATGTGTATTAAAATGGATTACATTCGTATTAACGGATGAGGAGTCGCTAAAACCATTGACTGTCTCTTCGAAAACCATTATTGATGTAGTATTACGCTAACGATCTCGATGGTAGCGGTGCTCTGAGGAGGAAGAGCATTAACACAGTCCACCTTGATAACCAGACCAAGGCACTCCTTGAATAGATTCTTGAGGCATATTTACCGTCTCTCTTAGCTACAACTGATCAGCCTTTCTTTGACTATACCGTCAATCGAATCGGACAAGTGTATAGCCATTTCGGCACTGTTGTATGTGCTCGATCTCCCTGATTATATCATTCTGGTACACACACAACACAACAGCATTCCAGAGCAAGCCGCCCAATTTTTTTTGTTTTTGTTTATTTTTTTTATTTTTTAAGCGGCTTCTTCCAGTGGTGAACTGCAGTTTCCCAGTACTCCACCAACCAACAAGCCGGTTGTCAGCGCTTGGGAAACTGAAGCCTGAAAATAATAAGCACAACCCAGGAGAGATCACGCAAATTCTGCGTCGTAAATCAGTCTTTATAATTCATATTGGCCTCAGTTTAGCGCGTAAGAATCTCCAGAAGTTTCTTCCGGTCACTAAATGATCAAGTGTATCCGCACACCTATTACTGGAGATTAATATGGGGTCTGTCCCCCATTGCCTTTGTGACGATGTTTATGACGAACTGAATGGCGACTGTATTATTTGTCATGACAATTTGCAAGAAATTTTGCCCGTAAATATGATTGAACTTGTGAATCTGATAAATGTCCTCAACATATGTAATATCGATATAACTATATTCTTTGTAAGTCTGTTGCTAAGACCACAGATTTTGGTCAGGGAGGTTACTGCTTTTGAGGTGAGTAGCAGGCAGTGTGTGTTACAGAGTCAAGCTATATACTTGGTTTGAAAAGGTTGGAAGCTGGCCTGTAATGGAGGCAGCATCATTAAGAAGAATTTTGTACTAACATGTTTTGAAAAAAGAAAACTAGATCATATCTATTGAAGAATGTCAAGAGAGAGGACTTTGTAAGATAATTTTTTTTTCATATACACTCCTGGAAATGGAAAAAAGAACATATTAACACCGGTGTGTCAGACCCACCATACTTGCTCCGGACACTGCGAGAGGGCTGTGCAAGCAATGATCACACGCACGGCACAGCGGACACACCAGGAACCGCGGTGTTGGCCGTCGAATGGCGCTAGCTGCGCAGCATTTGTGTACCGCCGCCGTCAGTGTCAGCCAGTTTGCCGTGGCATACGGAGCTCCATCGCAGTCTTTAACACCGCTAGCATGCCGCGACAGCGTGGACGTGAACCGTATGTGCAGTTGACGGACTTTGAGCGAGGGCGTATAGTGGGCATGCGGGAGGCCGGGTGGACGTACCGCCGAATTGCTCAACACGTGGGGCGTGAGGTCTCCACAGTACATCGATGTTGTCGCCAGTGGTCGGCGGAAGGTGCACGTGCCCGTCGACCTGGGACCGGACCGCAGCGACGCACGGATGCACGCCAAGACCGTAGGATCCTACGCAGTGCCGTAGGGGACCGCACCGCCACTTCCCAGCAAATTAGGGACACTGTTGCTCCTGGGGTATCGGCGAGGACCATTCGCAACCGTCTCCATGAAGCTGGGCTACGGTCCCGCACACCGTTAGGCCGTCTTCCGCTCACGCCCCAACATCGTGCTGCCCGCCTCCAGTGGTGTCGCGACAGGCGTGAATGGAGGGACGAATGGAGACGTGTCGTCTTCAGCGATGAGAGTCGCTTCTGCCTTGGTGCCAATGATGGTCGTATGCGTGTTTGGCGCCGTGCAGGTGAGCGCCACAATCAGGACTGCATACGACCGAGGCACACAGGGCCAACACCCGGCATCATGGTGTGGGGAGCGATCTCCTACACTGGCCGTACACCACTGGTGATCGTCGAGGGGACACTGAATAGTGCACGGTACATCCAAACCGTCATCGAACCCATCGTTCTACCATTCCTAGACCGGCAAGGGAACTTGCTGTTCCAACAGGACAATGCACGTCCGCATGTATCCCGTGCCACCCAACGTGCTCTAGAAGGTGTAAGTCAACTACCCTGGCCAGCAAGATCTCCGGATCTGTCCCCCATTGAGCATGTTTGGGACTAGATGAAGCGTCGTCTCACGCGGTCTGCACGTCCAGCACGAACGCTGGTCCAACTGAGGCGCCAGGTGGAAATGGCATGGCAAGCCGTTCCACAGGACTACATCCAGCATCTCTACGATCGTCTCCATGGGAGAATAGCAGCCTGCATTGCTGCGAAAGGTGGATATACACTGTACTAGTGCCGACATTGTGCATGCTCTGTTGCCCGTGTCTATGTGCCTGTGGTTCTGTCAGTGTGATCATGTGATGTATCTGACCCCAGGAATGTGTCAATAAAGTTTCCCCTTCCTGGGACAATGAATTCACGGTGTTCTTATTTCAATTTCCAGGAGTGTACATTTGTAACTGTGTAGTTTCTTATTGTTAGATCATTGTTCACGATTGAAGTTTGGTGTAGAAATTTTATAATTCAATATATGGTTTTGTCTTACAGTTGAAACAAGTGTCAAGGAAAGTAATTGTGCACAGGAAAATTATGAAGAAATATTTTGCTGACTTGTCAAGTTGTTATGGCTTATTGAAGCGTAGTTTAACTTGGAGTCTTTGTTCTCATTTATTAGCCGTTAAGTTTAGTTCCGCATTTTTCATTCTTTACACTTACGTATGTTTCTGTACACTCGCACTGCACAGCTCTAGTTGTCTGCTGCAGTAGCAGTTTCATGAAAAGGTATAAGATACCATCTTGTATTGCACCTCGCATGTACGGTAAGTGAAATTTGATTTTTGACAGTTTCATCGTTATTTTAATAGTAACAGGTTGCAGTACAGGCGAGCGTTCCGTGCACACAGGTAGGCCGATAAATTTAGTTATTATCAAGCTTCAAATCCGTTGCAAGTCACAGTAATTGTCAGAGTGCATTTTTTCAAAGTAATTTCAAATCATTTCAGATATTTAATACTAGTAGAAGATTTCAGTAAAGTGCTATCTTGTGAATTTGCAAGCAGTTTTACCAGACAGTCAGATGCCTTAATTTTATGTTTATTTGCTATGTATTTGGAATAACAGTTCTGAGCCAGTTATTATTAGCATGACTAAATGTAAAGATTAGTAATAGTCAGGGCCAACATTTCAATCCGAGTCATTTATCTTTCAGTCAAATAGCAATGTAAGTTTCATTGAAAACTTACTACTTTCTGCCAGGTGAATTGTTTAATATACTGGTTAGAATGGATCTCGCATCGTGTAATGTCAACCTACATAATTCCGTTGAACAGTTGATTTTAACGCAGTTTCTGCACTGAAACTTACTAGTTTCGGTGTTAAAATAAGCTTCTTACAACTATCAACTCCTACCAACACGAGTTTAGAAGCTCCTTTAAGCTTGATTTCTCTGATGGTATGTGGAGGACTGGCAGCCTATTCCTCCTCGATAGCCGAAACTAGAGAAGGTAATGACTCTAGGCTGGGGTGACATCGACGTAGTAACTCATCCCAAGGGTATTTCATTGGGTTCAGATCGGGATTTTGGACGGAACAGTCAATTTCAAGACTGTAATTATCCACAAACCATTGCCCACAGATGGCTGCTTTACGATAGGGTTATTTTCATGCTTATGCAAACAATCGTCTCCGCCTTATTCCTCTACTGTTGTTGTTGTTGTGGTCTTCAGTCCTGAGACTGGTTTGATGCAGCTCTCCATGCTACTCTGTCCTGTGCAAGCTTCTTCATCTCCCAGTACCTTCCGAATTCTGCGTCTACTTAACCGCAATAGGAACACCCCAAGTTGACCACGAAAAACACCCTGATACCGTAAAACCACCTCCTCCGTCCTTCAGTGTTGGCACTACACATGATGGCAGGCAACTTCCTCCAGGCATTCGCCAAACCCAAAGCCTCCCATCGGATAGCCGCAGGACGTAGCGTGATTCACCACTCCAAATGATTCATTTACAGCAATGCACTGTCGAGTGACGTCATTCCTTACAACACCCCAAGCATCGTTTAGCACTTAGTGCAAAAATGCATGGCTTCTGTGGCACAGCCACTGTACCCCAATGAACTCCCCAATGCGCTTGCTGAACTGCTAGTAATACTTTGGAACTCACGACAAATTTCTTCTCCTGATTTACGGCGATGTCTTGCAACCACCCTCCACAACGCTCGACGATCTCTATCCGTCAGTACATGAGTTCTGCCTGACACTGGTTTGGCTGTGGCTGTTCTTCGTGGTTCCATTTCACAATCGCTTTACCAAAAGTCAGAAGGTTTGAAATGTCCCTAATGGATGCGTTAATCAGGTGATATCCAATGACTAGTCCACGTTCGAAACCACTGAGCCCTCCTTACCAACTCAGTCTGCTCTTACTGCTTCTCCACTAACAACAGGACACCCCCACCTCCCTTTACATTACTTTTAAACTGACAGGTCCTCCTATCGGGACATCTGGTGGTCGATTCCACATTAAAAATAGTGGCGTACGATTACTTTTGATCAAATAGTGAATACGTCCGCTAGAAGACACTCATTGGTGATTACGCCCAGCAGAGTTGCCAGTGTTGACTGCTACTTTTAAGTCGTTGTACCAATAGTCATATATATTTTCAACAGGATTAATATCAGGTGATTTAGCGGATCAATCAACATGCGACAGGATGCCTGTTCATCAAGTCAGTAAAGTGTACATGCAGTGCAATGAACATGGCTCTTGCTGTCTTGAAATAGATGAGTCTGCACAGGATATTCATCATTAAGATAAAAAAGACAGGGTAACACTGGATCACCGAGAATGTTGACCACCCAGATTTATGTTCACAGTAACGTGAAAGAGAGAGCCTAAGTCATCGTACGAAAATGACCCTCAGAATCTCCTAGAACCATCTTCGGCAGCAACTAAACCCTCCTTATAGAGTCGTTGATGCACTTGACCTCTTGCATCATTGCCTGCAAATCCCTTAGAAATGTTCTTTCGGAAACCGGTTTACATAGAACTGCACTTAGTAACAGTAACAATTCATGTAGGTTTGAAACGATCTGTCGCTCAAGATGCTTTACTTCCATGACCTGTCCTTGTCGTTTAGGACCTTTTTACGACCAGTGTTACGTGGCTGCTGTTGATACACGATTCCTGGTAGACAAATTGCACAGTGCTCATACATCAACAAATGGGGCAACTTCGTTTATGGTGTGGTCATGGGTGTGTCTAATCGCAGTAATTTTGTCTAGTATTCTCTTCACGGCAGCGCATTTTACGGCGCTGATTCCATACAGTCGAATGGATCGTACACACCACTTTACTACCATGACATACGTCAGCAATGGAGGGTCGTATGACGCCAAGGTACCAGTATAGCAGCACCTTCTGCGCCCCAAAGCGACCAGTGCGCTATGTAAGGCAGTGACAAATACACTGCTTGATAAAACAGTGAAGCACCCACAAGAGGAGGGGGAAACGAAATGATACTTCAGTGACTACGAGGGTGAAGTTATTTCAGTGATTACAAAGTTGAATCAACTCTACTACGAACTTGGTATTCTGAGCTCACTTAGACCTAGTGCCTACTACCACATCCATGCATGCACTCATTCGGTTGGGTCATAAACCTGGTATATTCTCTCCTGAGGCAAGCTGCCCTACAATTGATATACGGAGTCGCTGATATCCCGGATACTGCCGCTGGGATGGAGTCAACGTCCGGGCTGATACAACACATGTTCTTTCAAAATGGTAACGAGCAATCATCAGTCGTCGTTTCCGTTGTAGCTTTATTAAAGCAGATCCAGATTTCGGCTAAAAAGTAGCCATTATCAATGCTAACAATACTAGGAGTACATAATGACTGCGTAGTATTCAAAATCACAACTCACAACATATATCGCTTGTACATTAATACCAGTATTTCGTAGTTGTTACACATGCTCTAATACTCTACACCTGTCTTCAGGTTCTCGTCACAGTTCATTAAAGACTGCTGTGTAATGGATGTAAGCTTCCCAGAGAACTCATCAGTTGGCTATGAGGCGCCATCCGTATGAACTATGAATATATAGCCTTCATAATGAACCATTTATTGTCTGTAAGAAAACTTAAAAGTTACGTGGGAATAATGACTTGTGTTCATGCCGTTTATTGTTTGTCATCTTCTCTTACGGTACTGCCACCTCGTTTTCTTATTCCTTTTACTGGCGTCACTAACTTCCTGCCTTCCTGCCCGTGAGTGGCAGCAGCAGCGCTTATCGATAAATGCACTGTCGTACCCTCTCTGGAGCGACCTATAGTATTTCCGGGTCGTTGTGTGTCTGGAGTGTAGCTGGGAACTCAGTCGGGGAGCAGAAGCAGTGAAGTCGGGACGCAGCGGCAGTGAGTCGGCGACGGAGCGCCAGTAAATGTAAATGTCGTGTGGACTAGGGCCTCCCGTCGGGTAGACCGTTCGCCGGGTGCAAGTCTTTCGATTTGACTCCACTTCGGCGACTTGCGCGTCGATGGGGATGAAATGATGATGATTAGGATAATACCCAGTCCCTGAGAGGAGAAAATCTCCGACTCAGCCGGGAATCGAACCCGGACTCTTAGGATTCTGTCGCGCTGACCACCCAGCTACCGGGGGTGGACGGAGCGCCAGTGAGGTGCGGACAGCCACTGCTCGCCGACCGTTGGCGAATAACATGAACTGTCCGACGAAAGGAGATTAGAGCGGGACGACCGTTGGTTGGTCGTTCGGTTGGTCGTCTCATAGGGCGACGTGTATTGCGTCTTTTGACCGTTTCTGGGCCTCGTCACTTGGTCATCGTGCCGCAAGTGGGTCGGTTCCTTCATTGCGCAGACATGTCGTGGCCAATGGGCAAAAGTTACCTCTGCATGGATGGGTCCGAGCCAGTGTGCCCGGGTCGTCGTGTCTCCGAGTTCCGAACGGACCTGCAGTTGAGTCGGGTTGAAGCTGCAGTCAGCTTCGGACAGCCAAGACTCGCCCGACCGTTGCCGACACAAGTAACTTGAATGGGAACGACCTGGGTTGGTCATTCGGTCGGTCGCCCCATCGGACGGCGTGTATTTGGCCCCCGACCGCTTGTGGAAACTCTGTGTGTGTCGAATTGATTCGTCTTTGTTGTTCCACAGTGATTGCTTTTACGATTGTTCGGGTTCTTGTGCAAGTGTGTTTACGTGGAACAGTGTGTAGCTTCTGTGATTTCCACTGAGCAGATGAATGCTATCTGCGTACTGGAGTAGTCAGTCGGTCAGTTGAAATAGAACAGCGAGTATGCCGGGTGGAAGGGACTTGATTAGGGTGATGGTTGGTTCCTCAGACGTCCCTAGTTCGTGTTGCCACCCGATTATTTAGTGTTACGCTTGGCTGCCTGTCTCACCAAAACTGTGGTTAGAGTTTCCTCCCCAGGCCGACCCTTGGAACACTCCTGAGTACCACTGTTTGTTCTTTGTGACTGTCATTTTATTTGGACGCACGTACTGTTCCAGGCCTTCAGCCGTGTGTTAATTATTGTCTAACTATGTTTAGTATATAGCCTTCAGCCGAATTACATGACAACTATTTTAAGATTAGGCCTTCAACCGTGTTTCATTTAAAATTCTTTTTGCTCTGTGCTTAGGCCAATAGCCGCGTTTGTTTCAGAATCTGTGGTTTTAATATGTAAATCCTTGCCTGTAAGGTTTCTCTTTAATTTTCTGGAATTCTCCAAACGGCCTTCAGCGTGAAACGTTGTAAGTGGCGTGAATACAAGGACGCTATGTGCAAGAAGCATGAAGCGCCCTTTGAATGTATCCTTATAGCTAAAAGAGCCACGCGCACTTTGAATAAGTAAATGCTATTTGACACTGAAATCAATATAAAAGATAGGGTCGCCACCAACTCTAGCCACACGACAAAATGGGGTAGCACTGAGTCGGAAAATTACTTAATTTATTAATAAGAAAAACTCACAAAAGAACATTCATTGTAAAGTCATTGATAAAGAATGGGATGTAGTTATTAATATGATCCAGGCATTCTTCCCGTGAATCAAATATTGAGTAAAGTAAAGGGGGCGTGAACACCATGCGTAAGTGCAGCCTGCAGCAAGATTCGTGAAAACACAATCTCTTCCAGAGCATTTGTTTCAGATAAAAAAAAGGGACACTAATCACTACACCTGTGCACATGGAAACGCTATCGGTGGGCCAACAAGGAAAACTACAAGGTAAATGGCGAAGGTAACGGCGACGTAACATCGGTACACAAGATAAGATTGAAGGCAAAATTATTTATTCCTTAAAACATTGATGTAGTGCATCTATAGCCTGCTGTTGCATGCTAACTATGTACAATTGTTTGTGAAATACGACACGTTTCATAACAGACTCGCGGGCCCACTCGGTCCGCGGAGACAATTTCTATGGACTGTGGCCAAATTTTAATCACATGAGACAAAGAAAATTCACAAATACACAAAAATTACCAAGATCCGGAAAAGATTTGAAGCATACACACACAATTGTAGGCACATAAACATTCACACTGAACCGAGGGCACTTCAACATATGCAACTCCTTTGTGCTGCGTTCCCCTCACGGATCAAAGTCAAGACTGCATTGGGAATCAAACTGAAAGTCTACAGAAGCCTTGCATTCCCTGCTGCAAGCCAGCAAGTAAATCTTTATAAGACGAAATTCAAGACCAAAATCTAAAAGCTCCCCTCTCTATGTGACAACGCGCCACGCGGTCAGTCCAACTCACCCTTCTTCGACTGGAGAACAGCTGTGTACGCTTCCCGTACCGGCGGCAGACTGCCTCCCGCTTCTCCAGCCTCTTCCACGCTCCGCGTGGACCGGAAAACCCCAGGATGCCATTTCCGCAACCAACCTAACGCAGGTGGATTTCTTACAGGTAGCGGAAACCTCTTTGCCGACTTGACCACTACGAGAGTTGGCAATGAAAGGTGGCTACAGGACCCTTTCAACGTCCGCTTGGAAAAATTATGAATTCAAAAAAATGTTCAAGTGTGTGTGAAATCTTATGGGACTTAACTGCTAAGGTCATCAGTCCCTAAGTTTACACACTACACACTACTTAGCCTAAATTATCCTAAGGACAAACACACACACCCATGCCCGAGGGAGGACTCGAACCTCCGCCGGGACCAGCCGCACAGTCCATGACTGCAGCGCTTAAGACCGCTCGGCTAATCCCGCGCGGAAAATTATGTAAATTATGAATTACTGTGCTGGTAAACTCCTTCGTTATTTCATACAGAGACAGCTGACTAAAACTGAACATAATCAGACATTTCTCTCTTTACTTATTCTGATCTTCAATAAACTGACACACATTATTTTTTGCGCAACGCAATCTGACTTTCAATAATCTCCACAAAAGAATGGCCCTGACTAACAATAACCTATACCTTTCATGAGTCACTACCTCACACAAATCTTCGTTACTCGAACTACTGCAATACAGCGAGCGCCAATATTGCCAGATAAATAAAATATTCTAACTACTGAAGGCACTAACTACTGGTAGGCATACTTAGCAAAATGAATGATTTTGATAGAGAACAAACAATGTATTTACCTTAATAGTGTTCAAAAGTCATTATATATATATTTATTATTATTATTATTATTATTATTATTATTATTATTATACAAATTTGGCCGTTAAAGACCGTGAAAACAGTTATTTCTTGCACTTCTGGGAAGTCTTCTTTCTCTCAGTCCACACTTCTTTCATTCTTGCGCTGAAGGCGGCTTTTATCTCTTCAGACCATTTAGTTCCACAAGTCTTCTTAATTTTCACACCGAAACCCGCGAATGAATTCAGTTTTTTCTAAAAAGGTTTCTGTTAAATATTGTTTCCTGATCTATGTCCATTTCTTTTAGATCTCTTTCTGTGTTGATAAACCATAAATTTTTATTTTTTAGATTTGCGATGTACGAAAATACTTGTTTTGTAAGCCTACTCGGGTTCATCCTCATGATGTGAGCATAAAAGGAGCATCTTCTTTTTCTAATTTCGTCTGTAATTTTGCTGCACTTCGTATACACTTCTTTGTTGCTTTTTAGTCTGTATACAGGCTTCCCTTGATCATCTGTTATTTTCGTGTGTCCAAGAATTGTCCTCACAATTCTTCTTTCACGATTTTCTATCTGTTCTGCGTATCTGCGTATCACGATTTTCTATCTGTTCTGATGCATATAGTATCTGCGGTCTAATGACAGTCTGGTAGTGTCTGAGTTTAATGTTGTTGGATATACATTTTTTTGAATACATTTGTCTGCAGTAGTGAATTGCTGTCTCTAGTTTTTGTATTCTAGCCCTGCAGGCTGGATGACCTTTTGCCACAGGCTGAATTAGTTCACCAAGATATTTAAAATGTTTAGATACCTGTATTTTCCCGTATTTCGTAGTTATTTTCTTTGGTGGATTTTTGATATTTGTAATCATTTCTGTCTTTTCAAATGAAATTTACAAGCCTGCTTTTTCAGCAGTTTCTTTAAGTAATTCTATTTGTTTTATTGTGTCTTTTTGTGTGTAAGCTAAACAGGCGAGATCGTCAGCGAAGGCAAAACAGTTGGTTTCAATGGCTTTGTAGCATTTCCCTCCAATTTGGACTTTCTCAACTCCATGTTTTTGCGTGAGTTTTCTCCATTCTGCTATGACTTTATCCAGAACACAGTTGAAGAGTACCGGGGACAGCGCATCTCCTTGTCTGACGCCGGTTTTGACCTCGAAATGCCGTGAAATTTCTCCTTGGAATTTTACTTTTGATGTTGTATTTGTTAATGTTTCTTTGATTATGGTGATTGTTGTTTCATCTATTTCATATTCTCGAAGTGTTTTGATGAGTGTGTCCCTATCGATTGAGTCATAAGCTTTTTTGAAATCAATGAATGTTATGAAATATTTCTTGCTCCTTGTAGATAAATTGTTCATTGTTGTTTTGAGGTTAAAAATTTGTTCGGCGCAGGATCTTCCTGGTCTGAAGCCAGCTTGATATTCTCCAAGTTTTCCCTCTATAATTGGTGATACACGATTGAGCAGGGCTTTTGATAGAATTTTGTATGGGACTGGGAGAAGCGATATTCCACGACAGTTGTTAACATCCCTTTTGTCACCTTTTTTAAACAAAGGGTGAATTAGGGCAGTTTTCCAGTGACTTGGGATTTTCTTGGTTTCCCATACTTGTTCAAGTTCTTTGTGTAGTGCTTCTACTGATGTTTCTCCCCCAAGCATGAGCATTTCTGCTGTAATTGCGTCTTCTCCACATGCTTTCCTGTTTTTGAGATTTTTGATTATGTTTGTGATTTCCTCTCGTGTCGGAGGTGTTGAATGTGTTGGTAATGTTTCTGGTTGCGTAAAACTGAGAGTCTGGATGGGTGTTTGGCAGTTTAGGAGTGTCTCAAAATATTCAGCCAGGATTTCACAGTTTTCAGTATTTTATTTCTCATAAGGTTTAGGCAAGGGGACTGGTATCCTCGGAGTTTCTGGTTGAATGTTTTGTACCAAGCTGCCGTGTTGCATTTCTTGAAATTCTCTTCGATTGAGTCCAGTTGTTGTTTTTCATATTGTCTCTTGGTGTTGCGAATAGTTTTCGAGGCATTCTTTCTGGCTTGCTTAAATTCATCAAAGTTGTTTTCAGTTTTATGTGAGTTCCACTTTTTCCAGGCTTTAAGTCTTTCATGCAGAACTTCATTACAGTTGCTGTCCCACCACGGGTGTCTCGGTTTGCTCTTTTTTGGAAAGGTTGTTTCTGTTGCCTCAATCAAGTTGTTCTGAAATTCTTGGAGGTTTTGTGAAGGGGAGAATGTCTTTAGTTTTTTCTGAAAATCCTTGAGGTTAGAGTTGGACTTAAGGTTGTAATTTCTCAGGGTTGTAAGATCAAAATTTATTTTATTTCTGTTTTTATATTCACCGTTTCTGCTTTTCTGTTTGTTTTGTGGGATCAGTTTAGTTTTTATTTTCGTGAGATAGTGATCGGAGTCGAGGTTTAGAGATTTTCGGACACGTGTGTTCAATATTTCTTTTTCACATTTGGAGGAGATGGCAACGTGATCTATTTGAAATTCTCCGATACTCTTTATCGGAGATACCCAGGTTTTTTGTTTTCTGGGAAGATGTTTAAAACGTGTTGACATTAGCTTGAGTTTAAACTGCTTACAGAGCATAATTAACCTTTCTCCATTTTTGTTGGTTCGTTTGTGTGCGGTAAAGTTGCCGACAATATCGCGGAATTTCTTTTCTTTTCCAATCTGAGCGTTAAAATCTCCTAGAAGTATTTTTGTATTGTTTTCTGGGATTTCTGATATATGAACCTTAAGGTTTTCCCAGAATTCATCTGTTTCTTCCCTATTTTTAGCATTATTTTTGTCATTTGTGGGAGCGTGAACATTGATTAATGTGTATTTTTTATTTGCACATCGAAAAGTGAGGAAAGATGTTCTCGATGATGTTGACCAAAAATGTTCGACAGAGTTCAGAATTTTTGTGTTTACAGCAAAAGCTGTGCCAAGCTGAGGGCATTTCTTCATTACAATTTTTCCAGGTTTTCCTTTAAATATTCTGGATTTGTTTGATTCAAATGTGTTTTCATCAGTGAAGCGAGTTTCTTGTAGCGCCACAATTTGTATGTCTTCCGTGTGTAACTGGTCTGTAAGGTGCTTAAGTTTTCCCACTTTGAGAAGGGAGTTTATGTTGAGAGTTGCTATGTTGAAGATTTTTCTGGGTTTAATCTTGTTGGATTTGCATGGTGTTGCAGACTCCCCAGAATCCATGGGTCTGCTTGCGTCGTTGCCGACGGTGGATTGGCCACCTGGGGTAGTTTCGTTATTGAAAGACATTTCCATCATGCGTTAAGATTGTAACTGTTGAAATTCTTCAAAGTTGGGGAGATTACTTGCGTAACCTACCAGGAATACGACTAACGTTGTTAGCGTTAGAAGGTTTTCTTGAAACAGCCGCCTCTAACATGAGGAACAGACGCTGCCCACAAGCCGCCCAATCTGGGTACAGGCGCCTGCAGTTATAGATTTTTGGTTCCTCCGCTCTCTCAGCCGTTGGGAGTTAAAAATTCCTCATCCGCCTATGAGACCGTTGACCGGTTTTCACCCGTAACCCTAGGCAGGGGCCCTCACAGGGTGGTACCATCCGGAGCCAGATGGACCCAGGTTTTTTTACGAGGTTGTTACTCCTCCCCCTCCTCCTCCCTCATCACTTGTAAGATGAGGATCCGGGCTTGGGACCGGCAATGGCGGTGTCCATGCTTTTTGTCGGCTTTGTGTCTTCGGCTTCATCTTGATTGTCTTTTTGGTTGCCCATATTTCTTTCATCTTCTGGCTATGATCTTGCTTGCGTTCTTCGGTCCATTTTATGCCTGTTCGTTTGTCACAGTTTACTTTTCTTAATGATGTTTCTGAATTTTATTCTGTCGTTTATTGTGTCTGCTGTTATGTTGAGTTGGTTCAGGTCGTTTTCTACCTCTGCCACCTATTGTTGTTTCTAGTGGTTACCAAGTCAAAGATCTGTTTGGTCAGCCTGTGTGATGGCATTCTGTATAGGTGTCCATAGAATTGTAGTCTGCGTTTTCTAATCTTTTCTGTGATTGTCTCCGTATGTTTGTACAGTTCCCCTGTAGGTTTCTTGATCCATATTCCATTGTTGTTAGTTGCGCCAAATATTTTCCTAAGTATTTTCCGTTCTACTTTTTCTAATTGTCTGATACGTGTATGCCCTAGGATTAGTGTGGTCTCTGCTGCATATAGTGCCTCGGGGAGCACCACCATGTCGTAATGGCGTAATTTGGCTTTTTGTGAGATAGACTTCTTGTTGTAATGATTCCACACTACTTTGTATGCCTTGTCCAGTTTAGTCTTTCTTTCTTCGTTTGAGTCTCTGTTATCTCCACTCATTTGTAGTGTTTCACCGAGGTATTTGAAGTTTGCCGTTTTGTAAATCGTGCCATACTTTGTGTTCAGAGATGAGAGTTTCTTTGTGCTCATAAACTGTGTCTTTTCGTAAGAGATCTGTAGTCCAGTTTTGGAAGCGATTTCGTGCAGTTTTTCAATAGCGTCTTTTGTTTCCTTTATACCTTTCGTGACAATCGCCAAATCGTCTGCAAAAGCCAGGCATTTAATCTGTAGGTTTCCCCTGTTGTGATGTTTCCCATTCTTTTATGACCTTATCTAACACCAGATTGAAAAGGAGAGGTGAGAGGCCATCGCCTTGTCGGACACCTGTGCGAATTTCAAAGGGTTCTGATAGTTCCCCACAGAACTTTACTTTGGAGGTCGTGTTGGTTAAAGTTTGCTCTATGATAGCCCGTGTTCTGTTGTCTACTTTGTATTCTACTAGAATTTTGAAGAGAGTTTTCCGGTCGATAGAGTCGTACGCCTTTTTGAAGTCAACAAAGGTAATGATCAGGTTCTGTTGGTGTTGTAAAATCATTTTCAGGTTCCAAATTTGTTCCGCACAAGACCGCCCTTTACGGAAGCCTGCTTGGTATTCCCCAATAAAGTGGTCGGTCTGGCATTCTAGTCTGTTCAGTAAAGCTTTAGAGAGGATCTTGTATGTGACCGGTAGTAGGGATATTCCTCTGTAGTTGTTCGGGTCAGTCTTGTCACCTTTTTTGTGTAGTGGGTGTATCAGGGCAGTTTTTCAGTCGTCAGGAATTTTCATGGTCTTCCAGATGTCTTCCAAGATCCTGTGGATGTCTTTAGTGAGTTCTGGGTCTTGTAACTTCCAGATTTCCGCGATGATGCCATCTTCTCCTGGTGCTCTACGATTCTTGAGTGACTTAATTATTTCTTTAACTTCTTCTAGAGTTGGAGGTTCACTAACTGGATTGTATGTGCTCGTTTCTGTCATTATTTCTTCCATAGGTGGGTCCATGTTGAGCAGTTTTTCAAAATTCTTTGCCAGAATGTCACAATTGTTTTTGGTATTGGTTTCTAGGGTTCCATCCGGCCTTCTGAAGCACAAGTTGGGTGGTTGATATCCAGTCATATTTTCTCTGAACGTTCTGTAGAAGTTTCTTGTATTGTTCTTCATGAAGTCCGATTCGATCTCTGTCAGTCGCCGTTTGTCATACTGTCGTTTTTCACTGCGAATGGTTTTGCTTGTTTGCTTCTGTGTTTTCAAGAAGTTCATCCAATTCTCTTGGGATTTATGGCTACTAAATTTTTTCCATGCACTGATTCGTTGGTCAATAGCTTGATCACTTGTGTGGTTCCACCAACGGTGTTTCCGTGTGCGTGGTGCTTTTGCTAGTTTCATGGCATCTCGGATTCTTCGTGAAAGTTGTGTCCAGTCTGTCGTTTTCTCCATTTTAATTTTGTGTAATATTTGTGTCTGATTTAAAGTAACGTATTCTGGATCTGGTCTAACAATTTTGTTCTTCTGGAGCTTTTTCTTGGTCAAAAGGCGAATCCTGATCTGTAGTAGGTGGTGGTCTGAGTCGAAGTAGCCTTTACGGGTGTCTATGTTCAAAAAATTTTTTTTGTGAGTCTTTCTGGACTATTACGTGGTCGATTTGTAGTTCTTGCTTTCCGCTGGGGAATTTCCATGTGGTAAGTTTTCGTGTTGGTTTCTTGAATTTTGTTGACATAATGGTGAGGTCGTGGCTTTTGCAAAAGTCTATCAGATGTTTTCCGTTTTTGTTGGTGTCCTTGTGTGGAGTATGTTTTCCTGTGACATGTCTGTATATCTTTTCTTTTCCGAGTTTAGCGTTGAAGTCTCCCAGTATTATTTTGACTCTTATGTGCAGGAATTTTTCTGATAGTTTCTTCCATTGTCGTCCAGAAGTCATCAATTTCGTCCGGGCTTTTCCTGTTGTAGTCATTAGTCGGTGCATGTGCGTTGATTATTGTGTAGGATTTATTGGCTGATTACACTGTGATGGTGCTGATTCTTTCGTTTGGTGACGAAAAGTCGATTATGCTGTCCGTGATGGACCTGTGTACTGCAAATCCTGTGCCAAAAAGCCTTAGGTTTTTCAGTTGTCTCGATGGTTATCCTTTGTATATTCTGAAATTCTCCATGTTGAAATGGTCTTCGTCTGTGAATCGTGTTTCTTGCAGTGCACATATTTTGATTTGAAATTTTTCGAGAGTGTCTGTCAGTTGTTTCATCTTTCCTCTCTTCATCAGTGTGTTCACGTTGAGTGTGCCGATGTAGTGCTTGCGTTTGGTCTTGAGGGAGTTTGAGAAGCACCGATTCTTCTCATGATGTCCGATATATATACACTCCTGGAAATTGAAATAAGAACACCGTGAATTCATTGTCCCAGGAAGGGGAAACTTTATTGACACATTCCTGGGGTCAGATACATCACATGATCACACTGACAGAACCACAGGCACATAGACACAGGCAACAGAGCATGCACAATGTCGGCACTAGTACAGTGTATATCCACCTTTCGCAGCAATGCAGGCTGCTATTCTCCCATGGAGACGATCGTAGAGATGCTGGATGTAGTCCTGTGGAACGGCTTGCCATGCCATTTCCACCTGGCGCCTCAGTTGGACCAGTGTTCGTGCTGGACGTGCAGACCGCGTGAGACGACGCTTCATCCAGTCCCAAACATGCTCAATGGGGGACAGATCCGGAGATCTTGCTGGCCAGGGTAGTTGACTTACACCTTCTAGAGCACGTTGGGTGGCACGGGATACATGCGGACGTGCATTGTCCTGTTGGAACAGCAAGTTCCCTTGCCGGTCTAGGAATTGTAGAACGATGGGTTCGATGACGGTTTGGATGTACCGTGCCCTATTCAGTGTCCCCTCGACGATCACCAGTGGTGTACGGCCAGTGTAGGAGATCGCTCCCCACACCATGATGCCGGGTGTTGGCCCTGTGTGCCTCGGTCGTATGCAGTCCTGATTGTGGCGCTCACCTGCACGGCGCCAAACACGCATACGACCATCATTGGCACCAAGGCAGAAGCGACTCTCATCGCTGAAGACGACACGTCTCCATTCGTCCCTCCATTCACGCCTGTCGCGACACCACTGGAGGCGGGCCGCACGATGTTGGGGCGTGAGCGGAAGACGGCCTAACGGTGTGCGGGACCGTAGCCCAGCTTCATGGAGACGGTTGCGAATGGTCCTCGCCGATACCCCAGGAGCAACAGTGTCCCTAATTTGCTGGGAAGTGGCGGTGCGGTCCCCTACGGCACTGCGTAGGATCCTACGGTCTTGGCGTGCATCCGTGCGTCGCTGCGGTCCGGTCCCAGGTCGACGGGCACGTGCACCTTCCGCCGACCACTGGCGACAACATCGATGTACTGTGGAGACCTCACGCCCCACGTGTTGAGCAATTCGGCGGTACGTCCACCCGGCCTCCCGCATGCCCACTATACGCCCTCGCTCAAAGTCCGTCAACTGCACATACGGTTCACGTCCACGCTGTCGCGGCATGCTACCAGTGTTAAAGACTGCGATGGAGCTCCGTATGCCACGGCAAACTGGCTGACACTGACGGCGGCGGTGCACAAATGCTGCGCAGCTAGCGCCATTCGACGGCCAACACCGCGGTTCCTGGTGTGTCCGCTGTGTCGTGCGTGTGATCATTGCTTGTACAGCCCTCTCGCAGTGTCCGGAGCAAGTATGGTGGGTCTGACACACCGGTGTCAATGTGTTCTTTTTTCCATTTCCAGGAGTGTATATCAGTTCATCACCTCCAACTGCATAACGCTATGCGCTGTTCACATCCAACTGCCAAACACTACAATAGCGAATATTCCAGCAATGCCAACCAGTCACAGACTGCACACAGCACAGTCACTGATTTTCAAACAGAGCGCTACGTGGCGTTGTTCTTGTTGTTGTAGTCTTCAGTACTGAAACTGGTTTGATGCAGCTCTCCATGCTACTCTATCCTGTGCAAGCTTCTTCATCCCTCAGTACCTACTGCAGCCTACATCCTTCTGAATCTGTTTAGTGTATTCATCTCTTTGTCTCCCTCTACGATTTTTACCCTCCATGCTGCCCTCCAGTATTAAATTGGTGATCCCTTGATGCCTCTGAACATATCCTACCAACCGATCCCTTCTTCTAGTCAAGTTGTGCCACAAACTCCTCTTCTCCCCAATTCTATTCAATACCTCCTCATTAGTTATATGATCTACCTATCTACTCTTCAGCATTCTTCTGTAGCACCACATTTCGAAAGCTTCTATTCTCTTCTTGTCCAAATTATTTATCGTCCATGTTTCACTTCCATACAAATACTTTCAGAAACAACTTCCTGACACTTAAATCTATGCTCGATGTTAACAAATTTCTCTTCTTCGGAAACGCTTTCCTTGCCATTGTCAGTCTACATTTTATATCCTCTCTACTTCGACCATCATCAGTTATTTTGCTCTCCAAATAGCAAAACTCCTTTACTACTTTAAGTGTCTCATTTCCTAATCTAACTCCCTCAGTATCGCTCGACTTAATTCGACTACATTCCATTATCCTCGTTTTGCTTTTGTTGATGTTCATCTTATACCCTCCTTTGAAGATACTGTCCTTTCCGTTCAACTGCTCTTCCAAGTCCTTTGCTGTTTCTGACAGAATTACAATGTCATCGGCGAACCTCAAAGTTTTTATTTCTTCTCCATGGATTTTAATCCCACTCCGAACTTTTCTTTTGTTTCCTTTACTGCTTACCCAATATACAGATTGAATAGCATCGGGGAGAGGCTACAACCCTGTCTCACTCCCTTCCCAAGCACTGTTTCCCTTTCCTGTCCCTCGACTCTTATAACTGCCATCTGGTTTCTGTACAAATTGTAAATCGCCTTTCGCTTCCTGTATTTTACCCCTGCCACCTTCAGAATTTGAAAGAGAGTATTCCAGTCAACATTGTCAAAAATTTTCTCTAAGTCTGCAAATGCTAGAAACGTAGGTTTGCCTTTCCTTAATCTTTCTTCTAAGATAAGTCGTAGAGTCAGTATTGCCTCACGTGTTCCAACATTTCTACGGAATCCAAACTGATCTTCCCCGAGGTCGGCTTCTACCAGTTTTTCCATTCGTCTGTAAAGAATTTGCGTTAGTATTTTGCAGCTGTGACTTATTAAACTGATAGTTCGGTAATTTCCACAACTGTCAACACCTGCTTTTTCTGGGATTGGAATTATTATATTCTTCTTGAAGTCTGAGGGAATTTCGCCTGTCTCATACATCTTGCTCACCAGATGGTAGAGTTTTGTCAGGACTGGCTCTCCCAAGGCTGTCAGTAGTTCTAATGGAATGTTGTCTACTCCCGGGGCCTTGTTTCAACTTAGGTCTTTCAGTGCTCTGTCAAACTCTTCACGCAATATCATATCTCCCATTTCATCTTCATCTACATCCTCTTCCATTTCCATAATATTGTCCTCAAGAACATCGCCCATGTATAGACCCTCTATATACTCCTTCCACCTTTCTGCTTTCCCTTCTTTGCTTAGAACTGGGTTTCCATCTGAGCTCTTGATATTCATGCAAGTGATTCTCTTTTCTCCAAAGGTCTCTTTAATTTTCCTGTAGGCAGTATCTATCTTACCACTCGTGAGATAATCCTCTACATCCTTACGTTTGTCCTCTAGCCATCCCTACTTAGCCATTTTGCACTTACTGTCGATCTTATTTTTGAGACGTTTGTATTCCTTTTTGCCTGCTTCACTTACTGCATTTTTGTATTTTCTCCTTTCATCAATCAAATTCAGATCTCTTCTGTTACCCAAGGATTTCTACTAGCCCTCGTCTTTTTACCTAGTTGATCCTCTGCTCCCTTTACTATTTCATTCCTCAAAGCTACCCATTCTTCTTCTACTGTATTTCTTTCCCCCATTCCTGCCAATTGTTCCCTTATGCTCTACCTGAAACTCTGTACAACCTCTGGTTTAGTCAGTTTATCCAGGTCCCATCTCCTTAAATTCCCACCTTTTTGCAGTTTCTTCAGCTTTAATCTACAGTTCATAACCAATAGATTGTGGTGAGAGTCCACATCTGCCCCTGGAAATGTCTTACAACTTAAAACCTGGTTCCTAAATCTCTGTCTTACCATTATATAATCTATCTGAAACCTTTTAGTATCTCCAGGGTTCTTCCATGTATACAACCTTCTTTCATGATTCTTGAACCAAGTGTTAGCTATGAATAAGTTATTCTGTATGCAAAATTCCACCAGGCGGCTTCCTCTTTCATTTCTTAGCTCCAATCCATATTCACCTACTACGTTTCCTTCTCTTCCTTTTCCTACTGTCGAATTCCAGTCACCCATGACTATTAAATTTTCGTCTCCCTTCACTACCTCAATAATTTCTTTAATCTCATCATACCGTTATCAACATAGAAACCTAAACAGCCGTGTTCTGTAAATTTTCTATTTAAGGTTACCTGTAATTGCTGTTGAGTAATTGTTTGGGACTTCAGCCGACAAGACACTTCAAGTTTTATAAGATGTTTTTCTGTTGTAGAAGCTTACCTTTAAAGCCTCTCTTTTTTTTTTTTTGTAGAAAATAAATTGTTTGGGCTTTCAGCCAAAGAATTAATTGAATTACCTTAACATGGCCTTTAGCAGAAATTTGTAAATGCTTGGTTTTTAAGTAATTTACTTAGCTGATCTGAAATATTACGTCGGCTTTTAGCCGAGGAGATATTGCAGTTTCACTTAAGAAAGGCCTTCAGCCATTACTCTAAATCCTGGTGTTTTAAAAGGAATCATTTAAACTTATTCTGGAGAAGTTACTTGGGCGCTCAGCCGTGAATTGATCTTTGTTGTTTTAAAGAGAAAATTGTGCATTGGTTTGAGGAATAAAGTTGTGTGTGTTCTTGTATAACTAACACGTACGTAAGCAATTGACCCAGGCCCCTTTCCACAACCTGATCCGCTCTGTACTGCTAAAACAGATTTCAAATAAAATAAAATAAAAGTAAGCATGCCACAGAGAGATCAAGCATGGCTGATTTACTTAAAACAAAATACACCATGAAGAACCAAAGAAATTGATATTCCTGCCAAATATCGTGTAGGGACCCCGTGAGCACGCAGAAGTGCCTAAACATGGACTCGACTAATGTCTAAAGTAGTGATGGAGGGAACTAACACCATGAATCCTGAGGGCTGCTCATAAATCTGTAAGAGTACGAGGGGTCGGAGATCTCTTCTGAATAGCACGTTGCAAGGCATCCAAGATCAATAATGTTCATGTCGGGGAGTTTGATGGCCAGAAGAATCTTCCTGAAGTCATTCTGTAGCAATTCTGGACGTGTGGGGTGTCGCATTGTACTGCTGGAATTGCCCAAGTCCATCGGAATGCACTGTGGACACGAATGGATACGGGTGATCAGAAATGATGCTTACGTACGTTTCACCTGTCGGAGTCTATCTTGACGTATCAGAGGCCCCATATCTCTTTAACGGCACACGCCCCACATCATTACAGAGCCTCCACCAGCTTGAACAGTCTCCTGCAGACATACAGGGGCCATGGATTTATGAGCTTGTCTCCACACCTGTACATGTCCATCCGCTCGATACAATTTGAAACGAGACTCGTCCGATCAGACAACATGTTTCCAGTCATCAACAGTCCAATGTCGATGTTGACGAGTCCAGGCGAGGCGTAAAGCTTTGTGTCGTGTATTCATCAAAGGCACACGAGTGGGCCTTTTCCGAAAGCCCATGTCGATGACGTTCCGTTGAATGGTTCGCATGCTGACACTTGTTGATGGCCCAGCATTGAAATCTGCATCAATTTGCGGAATTGAACAGTCCTCTTCAGTCATCGTTGGTCCCGTTCTCGCAGGATCTTCTTCTGGGCGAAGCGATGTCGGAGATTTGATGTTTCACAGGGTTCCTGATATTCACGGTACACTCGTGAAATGGTCGAACGGAAAATCCCCACTTCGAAGATACTGTGACCCATTGCTCGTGTGCCGGCTATTGCACTACGTTCAAACACTTAAATCTCGATAAGGCCGGTATTACACTACCAAATTTCTTTGTCAAATATCTTTGTCCAATATCTTTGTCAAAGATATTTGATGGTGTAATAGGGAACTATGTCAAAAGTCGTCCAATATTTGATCAAATGTAGGGCCTCGCTGTAGATTTGATCAAAGAAGTCGCTTGTCTTCTGTTCACTGTAATGTGATATGTTACCACATGGAGCGCTAGCATCGCTGCATTCTGTCGTCTGTAGTGTTTTTATAAACATTGCAGGTAAATACAATTGGTGTGTGCCGACAACTACAAAATTCATAGAGATGTATGATGCTGATGAGGCGCTCTACAACGTGAGGCACTCTGAATACAAAAATAGATTACGAAGGTTGGAGACCTGACCTGACCTGACCTAATCTAACCTAACCTAATCCTCTCCTGTAGCAAGGAATCGGGAGTGTTACAGTGAGCCTGTCTTCTGCAGATGTAGCAGTTCTTAAGTGAATATTGTGCTTTGTGATATGAGGATACACTTCATTGAGCACATACAGAAACGTATGCTCATCCATTCTTAAGTAATTGATGTACGACTTGACGTCCTCCACTATAAGCTCACGTAACAAGTTTTGTTGAATGCTTTTATCGTGTCGTCGTAAAACCCACGGCTTTACCCAGGTTTGTTTCCTTTTTTCCGCCGCTTCTCTTCCGCATATGCACACAGTGCAACGGTGGTACATGCAACTGCTGCGGTTAATAACAAGTTGTTGTTGTCAGCCATCTTGAACTTTGACGAAAAACTGGATGACAGTGTAATACCCCTTCTAGCGCTACGTCAAAGATCTTTGTCAAATATATTTGACGGAATATTTGATCACATATTTGATCAAATCTTTGACAAAGAAATTTGATAGGGTAATACCGGCCTAACCTGCCATTGTAGCAGCAGTAGCCGATCTAACAACTGCGCCAGACACTTGTTGTCTTATATAGGAGTTACCGACCGCAGCGCCGTATTCTGTCTGTTTACATTTCTCTTTATTTGAAAACGCATGCTTTTACCAATTTCTTTGGCTCTTCAGTGTGTGTTGGCGACATTGACCCCTGACGTGAGGTTGTTATAGGTGGTTCCTCGACCACCTAGAAGACCTGGACAAAGGTGTTGGATACAGCCTGATTAATGATCCGGTAATTATGAAAAATACCCATTTTTGGCAATTATTTGAAAATTTGCATGCTTAGAGGCAGTGAAAAATAAGACTCAGGGAGCACGAAATAGGTTCTGGCTTGTTAACAATGTGTAACAGCCATTGACGTACTACTATATGAATACTGTGGTTATAATATTGAACTTATACAACTTTTTTGATGGTTTATTGGTTTAGACGGTTGTGCACAGTTAGTAACAGCAATTCAGTACCTTTTTTTAGGTACTTGTAATAACAAAAGATTATTGACGTGATATTGACTTACTGCTACATTTAACAGTTGACACTAGAAGATATAAAAATTCCAGAAGCACTCCTTCTGAGCCAATTATTTTTTTTAATCTTTTATAGCATAGGTAAAATCAGGTATGTAAAAATTTACAAACAGGTGGGACACAACAAAAGCAAAACGACGATAATGGAATGTAGTCGAATTAAGTCGAGCGATACTGAGGGAGTTAGATTAGGAAATGAGACACTTAAAGTAGTAAAGGAGTTTTGCTATTTTGGGGAGCAAAATAACTGATGATGGTCGAAGTAGAGAGGATATAAAATGTAGACTGGCAATGGCAAGGAAAGCGTTTCTGAAGAAGAGAAATTTGTTAACATCGAGTATAGATTTAAGTGTCAGGAAGTCGTTTCTGAAAGTATTCGTAGTTTGGACAAGAAGAGAATAGAAGCTTTCGAAATGTGGTGCTACAGAAGAATGCTGAAGATTAGATGGGTAGATCACATAACTAATGAGGAGGTATTGAATAGAATTGGGGAGAAGAGGTTTTTGTGGCACAATTTGCCGAGAAGAAGGGACCGGTTGGTAGAACATGTTCTGAGGCATCAAGGGATCACAAATTTAGCATTGGAGGGCAGCGTGGAGGGTAAAAATCGTAGAGGGAGACCAAGAGATGAATACACTAAACAGATTCAGAAGGATGTAGGTTGCAGTAGGTACTGGGAGATGAAGAAACTTGCACAGGATAGGGTAGCATGGAGAGCTGCATCAAACCAGTCTCAGGACTGAAGACCACAATAACAACAACAACAACAACAACAACAACAACTTGCAATTAAAAATCTGTACGAAGTGGCACAGAGATCAGTAGTCTCCACATCCGCGAGGGCTTGGCAAATCGTACCTACGATCTATCTTAGTGACACATGGCGCTACCTGTGAACTATATAATCGTTAATATGAGCGACAGACATCATCACGACGATTAAAATAAAAAGAAGTAGAAAGAAAAAAGAAAAAATATTCAAATCGATTCCGATAGTCACAGCATGCACCATGTGTGTCCCACATGATTGTAAATTTTACATACCTGATTTTACCTATGCTATAAAAGATTTAAAAAAATAATTGGCTCAGAAGGAGTGATTCTGGAATTTTTATATCTTCTGGACTCAACTGTTAAATGTAGCAGTAAGTCAATACAGCACGTCAGTAATCTTACTTGTATTTTATTTTATTTTATTCCTATGCAACTTTTAAATTTTATCAGAGACCGTAATTGCTTTATTACCAAGATTACGTATTACGTAGTCCATACAGAGGGCGCCACATAGCCAAACGATGCGTTCTCTGCAAAGCGTACATTCAGTACACAGTAGTCCATAATGAACTGTGACAAGAGCCTGAACAACAGATGTAGACGTACTAGAGCATATATAACAACTCCTAAATAGTAGTATGTAATTTAATGTACAAGCGATATAGACTATGTCATGAGTTGTAATTTTGTATGCTATGCTGTGATTATGCATGTATTGTAAGCATTGATAATGGCTATTTACTAGGCGATATCTGGACCTCTTTAATAAAGTTAGAACAGAAACAACGACTGACTGCTGCTCTGTACTACACTCCTGGAAATTGAAATAAGAACACCGTGAATTCATTGTCCCAGGAAGGGGAAACTTTATTGACACATTCCTGGGGTCAGATACATCACATGATCACACTGACAGAACCACAGGCACATAGACACAGGCAACAGAGCATGCACAATGTCGGCACTAGTACAGTGTATATCCACCTTTCGCAGCAATGCAGGCTGCTATTCTCCCATGGAGACGATCGTAGAGATGCTGGATGTAGTCCTGTGGAACGGCTTGCCATGCCATTTCCACCTGGCGCCTCAGTTGGACCAGCGTTCGTGCTGGACGTGCAGACCGCGTGAGACGACGCTTCATCCAGTCCCAAACATGCTCAATGGGGGACAGATCCGGAGATCTTGCTGGCCAGGGTAGTTGACTTACACCTTCTAGAGCACGTTGGGTGGCACGGGATATATGCGGACGTGCATTGTCCTGTTGGAACAGCAAGTTCACTCGCCGGTCTAGGAATGGTAGAACGATGGGTTCGATGACGGTTTGGATGTACCGTGCACTATTCAGTGTCCCCTCGACGATCACCAGTGGTGTACGGCCAGTGTAGGAGATCGCTCCCCACACCATGATGCCGGGTGTTGGCCCTGTGTGCCTCGGTCGTATGCAGTCCTGATTGTGGCGCTCACCTGCACGGCGCCAAACACGCATACGACCGTCATTGGCACCAAGGCAGAAGCGACTCTCATCGCTGAAGACGACACGTCTCCATTCGTCCCTCCATTCACGCCTGTCGCGACACCACTGGAGGCGGGCTGCACGATGTTGGGGCGTGAGCGGAAGACGGCCTAACGGTGTGCGGGACCGTAGCCCAGCTTCATGGAGACGGTTGCGAATGGTCCTCGCCGATACCCCAGGAGCAACAGTGTCCCTAATTTGCTGGGAAGTGGCGGTGCGGTCCCCTACGGCACTGCGTAGGATCCTACGGTCTTGGCGTGCATCCGTGCGTCGCTGCGGTCCGGTCCCAGGTCGACGGGCACGTGCACCTTCCGCCGACCACTGGCGACAACATCGATGTACTGTGGAGACCTCACGCCCCACGTGTTGAGCAATTCGGCGGTACGTCCACCCGGCCTCCCGCATGCCCAATATACGCCCTCGCTCAAAGTCCGTCAACTGCACATACGGTTCACGTCCACGCTGTCGCGGCATGCTACCAGTGTTAAAGACTGCGATGGAGCTCCGTATGCAACGGCAAACTGGCTGACACTGACGGCGGCGGTGCACAAATGCTGCGCAGCTAGCGCCATTCGACGGCCAACACCGCGGTTCCTGGTGTGTCCGCTGTGCCGTGCGTGTGATCATTGCTTGTACAGCCCTCTCGCAGTGTCCGGAGCAAGTATGGTGGGTGTGACACACCGGTGTCAATGTGTTCTTTTTTCCATTTCCAGGAGTGTATTTTGAAAGTTATATCGGGGTCGTGGAGTCTTAATGGAACAGATTTGAGAAACTCACTGAGATGAGAGCACCTCTACATCATGCAGGCAGTTCATATAGGCATATGTCGTGTGTGGACGAGCATTGACCTGTTTAAAAAAAAAGGCACCACGATACTGTCATATAAAAGGTAACGCTTGATGACGCAGGGTGTCCGCGACGTGCGGTCAAGGTTCCCTCAGTCAGTACCAGCCGCGGCTTGAAAGTCATACCGGACGGCTTCCCACACAATAGTGCCAGCAGTACCATCGCTGAGAATTTCAAAACAGTGGAAGAATGATTCTTTTGCCCAAGTGTGCGCCCCCGGTAGCTGCGTGGTCAGCGCGACAGACTGTCAATCCAAAGGGCCCGGAGCCCGCATCTCGTGGTCGTGCGGTAGCGTTCTCGCTTCCCACGCCCGGGTTCCCGGGTTCGATTCCCGGCGGGGTCAGGGATTTTCTCTGCCTCGTGATGGCTGGGTGTTGTGTGCTGTCCTTAGGTTAGTTAGGTTTAAGTAGTTCTAAGTTCTAGGGGACTTATGACCACAGCAGTTGAGTCCCATAGTGCTCAGAGCCAGAGCCAAAGGGCCCGGGTTCGATTCCCGGATGGGTCGGAGATTTTCTCCGCTCAGGGAGTGGGTGTTGGGTTGTCCTAATCATCATCATTTCATCCCCATCGACGCGCAAGTCGCCCAAGTGGCGTCAAATCGAAAGACTTGCACCAGGCGAGCGGTCTACCCGACGGGAGGCCCTCGTCACACGCCATTTCCATTTCCATTTGCCCAAGTCACCGTCATACTCGCCGATGATGGTCATGCGGGGTAGAGCAGAATCGCTATTCATCTGTGAACGTAATACGATACCATTCACCATCAGTCCCTGCATCCCGGTCGTGGCATCTCATGAAACGCATCCGTTTTTGTTCCAGTGTAAAAGCCAGCGTATGAATGGGACGGTAATTCACGAGTCCTGCTGCTGCTAATCTCTGGGATGCCGCGGGATGGCACAGAAAGTTACAGAAAGTCGTTTACTTTTTGCTGGATGACAGGAGGAGATGTGGAGTCGTCATACATGGTCGACCGAAACCTGGACGACGTTTCCAAACAGTGAAATACCGAGCCACAGTCACATCTAAATGCCGAATATTCAAAGTTCCGAGATCAACAATGTCAAGAGTGTGCCGAGAATACCAAATTTCAGGCAGTACGAACGAATTAGTGAGCTACGACCTTAACATAACCACCGAGAGCAGCTGCGTTTTCATAGAGTTGTTGATGCCAAGAGACAAGCAACTCTGCGTGAAATAATCACAGAAATCATTGTGGGACGTTAAAACGTATTCATTAGGACAGTGCGGCGAAATATGGCGTTAATAGGCTAAGGCAGCAGATAACCGACCGAGTATCTTTACCAACAGCCTGGCATCGCCTGCAACACCTGTCCTGGGGTGGTGTCCAATATCGGTTGGACTCTAGACGACTGAAAAACCGTGGCCTGGTCAAATGAGTCCCGATTTCGGTTGCTAATAGAAATTTTGACGTTGCGGTTGATAACGGAAGCAAGACTAAAGAAAAATCAAGACACGTTCATAGGATTTGTCGACATCGAGAAAACGTTCGACAGCGTAAAATGGTGCAAGATGTTCAAAATTCTGATAAAAACAGGGGTAAACTATAGGGAGAGAGACAGGTAATTATCAACCTATGTAAGAGCCAAGAGGGAATAATAAGAGTGGACGATCGAGAAGGAAGTGCTCGCATTAAAAAGAGTGTAAGGCAGGGATGTAGTTCCCGACCCTTCTGTTCAGCCTGTACATCGAAGAAACAATGACGGAAGTACAAGAAAGGTCCAGGAGTGAACTTGAAATTCAAGCTGAAAGGATATCAGTGATACGATTCGCTGATGAATTGCTAGCACAAGTGAAGGTCAAAAAGAATTACATGATCTGCTGACTGGAATGAACAGTCTAACGAGTACAGAATATCGAGTGAGAGTAAGTCGAAGAAAGACGAAACTAAACAGAAATAGCAGAAATGAGAACAGCGAGAACAGTGACAATTTGTGAGCAGTGACCAGAAAGGTACGGAAATGGAGGCATCCCAGTGCATCACTACGAGACTGCCGCGGCAGAAGAAAAAAGAAGACCCCAGCATTTACGAAGAGACTATGTAACAGCCTTGTTTTAAAGTTGTTTTTGTAATGTCATTTAGCCTGAAGATGAGATTTACCACGAAACATGTCGCTAAATAAATATGTAATACAATAGTTGACAAAGTTTGTGACTGGTAGCGGTAATTTAAAAAACCCTTTACAGCGAGAAAGTTAATATCAGGATTGAAGGTCACAAAGTGGATGAAGTTACGAAATTTTACTACCTAGGCAGCAAAATAATCAATGACGGTCGGAGTATGGAGGAAACCAAAAACAGACCAGCACTGGCGAAAAGGGCATTCCTGATCAAGAGAAATTTGCTAGTATGAAACATAGGCGTTAATTTGACAAAGAAATTTCTGAGAATGTAGGTTTGGAGCACAGAACTGTGTGGTAGAGAAACATGGCCTGTGGGAAAACCGAAACAGAAGGAAATCGATGCATTTGAGATGTGGTGCTACAGATGAATGTTGAAATTTATGTAGACTGATAAGGTAAGGAATGAGGAGGTTCTGCTCAGCTTGGGAGAGGAAAGGAATATGTGGAAAACTCTGAAAAGGAGAAGGGACAGGGTGATAGGACATCTATTAAGACACCAGGGAATGATTTCGGTGATACTAGAGGGAGCTGTAGAGGGCAAAAACCGTAGAGGAAGACAAAGATTGGAATACTTCTAGCAAGTAATTGAGGACGTAGATTGCAAGGACTACTCTGAGATGAAGAGGTTGGCACAGATGAGGAATTCGTGGCGGACCGCATCAAACCACTCAGAAGACTCAAAGATACATAACTAAAAAAAAAAAAAAAATCTGATAGCACGGTTCGAGTGTGGCTCATAACCCACAAAGCCATTTGGCTATATGTCAACAAGGTACAGTGCCAGTGCAAGCTATTGGTGGCTTCATAATGGTGTAGCCTGTGTTTACACGGATCATTGACTGGAAATGTTTATGTTGGGCTGCTTGGAGACGCTTTCCAGCCATTCATGGACTGTTGTTGTTGTTGTGGTCTTCAGTCCTGAGACTGGTTTGATGCAGCTCTCCATGCTACTCTATCCTGTGCAAGCTTCTTCAAATCCCCATTACCTACTGCAACCTACATCCTTCTGAATCTGATTAGTGTATTCATCTCTTGGTCTCCCCCTACGATTTTTACCCTCCACGCTGCCCTCCAATACTAAATTGGTGACCCCTTGATGCCTCAGAACATGTCCTACCAACCAATCCCTTCTTCTGGTCAAGTTGTGCCACAAACTCCTCTTCTCCCCAATCCTATTCAGTACCACCTCATTAGTTATGTGATCTACCCATCTAATCTTCAGCATTCTTCTGTAGCACCACATTTCGAAAGCTTCTATTCTCTTCTTGTCCAAACTATTTACCGTCCATGTTTCACTTCAATACATGGCTACACTCCATACAAATACTT